>NW_027556098.1:75502938-75980438 GCF_003287225.1 Phascolarctos cinereus
GGCATATAAAGAGTTAGGGGAGAATGGAAGAAGCTGGTATAGATGTACAGATTGACAATGAAGGAAAGATATGGAATAACTTATTAAATAAGGTCCTGGAGGATATGAAAAGCTATGTGATCAAGAACACAAATTAATGGAAAGTATTGGGGTGAGGATGTATGGGGGCGTGAAGCGATCCACTTTTGCCCAGTTTCCCTTTCCCCACAATACTGGCAGCTCCTACTGTCTGAGTGGCTTGCTCATGATTGAGTTTATAGGCTCATCAGTTTGTCATGTTTAGAGATAGAAAATGTAAAGATTACTTAGTTCAACACTAATTTTATAGATGCAGAAACTGATGTCCAGAGAGAGGTTTTATCATATAATATAATGTTTATAAAGGTTATGAAGTGCTATAAATATTTCCTATTATTTGTTATTAACTGAGTCCCTTAGGTATTATCATTTTTCAAACCCATTAGATTTTACCTTCTCTGAGCAAACAGGATGTTATGACCTAGCTGGTGATTACACGCAAAAAGAAATACTTTGGCTTATTCCTTCTGGAACTGCAAATAGATAGTTGAATACATTTTTATTCTTTTCATTTTCTGGGTCAGAGAAAGTAAACAGATTCAAACAGTACTATGGCTGTCAGTAAGACAAAGAAAATAACATCCTCTCAAATACTGATAACACATTTATGATTTTTTTTGGTGATATCAGTGTTACTATCCCCAGTACCTATTTCACATGTCTTTATTAACCCCACTAATATTACCTAAAAATTTATTCTTTTTTTGTTTTATTACAAACAGTTTTCAAAAATCATCTAGTAATAGACAGGTTTTCATTGGAACCATCATCACTCTTACTAATGAAATTAAATGTCTTTGTATATTGACATTATTTGCATGTATAAATGACACAGATGTGTATTTATGTGGACAGTACTGACACCTGCATTATTTTTTAATTTCATTTTGTTTTCTTTTCCTTTTTGGCCCAGGCCTTCAATTTCATTATTGTAAGGGACTCTAAGTGGGGAAACTCTACCAATACAGATCATTATCTATTCTGCAATTTATAATCCTAAAAAATGTCCAAGGCCACTGAGAAGTTAAATGACTTTTCCATAGTCACACAGCCTGATATAGCCAAGATTTGAATCCAGGTTTTTGTAACACTTATGTCAACTCTCCAACTAATATTCTTTTCAGGTACTTAGTATTACCACTTGTATTCTTAAATAGAGAAAATTGAAGTAAGGCAAATTATTTTAAATGTATGTTCATTTTGTTATGCAGTTTTTTGAAAATAGTTGGCATAAGTGAACAAAACAGAAAAAAAACAGTGGTGATATATGTTCTTATGGAAAATTAATCCACTTCAGTATTTATTTTTGCTTCTTGAGAATGAATTTCACACATTGAATATTTCTTTCTCCTATATATTTTAGTGATCTATTTTTTTTAAACATGGAGTGTTCCTCCTATAGAAGCAAGAGTTCAAGGACTATAGCATCAGCGAAAGATAACATTGATTTTCCATTTTTCCAAGTTGGCTGCCAAGAATTCAAATGGAAATAATTAGGAATTTTCTTTCTTAAAATAACCAAATTTCAGTTCTTTTATCATTATTTCAGTTATTTTATTTTTTAAGTAACTAAATTAACTTATCTATAAAGTTTTGCCTATAACATTTTGTGCTAGTGAGAAGAACCCTCATCAAGCTGAACTATTTGGCTAGGTGTCGAACCAGTACTTTCTTATGTTTCTTTGAATTGTAGAGAATGAGACCTGTTTTCTTTTGAAGCTTAGCTTCTGCTTTTTATTAAAATTTTTCTTAAACTCCACTTCATGTGTGTGTGTACATATACACACACATACACACATACTAGCATGTATATGCTAATATTTAACTATATATTACTATATTAGTAATATCAGTATTCCTATATTATAATATTCCTATATTATTACTATATATATTTAGCATATATATGACAGTATATAGTATATCATGTATATTATATTTTTAATATTATTTTATTATGGTAGCATATATAATATAGTAAATATTACACATATAGTATTACTATATTAGCATATATATGTATATATATAAATACGATATATATGCACACATATGCATATATGTGTCTGCACTTGTATAAATATACATACATCCATGTATAGGTGCAAATGTGTATGTATGTATGTGTGTATATAAATGTGTGTGTGTATACATATATATATATTTGTATATGCATAAGTGTATATATGTATATATACATATATATGTGTGTATATGTATAGGTATATCTATCTATCTATCTATCTATCTATCTAACTAGGTTCCAAGCACTGTGATCAACACTTAAAAATTATTATCTTATCTGATCCTTACAATATCTCTAGGAGATAGGTGTTATTATCATCCCCATTTTATATATAAAAAAAAAAAATTGAGGCAAACACAGTTTAAGTGACTTGTCAAGGTTCACCCAACTAGTAAGTGTTTGAGGTCAGATTTGAACTAAGGTCACCCAGACTCCAGGCCAAGTGTTCTATCCACTATAACATTTTGTGTTCACTTGACTGATATAGTGCATATTTTCTTACTGCTTTGTTGTTATTGTTATTGTTTAGTCGTTTCAGTTGTATCTTTCTCCTTATGACCTCACTTTGTGTTTTCTTGGCAAAGATAGTGGAATAATTTACCATTTCTTTCTCCAACATTCTCTCTCTCTCTCTCTCTCTCTCTCTCTCTCTCTCTCTCTCTCTCTCTCTCTCTAACAAAGTAGCATTGAACACCGTATAATATATCGAGTTAATAAGTGGAGTATGTCTGCTTCCTTGCTGTGAGCTTCCTTTCTCTTCCAATGCTTCTGGCAATTTTCCTTTTTTCCCTTTTCCCCTTCTTTACAACAAGTTCTTCCCTCTCTTACCCTATTCCTATGGGATGAAACTCAGTCTCTGCTCTAATTAAAACCTGTGGTCCCTTACCCTACTGGTAGTGGGCTGAGCCTCTTCAATTCTACCTCCATGGATTAGACAAGTCTGATGAATCGAAGAACAGGAAGTTGACAACTACTACCCTTCTAGTAAGAAAGAGGACCACCAGGCCTTACAATTTGTCCTACTGCTATACTCTATAAACCCCCAGGCACTGTCATCTGATCTGGAGATTCTAAGCTTTAACATAAACTCTTCTTTTTCGGTGTTGCCTCATTTAATGCATGTAGACAGTCCTTCAGACAAACTCTTGATTTTGTTTGTTTGTTTGTTTGTTTGTTTCGTTTCTATCGAAAGAGTTTAAGAGAGCTTAATGCATAGTAAGCTGATTTTTTAAAAAATAATTCAACCCATTAAATAAATGAAAAATTGTTTTAAAAAGTAGACTTAAACAGATATCTTCACTTAACTTACATGCCAATCAAAAAAATAAAAAAAATATGTTGTGGCATGGCTCCCAATGGTTAATATCTGAACCACAAGAGCAGCCTCTTTCAGGTGCACAAGATTTTCAATAATCTCAAAACACCATCTCTTTAATATCAATATTCTATTAGTGTAGCTATATGGCTATGATCCAATCTTAGAAGAACTAAAATTACAAATAGCCTAAAAGTTATGATGGGTATAAGTGAGAATCAGCTTGTCTCAAAGATAATTTCAGTGTAACATTATAAAATATTGCCAAATATATGTATGATGGGCCAAAAACAGAGTGTTCTTTGAGAGGGAATGAACAATAATGGGGGTGTCAATCCTAAAGCACAGTGGTGCCCCCAAAATACTGAAAGAAAAAGAAAACTTCAGGTCGCACAAATGAAGGTACAAATTTATCAAAGCAGTTTTCAGGATTATATGCATATTCTTGAAATGTTCTTATATCTGATGAAGCAATGAGTAAGGAAATCTTATATATATGTGCATGATTATTTTTCAACTCTTTAAAATCTCCTTTATTTCCCCTCTCCTTCAATATCTTAAATGGGAGTATCTCCTAATTTTGTCTTCTTCAACCTCTTTTCTTTCCATACTCATTCCCCCTTCTAGATCTCAACTACTCAATTATCACGTCTATTCATCTGATTTCTGAGTCTTTTCTATTTTTATTGACTCTTTTCTTGGTGCAGGAAGTTGAGTGTCTGATCTAGCCTGAGACTCTAAGCCTAAGTACCTGGGAGTCAAGGATTCCAAGTTTGAATGATCTGAAGAGCTTGGGGGTCTGAATACCATAGCTCAGAAGAAGCTGTATCTTCTATTTGGGAATTTAATTTGGTGCAACTAATGCTAAGTAAAAGTTGAGGTAAATATTGAGCCTAATCTGAGCTCCATTCCCCAGAGGCTAAGTTGTTGTGGATGGGATAATGTCCTCTGAGGCACTAGAAGAAATGTTGTGTATTTGTTCTTGGTATATCTTTGAAATAAATATTCCCTTGTAAAAGCTTATCCAGCATTAAATGGTTAAATGGATCTGGGATTCTGGCAATTGGGCCTCCAAGATAAAGGGGGAACATAGCCAGTTGGGGCTTGAGATCATGGTAGAGAAGAGAGACTAGCTTTCAGGTCTAGAGAATTCTATGATGCATAAAATTTAATAGGCCTGATCATGAAAGAGTGGAAACAAAGTTGAACATGTTTCATTTAGATGGCAACACCTCCTGCCTTTCCCTTACATCTCAAAACTTCAGCTATATTCTTTACTTTTCCCTCTTCCTTGACACAAATTCAAGTAATTTCCAATTCTATTAATTTAATCTTCTCATTAGCACTTACATCTTTCCCTTGTGTTCCACATATACTGCAATTCTTTTAGCACATGTCTCAAATTTGGACTATTCTAATGACCTCTCACAGTCTTCCTTGCTCCAATTGCCACCAGCTTTTCAGATTCATCTATGTTCAAATAATCTTCCTAGTATGATATCCTGATCACATCTATACATACATACATATATATGTGTACATATGTATGTATACATATATATACATATATGTGTATGCACACACACACATACATAATATAAACTTCAACTAACTGTAGACAGTATAAAATATTTGGGAGTCTACTCACCAAGATAAACCGAGGAACTATATGAACACAATTACAAAACACTTTTCACACATATAAAGTCAAATCTAAATAATTGGAAAAGTATCAATTGCTCATAAGTAGGTTAAGTTAATATAATAAAAATGGCAATTCTACCTAAATTAATGTACTTATTCAATATCATATAAATCAACTACCAAAAATTATTTTATAGAGCTAGAAAAAAACAAAATTCATCTGCAAGAATGAAAGGTCCAGAGTATCAAGGAAATTAATGAAAGAAAATGAAAAGGAAGGTGGCCTAGGCATCCCAGATCTAAAACTATATTATAAAGCAGCAATCATCAAAACTATTTGGTACTGGCCAAGAAAGAGTGGTGGATCAGTGGAATAAATTAGGTACACAAGACAGTAGTCAATGACTATAATTTCTTTGTTTCACATAATCCCTTGTCCTGGGAATGGAAGCCCACATCCTCCCTACATCTATTTGCCTCCCCTCCAAAAAAATCCCAATCATATTTTCATATGGAAATTTCTACTTTTTTCAAGGGTGAACACAAGTTCCAGAGCCTCAGTGACATTTTATATGAACCTGAAATGAATGTGATTTCTCATTTTTCAAATTGTTTAAAGATTTGTCTATACTTCTTTACATCATAATTATTGTTTTTCATGTAATTCTTCATTTAAAATAATAACTTCTTTAAGAGCAAAGTCTATGTAATTTATTTATATTTCTAGCACATATACTATAATGCATATTTAATAAATGCTTGTTCCATTAAACATTTTCAATATGACAGAACATATAGGACAGGGAAGATATAAGGTGAAATATTTTTGCATGGAGAATAGAGTTAGCAAAATATTTAATGTCCTAACTCTATTCTTTAGCAAGAACACTCAGAGTTATAATATTACTAAGTCTAATGGTCATTTAAAATTTTTTTTAGATCTTTAAATGGGTTCATGGAGACAGGTTTCTGAAAGAAGTAGCTTAAAAAGGCTATTTTGTGGCTTTTAAATTTGAGCTCTCCTCTTGGGGTACAGGGGGAACTGTCCCAAGCTTCTTTTGCTGGGGGCCTGGGACCTGGTCACTGGCTTTCTTCTGTGGAGCCTCATGTGGTAGTGGCTTGCCCACTGTGCTTGAGTGGCCTAGCCTAGTCATGCCAGTTGTGCCCTAGGCTCTGGGGCTGGCAATTTGCCTTCTATATGGGGGTGGATGCCTTACTCCTGGCCTGCTGTGCCACTGGACTGCTGAGATAGAGAAGTGAGGCCTTGGCTGCTGATCTGCAGTAAAGAGCCTCCCACTTGCTTTCCCAGACACTGTCTGGGCTGAACTGCACTCCACTTCTATCCAAGTGAGACAGACCTTAATTGAAGTCTTTCTAAGTCATTGTAAGGTGCATTTTTTTTCACTTCATCTTTCTGTAGATTCTCTTGCTCAAAAATCAGTTTAAAGGCTTCATTTAACATCATTTCTGAGGAAAACTGGGAAGAGTCCAGGTAAATTCCTGGCTTTTATTCGCCATATTGGCTCTCCCCTCCCCCTCCCCCAAATAACTTTCTAGGGTCTCAATTTTCCTTTTTTTCTTTTCTTTTCTTTTTCTTTTTCTTTTTTTTTGAACATTTTAATTTTTAGTTTTCAACATTTACTTCCATAAACTGCTGAGTTTTGAGTTTTCTCCCCCTTCCTCCCCTCCCCTCTCCCCAAGATGCATGCAATCTGATATAGGCTCTACATACACATTCATATTAAGTATATTTTCACATTAGTCGTGTTGTAAAGAAGTATTAGAATGAATGGGAGGAACCACAAGAAAGAAGAAACAAAATAAAATAACAAAATAAAAAAAAAAGATCAAATAGTAAGCTTCAATCTGCAGTCAGACTCCATAGTTTTTTTCTCTGGATGTGGATAGCATTTTCTATCATGAGACTTTTGGAGTTGTCTTAGATCCTTGCATTGCTTAGAAGAACCAAGTCTATCAAAGTTAGTCATCGCGCACTATTGCTGTTACTATGTACAATGTTCTTTTGATTCTGCTCACTTCAATCAGCATTAGTTCATACAAGTCTTTCTAAGGTTTTCTGAAGTCCACCTGCTCATCATTTCTTTTGTTTGTTTTGCTTGTTTTTGTTTTTATTTTTACTTTGCATATTTTATTAATTTATTTTGATTTATCAACAATCACTTCCATATGCTTTTTAGTTTAAAAATTTTCTCCCCCTTCCTTCCCACTTCCCTCCACAAAATGGTGCATAATCTGATATAGGATATACATTTACATTCCTATTAAACATATTTTCACGTTAGTGAAGTTGTAAGTAAAAATTAAACCAATAGGAGGAACCATCAGAAAGAGGAAACAAAACTCAACAGAAGAGAAAAAAAAAGATAGCAATTCAACTTTCACAGTTATGATTACTATCTGTGCCTTTTTCTCCATCCTTTCCCCCCTGTTTGTACTTTTCTTTCTTCTCTCTCTCTTTCCCCCCTCACTAGTACTTTGCTTTTGACCACCACCTCTTTCAGTCTCTCCCCTCTACTATATTCCCCCTACCCCCTCTTCCCCTTAGCTCCCACTGCTTCTTCCCTCCCTTCCATCCCCCCTCCTTTTCTTTCCCCTTTTCCACTCTACTGCCCATAGTGCAAGTCAGATTTCCATACCTAACTGATTATGTTGTTCCCTTCTTGAGCCAAATCTGATGACAGCAAGGTTCAAACAATGCTCACCCCCCTCCCTTCTTTTCCTCTGCTGTAATGGGATTTTCTGTCTTTTCCTGTAATGTAATTTACCCTTATCTGCCTCCTCCTTTCTCAGTACATTTTCTAAGATCAGACTAATCCATTTACTTGGATCCATTTAACCCACTTGATTAGATTTTTTTTTATCATTACATCGAAGTCAACTAATACCTACCCCCTTTATGTGTACTCCTTTAACATGGTGTAATAACAATACAGTTCTCAAGAGTTGCAAGTGTCATCTTCCCTTGCTGGGATGCAAACAGTCCACCCTTATTAACAACATTTTGTATCTTTCTGTCTCATTTACTTTTTTATGTCTTTCTTGAATCTTGGACTTGAAGATCAAATTTTTTGTTGAGCTCTGTTCTTTTTATGAGGCAGGTTTGGAAGTCCCTTATTTCTTTGAATATCCATCTTCTCCTTTGAAAAATCATGCTCATTTTTGTTGGGTAGTTGATCCTTGGCTGCAATCCAAGCTCCTTTGCCTTACAGAATATCATGTTCCATGCCCTACAGTCTTTTAATGTAGAAGCTGCAAGGTCCTGTGTAATCCTGATCGTGATTCCATGATATTTAAATTTAAATTTCTGGTTGCTTGCAGCACCTTCTCTTTCACTGGTAATTTTGGAATTTTGCTATTATATTCCTTGGCGTTGCCAATTTGGGATCTCTTTCAGGAGGTGAGTGGTGTATTCTTTCTATGGTTATCTTACCTTCTGGTTCTAGAACTTCAGGGCAGTTTTCCTTTATGATTTCCTGGAAGATACTGTCCACGCTCTTTTTTTCATCATGATTTTCAGGTAGTCCAAAGATTTTTAAATTGAATCTCCTGCATTGATTTTCCAAGTCTGTTGTTTTATCAATGAGGTATTTTATGTTTTCATCCATTTTTTCATCTTTTTTTTTTGTTTCTGTTTGATTGACTCTTGCTTTCTCATAGAGTCATTAGTTTCCATTTGCCTAATTCTAGTTTTTAACAGATTGTTTTCTTCTGTTGGTTTTTGTACTGCCTTCTTCAACTAGCCAATTGTATTTTTAAGGGATTTGTTTTCTTCAGTGTACTTTTTTTATAGTTTGCCAATTGTGCTTTTTAGGGACTTGTTTTCTTCAGTGTACTTTTTTTTACAATTGGCCAATTGTATTTTTTAAGGACTCTTCTACCTCTCTCATTAGACTTTTAAAATCCTTCTTGAGCTCTTCTAAGGCTTTTTGGGCTTCAGACCAGATTATATTCCCTTTTGATGTTGCAGATGTGGGTTTGTTGACAATGTTGTCTTCTTCAGAATTTCTGTCTTGATCTTCACTCTTCTCATACTATTAATCTGTGGTACGTTTCTTTTTATTCATGGTGTTACTTTATTCCCTGGCCTTTAAAGAGATTGAGCCCTCTTGCTGGGGAACAGAGGGCAGTGACCCAAGCTTCTTGTGTTGGGAGCCTAGGTCTTCATCACTGGCTTTGTGTGCTGGGACCTCTTATGTTAGCAATTGGAGGCTGTAGAGTTCTGGCAGCTTACCTGGTATTGGGCTGGAATCAGCAAGGCTGGAACTTTGAGGCAATTCTAGGTTGTCTGCTTTTCCTTTTCTTTAGCTTTCTTCAGCTCCTTTTAGATGTGTGCTGCAGGATATTTGTCTGCCTGGGACCCCTTGCAGTGCTGTCTCCCTTGTGTCTGCTAATGCACTGGGAGATTCCTTTGGGGTAGAGTGCTGAGGCATCTGGTAGTTTTCTGAGCTGATTTCCACAAGTTCCCCCCCACCCTCACTGAGGCACCCAGAGGTCCAGGTGTTTGTGTTTGCCTGCTCTACCACCTAGACTTAAGGATCTCTTCCTGGGTGACAGTTGGAGGTTCTGACAGCTTACCTGGCATTGGGCTGGAATCAGCAAGCTCCGACTTTAGGAAGACTTTAGGTTGCTTTCTTCAGCTCTTTTCAGATGAATGCCACAGGTTACTTATCCACCTGGGGCCTTTTGTAGTGCTACTTCCCTTATTTTTGCTGAGGCAGTGGGAAACCCATTTGCTGGGCTGCTGCACTGCTGCTCCCCGTCTTTCTTATAGTTCAGGTGTTCCAGGGTTTTTTTCTCTAGTGATATTTTCTGGGTTTTCAGAGGTTGATTGCACTCTAAATTTTCTACAAATTTATGTTCTCCTCATTTAATTTTTGCTCTTTATTTATGAACTGATAATTTTCATTTCTTTACTGAATAGTTATAACAGAAATAATCTCTTTCCACAACTCTCTATGAACATTAGGGAAGGCATACAATATGGAGTTACATGTCTACCAAAGGTCATTAATGCTGGGGTGGTAGGTGTCAGATGGGGTAAAGAAATTTGAAATGTTGACCTTAGCATTCTTTGGAATAGAAACAGAATTGTATTCTGATTTTTTTTTGAAATTTCATTGTAGTTTTCTTCCAAAAAATAAGAATAAGAAATTTACCTGTGATGTCATTGGTATACGGAACTCCCAGGAAGGCACAAAACAATGATTTATTGTATTCTAGGAACTGTGATAAACACCACAAAGCATATAAAAAAGAAAGACAATCCTTGTCTTCACGAAATTTATATTTAAATTGGAGAAGATAACACATGAAAGGAAAGTCGAAAGGTTGTAAGGGTTGTGGCAGGAAGTACCCACTTATGAGACATAGTGGCAAAGTCTATACTGTTACAAGCACAACTTGGAGGGGAGTGAAAAATACCTAGCCTGAGAATCTCCCCCAAATTAGTCCCTGGAAAGAATAAATAAAGGGAATAAAAAAGCCCAGATCCTTGGGATATTCTAGGATGAGAAAAGCTTATGAGCTGAAGGATGCTTCTGGGTAAAAGCAATGATGATGTCTTGGTAGAAGTCCAGAAGTCAGAAGCACAGCATGGAAGGGAATGAAGGATGGCTGGCATGGGCCCTTCCTCAAAATGAAGGCCTGAAAGGAATTTACCAACAGATCAAGTCCCAGGATAGGAAACTCTTAGTCAATATAGGTCTGTACCTTCTCTATAATAGTGAGATTAAGTAACTCATCCAAGGTACTAGCAGTCTGTGTAAGAAAAATAGCTTGAATCCAGGGCTTGCATCCTGGTTCTGAGATCATCTATCTTCTGCGCTATAATTTCAAGAAATTTATACTTTATCAAGGGGGTAAAATATATAATATACTATAATATAATAAGTATAGGTAGCATATGTACAAAATAAATACATGGTAATTTGTGAGGCAACTGGAGAGATAAAGAAAAGGCTCATTTAAAAAAGTTTGTATGTGAGCTGTTCTTTGAGGGTAAATAAGAGGTAGAGATTAGGTGGGAGTACATTTCAGGCATGGGATAAAGCCTTTGTAAAATCAAAATATGGGCAATGCAGTGCAATGCATGAGGAACAGTAAGACAGGCAATCTGGTAGGTCATAAGAGTGCAGGAAGAGTAAAAGTGTAAGATAAGGCTGGGAAGGTATGTTGGAGCTAAGTTGTGAAGTATCATAATCTGCAAAAACTTTGCTTTAAAGTAAAGTACATAGGTGGAAGGAACTTTACAGAATATCCAGTATAAAACCCTCCTGAGAAAAATGAAGCACCATCCCTATATTTATCTCCATTTCTGTCTACCTTTTTGCCTTTGTCACTCTCTCACACACTCTACTTTCTTTCTCTCTCTTCTCTATGTGTATGTGTGTACATAGATATTTCTGTAGTAATTGCATATATGTGTAGATAAAAAGTAAGCAAATCTAGCTGTTGAGAGAGAGAGATGCTGAGGCAATTTCATTAAATATTGAACCATTACACTGTTCTTTCCTCATTCATTTTGATATTTTTATTTTCTATAGACAAGAAGGAGAAAGTTAACTAGGTAAATGTTCCATCTTCCTCCCTTCTTTCTTTCCTTCCTTTCTCCTTCCTTCCTTTCCTTGTTTTCTTCTTCTTTCTTTCCTTTTTTACCCACATGGAATAAAATGAAAGCTATTTGAAGGCACATACTGTATTAGTTGTTGATTTATTACCACCACTTACCATAGTGCCTTGCACATAGTAGGCACTTAATAAATGCTTCTAGAAATTGAATGAACTGAACTGAAAGTTGTCACTGTTTTGTGTGAATTTATCAAGTATATGGTGACATTTCCAGGCTTATCCTAGATCTGAACAATCTTGGACTTCAAGGCACAGAAAATGGTGTTGGTGTCTGGTGAGGACTAAAAATTGTGTGTGTGTGTGTGTGTGTGTGTGTGTGTGTGTGTGTGTGTATCTCCCACTTCCACCTCCACCCCACTATGACTCTACTGATGCTGCATTACTATGGCAATTATTTCTTCAAGTGTATTTTTTCCTTAATATTTTTGTAAATTAGACTATGGAGAAACAAGTCATACTTTTTGAATTTATGACAAACTACATATTTGTTCTATTAATTTTATCTTCAGTGTAAAAAATGCATTCCTGTACCACTAAAGGTAATTACGTTAACTCATTGAGATGTGTTCTTCACAAGAAATTCAATCATCATCAAGATGTTTGCAAAGTATTTGTTCTGCCAAATACTTACATTCTGAAATTAAGCCAATTTTCTTATTATTGTGAGTTACCATCTTTTCCTCAGTATTGAAAAATTGAATTGTTTTCTCTAAAACAACTAACTCTTAAAGGGTTTAAGCCAATCCTTTAAATATAGTGGCATGTATGCCATCAGGACAGGCTTTCCAAAGTAATCATCATCCATCTCTTCTTTTCTAGCTCAGCTTCCTAAATTCCCATTACAGATAGTACATGTTCTTGTTAGCTATTACCAGATGGCTTGTGAAGAGAGATTAAAAGGAAATATTGATAATTTTTATTTTTAGCACTTTTAAAAAAATGTTTTCTGACTTTGCCTTCAAATCCAGTAGGAGAGAAGATATTAATTGTCAAAATCTTCTGTGATCTTGATGGGAGGGGACTAGAGTTTGTAGAAATAGATTAATTTTAGAATATCTAAAATATATTCCAATCATTAGATTGATAATGCACTTATAATTTAATTACTATACAAATTTAGTAAAAAAGGCATGTATAAAGACAAAACATATACACAAAGAATTCAGAAAGAATTATGTTCTTGTACTATTTATAGTATGCCTTTCACTTTAGTTAGCATAGAAATTTTGAAAATCCTTTGAGTTTTAGAAGGCTACCTCCTTTCAGTTTACTAAGAATGTTATATTATCTGGGTCACCCTGAAAACTCTTTTTTCTTTTATTTTTGGACAATGATTGGAAAGGTGTCTGACTTTAGCTCATTTCCTTTAGAATAGAATGTTCTGCTGATTCATCACATTTAAAAAAAATGTCTAATTAAATTTCCATGATTTAATGTTTATAATCACTTGACCTTTCAATGTTTCAGGAGTAATCATCCTTATGTATAAAGGAAGTGAATTCTTTTTATAGTGTTTTTCATGACATATCTCAGGCAGGAGTATAGTTTTTAACTGTTAGCACATTGTTACAATGCTTTATTTATATGTGTGTAGTGTTCTGTAAAAGAGAAGAACATTCAATATGGGATTTTTTTTTCAAGGCAAGGACTGCCTATTTATAAAACATGAGCTGTGTAGCTTGAAATGCCTCATGGAAAATCATCACCTTGAGGAAAGCAAACTGTCTGACTGCTTCTTTGGCAAAATTAAATGCCGTGACTAATGCCAGTAATTATCCTTCTTTATTAATAGCTATAAATGGCCTATTTGTCTCCATGTTGGTGCTTACTAAATTGATCTTGGTTATATTGAGTGCTGGAGAACTGATATATTATTGTTTCTTGATATTGAAACATAAAGGTTTTCTGTAACAGAGATAGTTTTGGAAGAAAAGCTACATCAAGTTATTGTAAAGCTATATATTTATAGATATAAACTAAAATTAAAATGCACAAAGAGTCATTGTACTTATGGCTACAAAAATTGGAGGATACTACCATACTACCTCACTATGTCCGAGGTCTATCATTGCAACTGCTGAAAGATCAAGCTAAAGGATACCCTATAGTAGTATTACAACATAGCTATTTAATATTTTATGGTGTGAGAATTTCATGAATTAAATAGGGAACATCTTAAAAAGGGCATATCAAACCTGCCAGTATAGCTGTAGTTGAATGCTTTATTTAGTTTGAACCTTAAATATTAATAGTTTTTATGTAATATATAAATTTCAATAGAGCACCTTTAGAAGTTATCACATTAATTTAAAATTAATGACCATTATTTTCTTAAGTATTTTAAGGACTTTTCTTTGAGACCCTTTAAGTAGTGTTCCATTTAAGACAACTATCTGGACAGTCACCTTTTCTTTTGAGCAGATTTAATTGCCATAATTACCCTTAATTTTACATTAATTACCATTCCTCACAAGAATATTTCAAAGGAGCATGCTTAAGGTCCATGACGTATATGCAAATAAAACAGATGTGATTAACTGCTAGTGAAGTCAAATGCCATTATATTCTGAATTTTTGAAAGACAAACATAGTCAATAATGGCACTAGATCTAAATTGGTGCAGCTGAAATCTTTCTCAATTTTTTCTAGTTCAAATGGTGGAAAATTAACAGTAGAAACCTAAGACATCAGTTTTTATTTCTGAAGTATTAATGGTGTTGTATATAAATATAATCATGCAGTAGAAATCTTCAGTACAACTTCCTTTTATAAAGTATCATAATATGTGAGTGTAGACATACATTTGTGTATGTGTGTGTGTATATGTGTATATAGAATATATATATCTATATATCTATGTATAGATATATATAGATATATATATCTATATATCTATATATATATGAATGTGGGTATGCGCACATGTGTGCATGTGCACTATAAATGTAGGTATTTGATATCTCTTTATTTTGATCCATAGATCAATAGTATAATTATAATATTCAAAAATTTCAAATCTATAACTACTATAATTCTTCAAGCATATGTGATTTCAATGCTTTGAATACTCTCTCTAGAGTTGCACATAGCAGGCCCTCTAAACTAAATAGGCCATCTTCATTAGCTACTATGGCCCATCCAAAATTAATCATAAGCCATCACTTGGTGACTGGTGACCAGCTTACTGGTGATGATCTTTACTATGCTTATTTAGAATGTATTTGAAGCATTCAATCTTTCATTGGTCCCATACTCAAAGTCTTTCCAGGTAAGTAGAACTCCTAGACTTAGACTTGAAATGGACTGACTTAACAGGGACATCTAATCCAACTCCTTTGTTTTAAAGAACTACAAAATGAGTTGAGGCCAAGGTCACACAGGTCAAATCTTGCTTTCTCCTAAAATAACCTTTGAAAACCTCAGGTCACCTGTATACTATAAATGAAGCATAAGAGTAGGATACTTATAGAGTATATTATATGCATCACCTATAAAATCATATATTTATTACATATACTATACACACATACCTTGGATTATTGCTCTTTCCTTTACTGTGCTTCACAGATATTGTATTTTTTTAAATAAATTGAAGCTTTGTGGAAACCCCACATTAAGCAATTCTATCAGTGTCATTTTTCTAACAGCGAGTGCTTACATTGTGTCTCTGTGTCATATTTTGTTAATTCTCACAATATGTAGAACTTTTTCATTATTATTATATTTGTAATGATGATTTTTGATCAGTGATCTTTGGTGTTACTGTTGTAATTATTTTGGGTGACATATAATACTGCAGAGTTAATAAACGTGTGTGTTCTGAATGCTACATCAACCAACTGTTCCCAACGTCTTGTCCTCTCCTTGGTCTTCTCTATTTCCAAAAACACAACAATATTAAAATTAAGCCAATTAATAACCTTATAACGTACTCTAAGCACTCAAATAAAAAGAAGAATCAATTGATGTGTCAAACTTCATCATTGTCTAATTTTGAGAAATTGCCATAGCCACCCTAACCTTCAGTAACCACCACTCTAATCAGTCAGTAGCCATCGACATTGTGGCAAAACCCTCCATGAGCAAAATAATTCTAACCTGTTGAAGTCTCAAATTCCGGTTAGTATTTTTAGGAATATATTTTTTAAATTAAGGTACGTACATTGTTTTTAGATACAATACTATTGCATACTTAATAGACCACAAGATAATATAAACATAACTTTTATAAACATGGGAAACCAAAAAAATTACTATGACTTGCTTTATTGAAATATTACAGTGGTCTGGAATCAAATCCACAGTATCTTTGAGGTATGGCTATATATAATACAGATGAGCTCTTTAGGAGAAGGGTATTTTTGAGGATAGCAAAGTGGATAGAGCACCCCTGGGGTCTGGGGTTCAAATCCAGCCTCAGAAACTTACTAGATTAGCTCTGTGACCATGGGCAAGTCACTTAATCCCAATTGCCTCACCAAAAAAAAAAAGTCAGAATAATTTTGGTTTTGTTTTATTTCATTTATTGATTTTGCCTTTCTCATCCCCACAGTTTAGCTCATTGATTAGCACAGGGGTAGAGAACCTGTGGACTTAAGGCAACATGTGGCCTTCTGTGTCCTTGAGTATGGCCTTTTCACTGAGTCCAAGCTTTACAGAACAAATCTTTTTTTTTTTTTTAAGAGGATTTATTCTGTTAAGTTTGAATTCAGTGAAAAGGCCTCAGTTTAGGACCTAGAGGACCACACGTGGACTCAGGGCTACAGGTTCTACTCTAGCACATAGTAGGCATTTTAAAAAGACTAGTTAACTGACTATAGACATACATACATATATACATATATATATATATGTATGTATATACATATATATTATGTATGTGTATATATATACATATATATTATGTATGTGTATATATATATATGTATGTATGTATATACATATATATTATGTATGTGTATATATATGTATGTGTATATATATGCATGTGTATATATATGTATGTGTATATATATATATAAACATTTATATCCAGAAGCACTGGTTTTTTTTGCAAGGTAATTGGTGTTAAATGACTTGCCCAGGGTCACACAGCTAATAAGTATCAAGTGTCTGGTCTGAGACTGGATTTGAACTCAAGTCCTCCTGACTCAAGGGCTGATGCTCTATTTACTGTGACACCTAGCTGCCCCTTAACTGACTTTTAAACTAGTGTAAAATAATCTTGTTTATCTTGGAAGCAATTTCAGGTCAAATTATTTTATAGTAGTGCAATATTATCTCCGCTCATCTTATGTAGTATTTCTACTACATGGAAGAACAGATAAATATACAGAGATTTAACCAAAGAGAATTTTTAGGAGCACGGGCCCTTATCTCTTCAGGCATATGCTGAAGATACTAATTAGGATCATCACATTGTGAAAGACTGAATTTATACATCTAGGCAAGAATAAAGATAATTTTATGAGTACCCTAGGGAGAAGGTAGATGTTTTTCACTAGAAATAAACAAAAAAAAAAGGAAACTGAAAATAAAATGATATTCATTTAACTTTGAACAATAATTTTAAAATAATATGGTATATCTAGTACATTGACTAAAATAAATTGAAAATGATTGCTACTTTCCCTGCAACCTGGAAGAATATTGGAAAGAAAAATCCTCCAAATACTGTTAGCTCCTCAGAGAGAACAAGAAGAAATAAAAGTCAGGACTAGTGTCAGCCAACAGGAAAAGTGAATAGATGTTAATCAGGATAAAAATCAACAAACAAAAGTTAAATTAGATATATGGAAGGGGGGGGATTATCACAAGCATAGCAAGGTTTTACGGAGTTTATAATATAGTCCAGAGAAGTTCAGGTGATCAATCACCTGTGAGCCAGTTTGCCCACCACTTTTGTCAGGGCACAAGTATCTATTTCTGAGGGTATGCACACTGGGTCCACATTATTTAAATGAAGATTATATTGATAAGTATTATCATTGTCTTCATCATTATCATTATTGCTATTTTTCTAATTCCAGAGATTATGGAATTTTCTACAGATGCATGATATATTTGACAGGACTCATTTAGTTAAAGGGTCTGAGGACAGGACCACTGAAAATAACAATGCTTCATGTTGTTAATTCTCCATTTTCTTCTCAATTACCAATGGAATGTTAATCTGTTCTATGAAAGAGCCACATTTCAAAGAACTAAATACCACCAGATAGTCATTTGTAAGAATAGACTTCTGAGAGAGCAACTAGGTGGTTCGGTGAATACAGCACTAACCCTAGAATCAGGATGACCTGAGTTCAAATGAAGTCTGAGACACATAACACTCACTAGCTGTGTGACTCTGGGCAAGTCATTTAACCACAATTGCCTCACCAAAATTTAAAAAAAAATCAATTAATTAATAATATTTCTGAGTTGCAGGTGAGCCAAGATGGCAGAGTAAAGGCAGAGATTCACTTGAACTGTCCCCCAAACACCTCCAAATATGTTTAAAAATGACTCTAAAAAATTCTAGACAGCAGAACACAAAAAAGACAGAGTGAAACAAATTTCCAGCCCAAGACAACCTGGAAGGTGATAAGAAAGGTCTGTTACAACACTGAGAGAGGAGCACAGCCCAGTATAAGCTGCACCAGCACAGACTCCGCATCAGCAAACCCAGAGAAGGCCTCAGAGGACTGAATCAGTGGCAACTGTGGTGGTTTCCTGACTTCTCAACCCACAAAGGCCAAAGACAACTTAGAAGGTCAGCAGGAAAGGTCCATTGGACCTGGGTGAGGAAGGAGCACAGTCTAGTGCAAGCTGCACTAGCACAGCCCTGGTCCCAGCAAACCAGGAGCAAACTTGGGACTGACAGAATCAGCAGCTACAGTAACAGTGGCAGCAGCTGTTTCTGGAGCTCTCAGCTCACAGAGAGTAAATGGATTTAATAACTGATCTGAAGGTGGTTACAGGGGTCTGTTTGTTGGCACTGGGGCAGGATTCTATTGCTTTGCCCATACTTAAATCTGGGTTGCAGTCCTGGGTGATAGTCTCGGGGCAAGTAAGAGCACTGGCATAGCAGTGCTTGTGGCAGCAGTGGACAGGGAGCAGGAAAGAGTGATTGTGGTTACTCACAGACCACAGCAGGCCAGGAAAGGAGTAAACATCTCTCCATAGATCATAACAACTTGAACAAACTGAAAACGAACAGGCCCATAGAAGTATTTCTAAAAGCAGCTGTACAAAGTCCCTGAAACTTGAGACAGTGTGCCCTCCACCCTGGAAGCACAGCCCTACCTTAACAAAGAATTAAAAAGTCAGGCAATAGTCCGGGAAGTCTTCACTCAGAAGAAGATGACAAAGTCAATGCTCTTATATATAGAGAGTCCAAGAAAAAATATGAAATGGTATTAGGCCATGGAAGAGCTCAAAAAGGATTTTGAGGAGCAAATAAGAGAAGTAGAGGAAAAATTGGGGAGAGAAATGAGAATGATGCAAGAAAATAATGAAAAACGAGTCAACAGCTTGCTAAAGGAGAGCCCCCAAAATACTGAAGAAATAACACCTTAAGAAATACACTAGACCAAATGGCAAAAGAGGTCAAAAAGCCAATGAGGAGAAGAATACCTTAAAAAGCAAAACTGACCAAATGGAAAAGGAGGACCAAAAGCTCACTAAAGAAAATAATTTCTAAAAAATTAGAATGGAGCTAATGGAAGCTAATGACTTTATGAGAAATCAAGAAATTATAAAACAAAACTAAAAAAATGAAAAAATAGAAGACAATGTGAAATATCTCATTGGAAAAGCAACTGACCTGGAAAATAGATCCAACAGAGATAATTAAAAAATTATTAAACTACCTGAAAGCAGTGATCAAAAAAAGGAGCCTTAACATTTTTTTTTCAAGAAATTATCAAAGAAAACTACCCTGATGTTCTGGAACCACAGGGTAAAATAAAAATTGAAAGAATCCAACAATCACCTCCTGAAAAAGATCCCAAAAGGAAAACTCCCAGGAACATTATAGACAAATCCCACAGGTCCCAGGTCAAGAAGAAAATATCGCAAGCAACCAGAAGGAAACAATTCAAATATTATGGAACCACAATCAGCTAACAACATTTAGCAGCTTCTACATTAAGGAATCAGAAGGCTTGGAATATGATATCCCAGAGGTCAAAGGAGCTGGGATTAAAACCAAGAATCATCTACTCAGTAAAACCGAGTGTAATCAATGAGGAGAAAATTTGAAATTCAATGACATAGATGACTTTAATGCATTCTTGAGAAAAAAAAAAACAGAGCCAAATAGAAAAATTGACTTTCAAATAGAAGACTAAAGAGAAGCATAAAAAGGTAAACAGGAAAAAGAAATCATAAGGGACTTACTAAAGTTAAACTGTTTACATTCCTACATGGAAATATGATATTTGTAACTTATAAGAACTTTCTCGTTATTAGGGTAGTTGGAGGGAATATATATATATATATAGACAGAGGGCACATGGTGAGTTGATGATATCTAAAAAATAAAATTAATGGGTGAGAGAGAAATGTACTAGGTGAAGGAGAAAAGGAGAAGTGGAATGGGTGTTACGGTTAGGGTCTCACGTAAAAGAGGCAAGAAAAAAGCTTTTTCAGTGGAGGAGAAAAGGGAGGAGATGAGAGGGAATGAGTAAACCTTCCTTTCATTGGAATTGGTTTAAGAAGGGAATAACATACAAACTCAATTGGGTTTGGAAATCTATCTTACCCTACAGGAAAATAAGGGGAAGAGGATAAGAGAGGGGGATGATAGAAGGGAGGGCAAATTGAGGGAGAGAGTAATCAGAAGGAAACACCTTTGAGGAGGGACAGGGTAAAAGGAGAGAATAGAATAAATGTGGGGCAGGAAAGGATAGAAAGATAGTCTTCCATAGCATGACTACTATGGAAGTGTCTTGCATGACTACACATGTATAAGCTATATTGAATTGCTTGCCTTCTCAATAAGGTAGTTGGGGAGGGAGGAAAAGAGAGTATTTGTAACTCAATGTTTTAAAACTGAATGTTAAAAATTGTTTTTACAAGTAATTGGGAAATAAGATACACAGGCCATGGGGTATAGAAATTTATCTTACCCTAGAGGAAAATAGAAGGGGAAGGTGATAAAAGAAGGATAGAAAGGAGGGCAGGTTGGGGGAAGGGGTAATCAGAAGCAAAACATTTTTGAGGAAGGACAGAGTGAAAAGAGAGAAAGAATAGAATAAAAAGGGTTAGGGGGAATAGGATGGAGGGAACTACAGGTAGCAATAATAACTGTGAAAAAAATTGAAGCAAGTTATCTGATAAAAACCTTACTTCTCTAACGTGTAAATAATTGTGTCAAATTCATAAAAATAAGAGCCGTTCCCCAAGTAATAAATGATCAAAAGATGTAATCCATTTCCAGATGACGTAATTAAACCTACCTATAACCATAAGAAAAAAAAAATATTCTAACTCACTATTGATTGGAGACATGCAAATTAAAAAAAAAATCTTGAGGTACTGCCTCATACTTATTAGATTAGATAATAGGACAGAAAAGGTAAATGACAAATGTTGGAGGGTATATGGGAAAAATGAGACATTAATGTACTGACTTTGGAGTTGTGAATTGATTAAACCAGTCTGTAAAGCATTTTGGAACTATGTCCAAAGGGCTATAAAACCATGCATACATTTTGATATAGCAATACTACTACTAGATCTGTATCCCCAAAGAGATAAAAAACAGAAAGGAAAAGGACCTATATGTACACAAATATATGTAGCAGATTTTTTCTTGGGGTAAAGAATTAGAAATTGAGGGGATGGAATTTAATTGGGGAATGTTTGAAGAAGTTGTGGTATGTAATTACTGTGGAATACTATTGTACTACAAGAAATAATGAGTAAGATGCTCTCAGAAAAACCTAGAAAGATTTACATGGATTGATGCAAAGTGAATTGTACTGCATACAAAGTAACAGCCATATTGTAAGATGATCAGCTGTGAATGATAGCTATACAATGACCGATGACAACTCTGAAGGACTTAGGATGAAAAATACTATCCATCCCCAGAGAAAGAAGTAATGGTGTCTGAACACAGATTGAAGCAATCTCTTTTTTTTCACTTTCTTTATTTTTCTTGAATTTCTTTTGTCTATGTTTTCTCTGACAACATGACCATTCAGGATATGTTTTGCATGAGTACAAAAAAAAGAATAAACTTCTGATAAAAAAAAAATCTTCTTTTAACCTTATGTAAAAGCATATTTGAAGTGTCAAGGGCCCAAAACATTCTCTATTTAAATGTATGTAAAGCACCTTATTCTTAGAAAGTAACATTTTATATCAATTTCTCTTCAGAAAGCTGGTTATATTTGCCTAGGAACTAGAACCATGCTAAGGGTTTAATAAGTAAACTTAGTATTATTTGCAAATTTCAAGGAAGGAAATGAGACCCTGGAAGAGGTTAAGTAACTCAGAAACCTCATTTTGATTAGCAAAAAGACAATCCACGACTTTTGTGACAGCAAGCATACCCTAGTCTTTCTCTTTTAGGAACAATGTTGTATAGAGATGAAGGAAAATAGAATTACAAGAAACTCCTCTGGGAAATGACATTAGTAAAAGGTTGTGAATGAGGGCAGTAACAGGAAAGATTTTTCAAGCTGAGCAGTTGGTAAGAAGGAATGCCAGAGAAATAACTGCCATATCTATTCTCTACCACCTCATGTTTCTTCCTTCTGGTATCTAAGAAGGGGAGAAAGTGAGACAGCATTAGCATTACCTCAGAAGCTATAGACATTTTGGTTTCAAGAGTTAAAAAGTCTGAAAAACCTTTTATTATGATGTAAGTGCCTGAGAATAGAAGTTAAATGTTTTATTTATTTTTTGAAGATATGAAGGGGAAAGAGGCAAAGAAGTTTCATAGTTAGCAACTAAATAGTAGCACGTGCTATCTCCATAAACCTTATTCTAACACATAAAGACTTCAATGGGACTTTCAAGAACATCTAATTAGAACTTCTTATGTTAAATATTATGAAAATGGTGTCTAAAAGGTTAAATAATTTGAAAAGTCACAAAGAAAATAATTGGCAGTGGGAAAACTCATAAAAGCTCCTCCAACTTCTGATTCAGTGTACCATTGTACAATTCTACCTTCCTCTATCATTGTTATTGTTATTATTGTTGTTGTATAAATCTGATAGACCATTTAACTTTTGAGTTGGAAGTATCCTTACTTAAACCCCCTCATTTTATAGATGAAATTCAGAGAGGCGAGATGTCTTGCCCAATATCATGGTGATATCATGTCATATCATCAATACAGTGCCAGAGAAGGAACCTTCATTGACTTTTGACACAAATTCTATCTCCACCATCCATTTTTTTAGTATTTTGTGTACCTTTTAAAAAGTTACATTTTACTAAAATTAAGTGTAGTTGGGTTTTCTCTTCTATCCAGTTATTCACAATTATGTGAGATATCTGAGTGATTATAACACTAAGGAGACCACTATCACCTTTCTTCATGTCAAAAGCAGATATTGGCAAATAGGATCTTGAATCTTGGCTTCATAATCCCAAAACTTAAAAGTGATAGTAAATATCATGTAAATTCCTAAATAGTAAATTAATAAAACTGTAACATTTAATGAGTCACATAGGTTTCTGAGGCAGAGATGTTCCAAACATTAAACCAGTTGTACCAAATAATGACCTGTTCTCACTGAAACACAGGCAAGATTATTATTGTAAAGGCAAGGAGCCAAGATGCTGAAGTAGAAGCATCAACTTAGCCAATTTTTTTTTTCCCAAAAATTGCTAAAATATTGCTTCAAATCAATTTTGGAGTGACACAGACGAAAAAAGATTGAGGCAAGGCACTTTTCCAGTCCAAGACAACTTAGGTGACTGGAAGAAGAGATCTGTGACACTGGAGTGGGTGCTACATGGAAGACAGCAGTGGCAGCACAAGTAATGGACCTTGGAGGATGCTAAAACAGCAGCAGCAGCTGTGGGAGCTCTCACCCTATAATGGTAAGGCGATCAGAAAAATGGTCAGAATGAAATTACAGCCAACCCTAAGCTGGCATAGTGTGCAGGATACTGTTGCATTGATCATACACAGTTATGGGTTCCAATTACACTGCAGAGGAGCACTAGCACTTGCAGCCCAAGGAGACCTAATGAAAGTCCCAGGGCTGAAAGGACAAGTGCTTGTGGAAACAGGGGAATAGAATAATTTTCTGATTAAAAGCCAGAGCATAGACCAGGAGAGAAGTGACCATAACCCTCTTCAGTTCACAGCACCTATGAAGTATCAAAAAACTTGGATACCGCCAGAACTAACTCTGAAAACAGTAGCCCAAAAAACCTAAATCTTGGGAAACTACATCCTCCCTCCAAGAACAGAGCCTAATCTAATATAAAGTTCAAAGTCAAGAAATAGGCTGGAAAAATTAATGAAAAAGACTCTTCCATAAAAAGCAACTTCTATGGCAAGGAAGATCAAGACATAAATTCAGAAGAAGAGAAAAAAAAGAACATGAAATAGCTACAATGAAAGTCTCAAAGAAAAATGTTAATTGGACACAAGCATAACAAGAACTTCTGGAAGAAATGTTTTTAAATAAATAAAAATGGTAGAGGAAAACTTGGTAAAAGAAATGAGAGTGATGCAAGAAATTTTTGAAAAGAGAATTAACAACTGGGTAAAAGGGGAATAAAAATAACCGAAGAAAATAATAGCATAAAAACAGATTTGGACTGATGGTAAAAGAGGCATAAAATTTCAATGAAGAAATAAAAACTAACTTAAAAATAAAGCTGCCCAAATGGAAAAGGAGGTACTAAAGAAAATAATTCCTTAAAATTAGAAAGGGAAGGCAGAGTCAAGATAGTGGAGTAAAAGCACTGATTTGTTTGAGCTGTCCCCTAAACCCCTCCAAATACCTGTAAAAATGACTCCAAATAAACGCCAGAGCAGCAGAACCCCAAAAAAGATGAAATTAAACAAATTTGCAGCCCAAGACAGCCTGTATGGTTGATGGGAAAGATCTGTTGCACCAGGCTAGGAGAGGAGCTCAGTTCAGTGTGGACCATGCCAGCAAAGACAGGGCCACAGTAAACCTGGAACAGGCCTCAGGGGACTGAGTCATAGGCTGCTGTGTTGGTTTCCAGACATATCAACCCACAAACACCAAAGAAAACTTAGAAAGTCAGTAGGAAAGTTCTGTTGGACCTGGGTGAGAGAGGAGCATGGTCCAACCCCAACCCTGGCACAGCCCTAGGGTGGTAACAATGGTGGTTACTTCCAGAGCTCTTGGTCCACAGATGGTGGGGAGATTGAACAGCTGATCAGATGGGAATTGCAAGGATCTCTTTGCTGGTGCTGAGGTAGGATTCTCTTACTTTGCCTGTGCTTAGATTTCGGTTGCAGTCCTGGTGGCAGTCCTGGGGCAAGGAGGATGCTGGTGTGGTGGAGCTTGTGGGTGGAGTGGACAGGGAATCTTTTTCACAGTTCTAAGGCAGAAAAGAGTGCTTGTGGTCACTCATAGACCAGTGCACAGGCCAGGAAAGTAGTAAACACCTCTCCTTTGACCATTCTACCTTGGAAGAACTGAAAACTTACAGGTCCCTGGAAGTATCTCTGAAAACAGCTGCAAGACAACCCTGAAGCTTGGGACAGCACACCCTTCACTCTGGAAGCAAAGTCCTACCTTAACAAAGAGTTAAAAAGTCAAGAAATTGGCTGGGAAGATAAGCAAAGAGTAGAAAAACACTCAGACTATAGAATCTTTCTTTGGTGACAATTAAGACGTTAAGAAACAATAAAACAAAGTCAAAAGAATGAGAAAAAAATGGAATAAAGTGTGAAATATTTCATTGGAAAAAAGCAATGATGAGAACATAGATTAAGGAGAGACGATATCCAAATTAGTGGACTGCTAGAAAGCCATAATCAGAGCTCTGAGGTCAAGGAAAAATTATTGCAAGGTGCCAGGTAGAAAGCAAAAAATATCCTGGAATGATAGGATCACACACAACTTACCCACTTCCATGTTGAAAGTGTAGAGGGTTTGGAATATAATATTCTGTAAGGCAAAGGAGTTAGGACTACAACCAAGGCAAGCTTAGCGTAATCTTTCAGAGGGAAAATGGATATTTAATAAAATAGAGGACTTTTAAGTATTTCTGGTGAAAAAATGAGAGCTAAATAGAAAATTGACATTTAAACACAAAACTCTAGAGAAGCATAAAAATGTAAATATGAAAGAAAATCATAAGGCATACTATAAGATTTAAATTATTAACAATCCTATATAGGAAGATGGTACAAGTAATTCCTAACAGTTATTAAGTCAGTTATAAGGAGTCTACACAAACAGAGTAAATGGATGCAAATTGGTTATATAAGGATGATTTTTAAAAATGAAGCAGTGAGAAAGAGGGATGCATTCAGATAATGGGTAAGGGAAAGGAAGAATGAGGGAAATTATCTCACATTAAAGAGATATGAAAAGAAAGAACTTTTATGGGAACTTTTAAGGGAAAATGTGAGTTGTTGGATAACGCTTGATAACACAAGCGTTAACGCATTCATCAAAATTGGTTCAAATAGGAGAGAATATATACATATACACAAACAAATACACATGTATGCGTATATGTGTATACAAATCTATCTTAGCCAATAGAGATGTAGGGAAGGAAGGAAGGGGCTAAGAGAAAGTGTGGGGGGTAGGTGAAACAAAAAAAAAAAAGAAAACATATTAGGAGATGTAAAGGTCAAAAGCAAAACTGACTTTTGATGAGTGGCAGGTAAGAGGAAATAGAAAAGATAAACAAAAGAAAATAAGATGGAAGGAAATACTCAGAAATCATAATTATGAATGTTATGAACATATCCATAAAACAGAAGTGGATAGAAGAATGGATTAGAAACCAGGATCCAATAATATGTTGTTTCCAAGAGACATACTTGAAACAGAAAGACATATACACAGAATTAAAATAAGGGGCTAGAGCAGAATTCTTATTCTTTAGTTGAAGTAAAAAAAAAAAAAGCAGGGGTTACTTTCCAAAATCATATGAAAATTCTCTAAATCACTGTTTACTAAAAATATGAAAATTAAAACAACTATGGGATATGACCTCACAACTATCAAAATGGCAAATGCTGGAGAGGATGTGGGAAAATTGGTACACTAATGAACTGTTGGTGGAATTGTGAACTGATCCAACCATTCCATAGAAAAATTTGGAAGTATGTGCAAAGTTCTATAAAACTAGGTATACCTTTTGACCCAGTAATACAGCTGCTAGCTCCATATCCCAGTGAGATCAAAGAAAAAGGAAAAAAAAAAACAGTTGTATGTACAAAAATATTGATAACAACTTGTTGTCATGATGGCAAAGAATTGAAAATTGAGGAGATACCCATCAGATGAGGAATAGCTGAACAAGTAGTGGTTTATGATTGTAATAGAATATTATTGTGCAATAAGAAATGATGAACAAGACTGTTTCATAAAAACACGGAAAGACTTATATGAACTGACGTGAAGTGAAATGAGTAGAAACAGGAAATTGCTTTTCACAGTAACAGCAACATTGTATTGATGATCAACTACGAAAGATTTACTCTGATCAATAAAACTATCCTAAACAATTCTGATGATGTCATACTGAAAAATACTATCCACCTACAGAGAGGGAACTGCCAAACTCTGAGTGCAAATTGAAGTACAATTTCCCCCCCCCCTTTTTTTTTGCAGCATAACTAATAAGAAACGTTTATATGACTTCACATGTACACATATGTTCCATACCTTCTCAGGGTGGAGTAGGGGCTGGAACGAGGGAGATAATTTGAAACTAAATTATTTTCAATGTTTAAAAATAAAGAAATACTATTTTTAAAAAATCTATTGTGAAGGTAATTATTAGAGTTCAAAGCTGGCTGTGGGACAAGGGCAAGAAGATTTTATAGAGTCAAAATATGCATTAATCTTGAGGCTGGGGAGAAAACAGTAGGTTAGAAATCAAGTAGATAAATAAGAATCCAGAAGATAGATGTCAGAAGGTAGAGTAAAGTAGAATATGTGATACCCAAGCGACCAGAAAAAACAGACATTAGAATTTGTACCTAAATATTTTGGCCCCTGAACAAAAAGACTGCTTCAAACCTGGCTGGTCCTTGGTTATAGCAGGAGATCACTGAGAATATTTAAGTGAAGCAGATATGAGAAGCAAAAGAGAAAATATATTTTTGCTGGAGTAGTATCTTTAATATGTCCCAAATCTCAATTCATCTATTCTTTTTTTAATTTTTTTTTCTAATTACACATAAGCATAGTTTTTAACATTCAATTTTAATAAGATTTTGAGTTCTAAATTCTTCTTCCTCCCTCCCTTCCATACTATCTCCCCAAGACAGCAAACAACCTGATATAGGATATATATATGCAATCAAGTTAAACATATCTCCACATTAGTCATGTTGTGAAAGAAGAAACGGAACAGAAGGGAAAATTCATGAAAAACAAAACAAAACGAAAGTGAAAATAGCATTCTTGGATCTCCATTCAGACTCCATAGTTCTTTCTCTGGACGTGGATGACATTTTCCATCATGAGTCTTATGGAATTGTCTTGGATCATTGTATTGGTGAGAAGAGCTAAGTCAATCATAGTTCATCAATGCACAGTGTTTCTGCATACAATGTTCTCCTGTTTCTGCTCACTTTAGTCAGCATAAGTTCATATAAGTCTTTCCAGATTTTT
Organism: Phascolarctos cinereus; assembly: GCF_003287225.1. Taxonomy (NCBI): domain Eukaryota; kingdom Metazoa; phylum Chordata; class Mammalia; order Diprotodontia; family Phascolarctidae; genus Phascolarctos; species Phascolarctos cinereus. The sequence continues at coordinate 75,531,446 of NW_027556098.1, forward strand.
CCGAAATCTGCCTGATCATCATTTCTTATAGCACGATAGTATTCCATTACATTCATGTACAATGATTTGTTCAGCCATTCCCCAATTGATGGACATTCCCTCAATTTCCAATTCTTTGTCTCCACAAAGAGAGCTGCTACAAAGATTTTTGTACATGTGAAGCCTTTTCCCTTTTTGACAATCTCTTTGGAATGCAGACCTAGTAATGGTATTGCTGGATTAAAGGGTATGCACAGTTCGATTACTCTTTGGGCATAGTTCCAAATTGCTCTCCAGAATGGTCGGATCAGTTCACAACTCCACTAAAAATGCACGTGTCCCATTTTTCCCACATCTTCTCCAAGATTTATCATTTTCCTTTTCTGTTATATTAGGCCTAGTATTTGGTTTTTTGACTACCTGATTCCTTAGGTCACCTCTATAAAAATAGTTCATACTTCAAAGTCTAGGAATCACAATTGGACTATCATATTATATGTAGGAGACTCACAGTGGCATGAATGAGTATGGGAACATAGATTGAGATGAGAAGAGGTTGCAAGAGAGAGGGACCCAAGTCAAAATAAACAGAGAGGTAGCACTAGATGGCCTGATATTTGACCAGGGAAGAGAAATAGTTCGTAACACCTGTATTTTTGGTATTTTATAACTTATTTGTAAAACTTTCGCCCACTCTACCTACTTTCATTCATACATTCTCTCTCTCTCTCTCTCTCTCACACACACACACACACACGCACACACACACACACACACACACACACACACACACACACACACATCAGTTCATCTATTCTTCCTGGGCTTACTGTCAGTTGCCCTAGGGAAGTCAATTAACCACCAGTGAAGTTTTATTTCTGGAACAATGGCTAAAAAATAGTTTCCCACCTCAAAATCAGGTTACAAAAGTATCTCCTTGAAGGTGGGGACCATGTACACCTTTATTTTGTAGTTATACTAGGGCCCACTATTGGTTTTTGCACAGAGTAGGAGTTTAGTCAGGGTTTCTTGATTGAAAAATTAGCCTATAGAAAAGTGTTTTAGAGACAGTTTAAAGAAACTGTTCAGACACAAAGACAATCCTCCATGACTCTGATCCCCCTTATCCCTTCCCTATTTTTGATCACTACCCTTAACTAAGTTATATATAATATAAAGTACCTCAGCAGTGATTTCATGACTGCTCCTCTGAAAGAAGATAGTATCCCATGCCATTGTAAAATATGTTATGTGATATAATAGAAAAAATGCTGAATTTGGCACCAGAAATCTTGTATTCAAATCCTAACTCTGATACTTATTACCTCAATTGATTAAGGCAAATTTGTGAACCTTTCTGAACTCAGTACTTCATCTGTAAAATGAGGTCATGATAGTTGATTCAAAGGTTCATTCCATCTCAAAATCTATGATTCTGTAATTTTTAAAATATGGCCTTATATTTTTGAGCCATTTTCCTACACAGCAGAGGAAGGGTAATATGAATAACACAAATTCTAAACTTATTTTGACATTTCTTCTTATAAGAGTATGAACAGTTATACCAATCCTTGTAGCTAATACAAGAACTCTTTCCTAAAACCTTCAACCACCTTTCTGCCACCCTACCACCAGTACCACAGAAGCAAAAGGGAATATCATGTAACTGAACCATCCTTCACATTTTTCTATTTCATGATTCACTAAGGCCAAAATCATTTCATTACCAAGTGATGCTGATGGACCATCTTCCAATGTGTCCATCTGTACTTAGCTAAGTTTAACATGGTCATAAAACATTTTTGGATCCATAACTGATGGTTTTTCTAGTGAGATAGAATTTGACAGAGCTTTTATTTTCCTGACATAATCTCTGAGAAATTAGAGTCCTCACTTTTCATTGATGTAGGAAACATATCTTTTATACATATGTGTTAGGGACAAAATCTAAGACAGCTATAGCAGTAAATCTAACACAATTAGATTTTTCATAGTTGTTGACATAACTTCTGAAAACAGAGTTATTTTTCCATGGTCTTAAATTCCCTCAAAGAGATAGGTTAAAGTTAATAATCAACATGAAAGAGGTTTACAAAGCACCTTAGAGAAAAGTTATAGCTAATAAGAGACTGTCTTGAAAAACATAGGTTGCTATTTGCTAGTATAACCAATGATTAAAAAAAAGTGAGAACAGACAGTACTTATCATTATCAATCCCAGAACTTCCAACAATAAAGCTATCATGACAAATAGACACAGTTAATGAAATTGAAGCTTCAGTAGGAGGTTCAACAAGGGAACCGCTCATATAACAGAGAGATTGCCTTTAATCTAATCAATGAACAGTCACTAAAAAAAAAACATACACACACAGACTCTTTTTATAAAATTTAGTTATTTTACTTTTATAGTTCCAAATGACGTTTAAACTTTTAGACTACATCCCTTCAGAATACAGTACATTAATCAATACTGAATCTAAGATTAATTAATTGTTAATACCAAGCCTTTACTTAAAATTTTGTGTAATATCTTTTGTGCTGCAAAGAACCCTGTGAGGCAGGTACTATCATCCACGTTTTACAGTTGAGGAAACTGAAGGAGGAAGAGGTTAAATTGAAGGAGAAAGAGGCTAAGTGACTTGTCCAAAGTCACATGACCCTGAGAACATTCTATTTAAAAAAAATAAACTGTAATCAGTTTCCTACTAATAAGCTTTGTATAAATCTTGGGAATTATAAAATTTCTCTGGATATGAAAGACATATTGCATAAATTCTATTGATCTATCTGAGATTTTCTCTCTGCAACAGGAAATAGTCATTTTCAGAAAGAATAAGTAAATCTTATAAGTTTGTGGGTATTTATTTCCTAGCTAAGACTTCGTTCTACTTTACAAAGTTGATCTGAAACTTTTATATCAAAACGTTGGTTTCTGAAGTATTTAGTATATTATTTTAGGTAGACTTGCTATCAATAAATATTACCTCCCCCCATTTTCAGCATACAGTCTAATCTAGAAATAATTTATGACTCTAGTGTCTCACCATGACATGAAGGTGACCATGGGTTCTCAAAGACATGGCAAGCAATTTCTGCCAGGTCTTTTGAAGGTGGAAAGATTTTGAGTATAAGCCTGGCAACTGACTACCTTTTTTTGTTACTCAGGGAGAAGCCTAGTTAAGTTTAGAGAGGCTCAACAATCAGAGAATTGGACATTAAGCAATTTTTTTTTGTACCAGAACAACTTGTTAGACTACTTACCACAGCATAAGAGTTTTTGTTCTGTATCCTCGGATAGAGTACCCACGCTAACGAAATCGTAGATCATTAGTATACTAAAGGATTTGCAGAATGAATCATCCTGCTCCATGTAAACAAATGATATAGAAAAAAAAATTAAAGAAAGAATGCTTTGAGCCAAGCAATTGAAAATCATTCAGAAATGTTTTCCTTCTTAATTCCACTATTTGACATTTTTCAGGATATAATTTTATGCTTTCATGAGGGATCATGATTTTATTAAAAACAGATTACATTTGATTGCATCCAAAACCCTCCAAAGGAAGAGTAGCTTTACCCTAATTAGGCTATCAAAAATGCAGTTCACTGAATAATTTACCAGAAAGTAGCCTAGTGCCTTAAGTTAGGAAAGCTTCAGAAGATGATGGACTAACTAGGAAGCAGCTCAGGATCAGAGTGCACAAAGCTCCAAGAGAAAATTTGCCTTGAAACAACAAAAACTACTTTGAAAATATATGTCTATGATGATATTATTGAGTGTTGAACTACTAATCAATTATTCTTTGCATATTATAGTAATGAAAACTATTAGTTTTTGTTGGTGTAATGGCCACAAGTATATACATTCTAAGTCTTCCTCCCTCACATTCCACTCTTCAGCCTGGTTCACTGTCTTCTTTCAGATGCCCTTGCTTCCCTCCAATGTTAGTGGCAGAGCGTGCCTTCCTCTTTGTCAAGAATAATGTGTTTGTGGTTTTCAGAAGAGATCAAAGCTATCAATAATCACATGAAAAAATGCTCTGAATCACTACTGACTAGAGAAATACTAATTAAAACAACTCTAGCTGATTGGTCAACATGACAGAAAAGAAAAATGACAAATATTGGAGGGGATGTGGAAAAATTGGGAAACCAATGCATTGTTAATGAATTTGTAAATTAGTCTAACTATTCTACAACATGATTTGGAACTACACTCAAAGGGCTAGATAATTTTTGGCTCAGCAATAACACTACTAGGTCTATATCCCAAAGACATCAAAGAAAATGGAAAATGACCTGTTTGTGCAAAAATATTTATAGCAGCTTTTTTTTTTTTTGTGGTAACAGAATTAGAAATCGATGGGATGCCATCAATTGGGCAATGGCTGAACAAGTCGTGGTATAAGGTTGTAATGGAATACTATTGTATTAAAGAAATGCTGAGTAGGATGGTTTAATAAAAACCAGGAAAGACCTATATGAACTGATACAAATTGAAGCAAACAGAACCAGGAGAATATTGTATATAAAGTAGCAGAAATATTGTAAGGAAGATCAACAATGAAAGATTTAGCTATTCTGATCAAGGCAATGATCCAACTCAATTCTGAAATACTTAGGATGAAAAATGCTATCTACCTCCAGAAAGAGAACTGATAAACTCTGTTGTTGTTGTTTTTGTTCATTCTTCATCCTCAAAAAGGACAAATAACATCAGGAGAGTGATGTCTTGACTTGCAAGTGAACTGAATTTTAGTGAGGCAGGGCTGTGCAAAGTCATCATTCTCACTCTCTCCTCCAGATGCATCAGAGTGGCAAGATGTATGTCAGAATGACTGGCAATGACCTCAGATGCAGTGAGAGTTCCTGATTTTTAAGCTAAAGTCTTTCCCGGATCTCAATTTGTCTAAGGCAACACCTATTCAATGATTAAAGGATCAGTAAGAATTGAAGCAAACAATAACCTAGTTTGACTTCCCAAAAGTAACAATCTGGAAGGGGAAGACCCTCAGAGTTTCTGGCCAGAATAGAAAAAATTACTATTTATAATCACTTTGAGCCACCAAAACTCAAACGATGAGCAAGTGAGGTTGGGCTGAACTGTTATTTGCCAAGTGCTCCATTTGAATACCAATGGGATTTATGAAAGCTTGGTTTATCAGAGATATGTGTCAAGAAATAATTAATGAAAATTACATGAGATAAAACAGTTGACTGTCCCAGTTTTTGGAAAAATGGTAGAATAAATAAATAGGGAAGAAGAAAAAAAATCTAGCCCCTAAGCCCCAAGATATCTTGTGAAGTATAAGTGATCAAAACCACATGTGACTATATGACATCCCACTTGGACAGATAGAGAAGAGAAAGTGGAGAGGGGAGGGGAAGGATGGAGGAACAGAAAGAAGGGAAGGAGGGAAGGAAATAGCAACATGTTCAACTGGAACTGGTCAGTTGGGTCCCCAGGAGGGCAGTTACTATTCCTTACAGATTGTTACTCATTCTGTGTTTTTGAAGAGGACCAATGACTCTAAATGCAGATTGAATCATACTGTTTAACCTTCTTTATTTTTCTTGTTTTTTTCTCTATGTTTCCTTCACAACACGGCTAATATGAAAATATGTTTTGCATGACTTTACATATATAATTTATACCAAATTGTTTGCCTTCTTAAAGAAGGAGGGAGTTGTAGGAGGGAGAGAGAAAAAAATTAAATTTTAAAAAGAATGTTAAAAATCATACATTTTAAAGTCAGTGTTTAAAATGTTATATATAATGAAATTACACATAATTTCATTAAATATAGACAATTTTAGTGGTAGCAGTAGTAGTAGTAAAAATTGTTGATTTTATATATGAATAATTTCTTCTTCTGTGTTCTTGCCTTTATTCCATCCATTCTTGTCTAGACTGGATCTTACTTCATTGTTCATTTTCCCTTATCCCTCACCCATTTCTTCTTTCTCTGCTTCTCTATTGTCTCTTTACATTTTACCTAGACATATATTTATCTACAAAATAAAGGTAATGGAAGTTGATCAGGGAGCAGTGATTAATTTGGTTCATACCCACAATCAATTAGATAAGATTACAGGTCGTGATCATTTGTTGGATGGACATTTCACATGGAGTTATATATGTACTCTGACCCTTTGTTGAGAGGAGGCAATGTAGTTCAGTGAAAAGAAAATTATTTGTTTGTATTCAGAAAATCTAGATTAAAATCTTTGACTTGCTTCTTAGTACATCTGTGACAAGAAGTAGGTGATTTACCTCTCTGAGTCATAGTTCCTCCTCAGTATATAAATATACTCTAGGATACCACCAAACTTCCATTCTCTTTTTTTTTCTTTTTTTGTTTCTTTTTTTTTATTTTTTCCATATGCTTTTGAGTTGAAAATTTTTCTCCCTTTTCCTCCCCCTTCTTCCCCACCACCCTCCCCAAGACAGCACATAATCTGATATAGGCTTTACATTTACATACCCATTAAATATATTTTCACATTAATGAAGTTGTAAGTGAAAATTAAAACCAATACAAGGAACCATCAGGAAGAGGAAACAAAACTCAACAGAAGGTAAAAATAAGTGATAGCAATTAGACTTCCATAGTTCCTTCTTTGAATGTGAACAGCATTATCCATCCCGAGGCCTCTGGAAATGTCTTAGATCCTCATAATGCTGAGAAAGGTTCAGTTTAACAATCTTAGTCATTGCATAATGTGGCTGTTATTGTGTACAAAGTCCTCTTGGTTCTGCTCACTTCACTCAGCATCAGACCATATAAGTCTTTCCAGGTTTTTCTGAAGTCAGCCTGTTCATCATTTCTTATAGCACAATAGTATTCCATTACATTCATATACCACAACTTGCTCAGCCATTCCCCAATTGATGGGCATCCTCTCAATTTCCAATTCTTTGCCACCACAAAAGAGCTGCTATGTATGTTTTTGTACATGGGTCCTTTTCCCATTTGTTTGATCTCTTTGGGATATAGCCCTAGAAGTGCTATTGCTGGATCAAAGGGTATGCACATTTTTGTAGCCCTTTGGGCATAGTTCCAAATTGTTCTCCAAAATGGTTGGATCATTTCACAACTCCACCAACAATGTATTAGTGTTCCAATTTTCCCACATCCTCTCCAACATTTATCATTTTCCTGTTTTGTCATGTTGGCCAATCTGATAGGTGTGATGTGGTACCTCAGAGTTGTTTTGATTTGCATTTCTCTAATCAATAATGATTTAGAGCATTTTCATATGACTATAGATGGCTTTAATTTCTTCATCTGAGAACTGTCTGTTCATATCCTTTGACCATTTATCAATTGGGGAATGGCTTGTGTTCTTATAAATTTGTCTTAATTCTCTATATATTTTAGAAATGAGGCCTTTATCAGAGAGACTTTGTAAAAATTCTTTCCCAATTTTCTACCTTCCTTCTAATCTTAGTTGCATTGGCTTTGTTTGTGCAAAAACTTTTCAATTTAATGTAATCAAAATTATCCATTTTGCTTTTCATAATGTTCTCTATCTCCTGTTTGGTCATGAATTCTTCTGTTCTCCATAGATCTGATAGGTAAACTATTCCTTGTTCTCCCAGTTTACTTATGGTATCAGCCTTTATATCTAATTCCTGAACCCATTTTGACTTTATTTTGGTATATGGTGTGAGATTTGGGTCTATGCCTAGTTTCTGCCATACTCTTTTCCAGTTTTCCCAGCAGTCTTTTTCAAAGAGTGGGTTCTTATCCCAGAAGCTGGGGTCTTTGGGTTTATCAAATAATTGATTACTATGGTCATTAACTACTGTGTCTTGCATATTTAACCTATTCCACTGATCCACCTCCCTATTTCTTAGCCAGTACCAAGAAGTTTTGATGATTGCTGCTTTGTAATACAGTTTAAGATCTGGAATTGCTAAGCCACCTTCCCCTGCATTTCTTTACATTAGTTCCTTTGATATTCTGGACCTTTTGTTTTTCCAAATAAATCTTGTTATTATTTTTTCTAACTCTATAAAATAATTTTTGGTAGTTTGATTGGTATGTCACTGAATAAGTAAATTAGCTTAGGTAGGATTGTCATTTTTGTTACATTAGCTTGGCCTACCCATGAGCAACTGATGTTTTTTCCAATTATTTAGATCTGATTTTATTTGTGTGAAAAGTGTTTTGTAATTGTGTTCATAGAGTTCCTGGGTATGCAAAACTTCCATTCTCAATGACAAGTTGAGTCCACACAGCAAGGCAGTGACGTCTCCTCTCTGAGTTCTAAGAGTTATCCTAGATTTATTTTTCCTCTCTAGTATTATAGAGCTCATGAGTGCTATTATCAGTGAGATTGATTGGGCAAACTTATAAATAAAATTTTATTATGGTAGTTTTGTTGTTATAAGAATTCCTCCAAAAGCTCCAAAATTCCTCTATAATTTTCCCACCATTACATACAAAATCCAGGGGAAAGTGGGCTCAAATACAGAGAACACATGTGGCAACAGGATACCTAACACATTCTAGTTGCTGGAAATTCTTTCCTCCTCTTCTTGGGGGTAATCATAAAGTTCCTCTTTCATATGATACAACTTTTCCACTGGTCCTTTTGTAGAACCTTGGATCAATTTTTCCTCATCATGTCTGTTGGATACTAATCAGATACCAACTTTAGCTCTTGCTGTCAAGAAGCTATTAAGATGAAAAAGTACAAATCCTCTGTGCAAGATGGGTGAAGAAGAAGGGACAGTAACCCTAAGACATGTTGACATAGAGTCAAGGGCAAGATCTCAGAAACGTTGTTCTTTCCCCTTAATCTACAAAACAACTTATAAAATGATGAGCTCCCATGGCCTTCTTTTGTTTATTCTCTTTTTATTGCTTGGGCTACAAAAGCAAATTCTTGAAATAAGAGCAGAAAGAAAGAATCTGCTCATGGTAATCCTGAGAAACTAGTTCTTGTTATTTTTTTTCTCAATCTCATATCTTCTGTGTCAAGAGAGTTTTCTGCTCTGCTTTTCAAAAAACAAAGACATTGGAGATGTAGTTTTCAAAGAGAATAATGAATCTGCAAAAAAAAAAAGTATGTTGAAAATCCAACTACTCAAAGCTGTATGTCTATATGTCTCCTCATTTTCACTCCTAAATTTCTTTTTCTTTCCACTTAAGACTATTTCATTTTTTCCCAATTACATGTAAAGATTGACTATAATAGACTTTAATTGAGGATTTTTAATTTGTTCTTTTCTTAGTGTTTTCAATTACATGCCCAATTTATTAATCTCTTCTTTCTCTGTCTATTTTATTTGTATAAGCATTTAGAGAAATAAAATTTCCCCTAAGAACTCTTTTGGCTTGATTTCATAAATTTTGATATGTTGTCACATTACCATTGTTTTTTTTTATGAGATTATTAATTATTTCTATGATTTGTTGCTAGACCCACATATTCTTAGCATTAGATTATTTAGTTTCCAATTAATTTTTAGTTTGTCTTTCCATGGCCCTTTATTCCACTTAATTTTCATAGTATCATAATCTGAAAAGGATGCATTTAATAATTCAGCCTTTTTGCATTTGATTTTGCCTAAATTTCTAAAATGAGAAACCTAATCTGTCATCCTCCATTTTCTCACTGTCTGCCCTCAAGGACTCCAGATTGGAAAGACTTGCATGATAGAATAATAATGTAATAAGTAATTCCAGAGTGAAGAATAGTGAATTACTGATATGATAAACTCAAGATTTTAGGATATGAAGTGAGAAAAGTGACTTCAAAATAAGCATACTAGAAAATAAGGAGTGATAAAGGCACCTTTCTTTGCAGCTAATGTCTTCTCTGTCCCAAAATAAGCTTTCTTTCCTATCTCATTCACTCCATTAGTTATATTATGTTGTCTGTTTTCAGATTACTACAAAAATCTATATCTCTATCCAGGAAGTCCAGCCTAATATTTTCAATTCCCTACTGGGTGTCCCACCACCACTGAAAACTTAATATGTCAGAAACCAAACCCATCATCCTCCTTTCAAGACATGCCCTAAGTTTACTGCTGAAACCACAATTTCCCCCAATCATCCAGTCTCAAAACATCAGGCTATTATTGATTCTATCTTCTCTCTGATATTACAATTTGAATCAGTTCCCAAATTATGTTTATTCTACTTCTTTGCTATCTTTCACAACAATGTCATCCTTTTCACTCACTGATACCATCCAGCTTAAGGTCCTTATTACACAGAACTAGAATGAGAGTTTGGCTCTTGCTCCTTGTCCTTAAGATTATTTTTTATCGTCTTGGCAAAGTAAACTTCTTATAGTAATGCATAGGATACATCACATTATGTAACATTTTTGTCAGTGCCTCCCTATTATTTATAGAATAAAATGCTAAATAATAAAATCTCCTTGTGCTGAATATTCAAAACCCTTTAAAATCTAGTTCCTTTTAAAAACATCTTCTTATTTCACATTATTTCTCAGTGATAAGACTCAAATAGTCCACACTCCAATCCCCTCATTTATTTTTCCTAAATTCAGTATTAATTTCTTCAGTTAAGAGTTTTATTTCTGAGATTGAATGTGGAAGTATATGCCTGTAATCCCTGGGGGAAGCCAAAGTTAGTATATGATATGAATTTGGGAGTTCTGAGGCATGATGAGGCTCAAGTCAATCACGTTTCTCCCTTTCTGGAAACAATATGGTGTAAGCTTCAGGGATCAGATGGCCATCAGGATATCTAGGGAGGAGTGAACTCGTTTAAGTTAGAAAAATGGAATGGCTTAAAGCTTCTGTGTCAATCAATATTGGACTGGGCCCATGAATGGCTACTCTAGGTCCATATTTGGTGAGAATGGGAGGCATAATATATGATGATGATAATTGGGATAATTTGTGTTTTTAATCCTTCTGGAGTTTCTTGTTATTATATACCATAAATCTTGGGGGGTCTTCATAATTATCTTTTACCAGCTAATATTAATTCACTTATTTTCATATTACAGTTCTTGTTCAATATGATTTACATTCTTTTTGAGTTTTTAATCACACTTGCTGCATTGCGATTCTCTCTCAATCTATTTACTTGTGGACTGGGTGTTTATCATAACTTTCTCTTTTGATATTTAAGCAGTTCAGCTTTTCTTTTGTATTCTGAGTCAGTCCCTTTTTGGAATCCTCTTTGCACTTTGGTCCCACTCCATTCCATTGCTGCTGGCCAGATATTGCCAATTTCTATACCCTCCTAACATAGTGGGTTATGAATGTCTCCCAAATCTAGGTCTCTTATCTAAGTAACCTCTAAGAGACTCGTCACAGATGTAGTTCCAGTGCCACTTATTTCAGATCCAACACTGTCTCTCTAATCTCATGTAGCATTTTGTGCAGTCCTTCTTTTTACATGACTGGGTTGAACCATTCTTCCTCTTTTTTGTGGAGAACACAGTCAATGTTTCATAGGTTATTATAGATTTAACTACAAAAAAATTGCCATGTGACATTTTTGAGACATAATTATGAACGAGATGGGGTATATCAACAATAGAGCATGTTTTTATAATTATGAACGAGATGGGGTATATCAACAATAGAGCATGTTTTTAGCATGGTAGCACCTCATCATGAGGCGATACTGTTCATTTTCTATTAATAGAGAAAAGTGGGTATATTGACTCTCTTTAATAGTACCTGATGTTTTTTGGGCACCAACATTCAATACCAAATCAAAATGAATGAACTATGATTTATATGCTAATAATTTATATATGTCTTCATTGCCATAATTTTTTTTGTTCTATTCAATAAAATATACATAATTTCCACAGGAAGTTGTATTACAAGATCATGATATTTCACCAGAGATAAAATTTTATTTCAAATAAATACAGCTAGTATATATGTAGGAGGGTTGACCTTTGAGTATTCAATTAATCAATATCTATTTTTAAAGTCTCATTTCTATTATGATTAGTGTCTAATTTGTATATTTTGTTCTCCTGCTACTAGAAAAGGAGACAAATATAATGAATGAAATAATCCCTACTCATGACCTCACAGCCAAGAAAGCGCAGAATATAAACACATGGAATTAAGGAGGTGTTTACTGAATTATTAAGAATGAAATTAACCCAGATAAACCCTTTATAAAATTTGAACCTGTTTCTCTAACAAGATGAAAGGGGATAACTTCACTGCCTGAGAAAACAAATAAGGCACAGGTCCTGGAAGTTTATAGTAACTAAGCCCTAGAAAACTGGAGACATTATAAGTTGTGAACTAAGTATGAAAGAAACCTGGGATGGGGGTGGAAGGTGCTATTTCTCTCTCCTCTGGGCTTAGTCATGCTATTTTGAAGAGGAGTTTTTCAAACTTTAGGAGACTGTGGTTGTTCAGGGAGCAGAGACATATTCAAAAGGACTTAGCCTTTTCTGAGTGTGATGAACCCTTTTTGCAGTCTAGTGAAGCCCATGCATCTCTTCTCAGAATAATATTTTTACTTGCATTAGAAAAAAATACATAAGATTACAAAGGAAACAAATTATGTTGAAATGCAGTAACAAAATATTTGTTTTAAGTTCACATATTTTTAGATCACTTGTCCTAGACAGAGTGATACAAAGATAAAGGTACTCAGGAAGGAGTGGGGAACTTTGAGAATTGAGATCCCTTACAGCCCAGAAAAAAGCAAACTGGGGAGAAGAGCCAACCCTAAGAAATTATTCCAAAAGAGATATTGAGCCAAAAAAACTTTGCACCAAGAAAAATACCACCCTCTTAGAGGTCCTTTCCCTAATTAGAAACCCCAGCGGAGTGGTTTTATATACATACATACATACATACATATATATATATATATATATATATATACACACACACACACACACACACACATATATATACACACACATATATATGTATATATATATATATATACATACATACATACATACATATATATACACACACACATATATGTATATATATATACACACACATATATATACACACACACATACACACACATGCACATATATATATGCACACACACATGTACACATATATACACACACACATATAAATATGTATGTGTGTGTATATATATGTATATATATATATATGCACATACATATATTTTTTTTCAGTCAATCAGATTGTTCACTTTAATTAGGGAAAAGAAATGGATTCAAACTTCACAAGATTTTATCTAATGCTCATATCTCTCTGGTTAAACATCTTGCTCAAACCTTGGATTTACATTCTTGGGATTTCTTGGCTGGGGTCTTGGTCAAAGATGAACTTGCCTACATTTAAAAAAAATCAACAAATCTGAACATAGATTTAAAAAAATGTTTAGTATTTTTCATTGTTACCATTGTTTTAAATCAGGGAAAGTCTTTCTGGTTCTTGTGGCTTTCTTGAAGTAGTCATAAACGGTGTCCCTCACAGCAGTCAATGTTTTCATATTGTGTTCTCTCAACATGTAGTGTTATTATGTTTTCCCCTGCTATGTAGGACTAAGTGTGGTCCTGTTGCCTCAGCATGTGAAAATTGATGTGATTTCCATCCTTCCCCATTTTACATAGAGGACATTTAATCATATAAGTTATTTTTGTCATAATTTACTGCTAATATTTTATGGTTTACTATCATTTAATGGCAAAAAGTAAATAAAAGTCTTTATTTGGGTCTTTTAAACAAATACTTGAACTGTAAATATTAAATCTATTTTTCAATATGGAAGGTTTTAATGTATTATATAAATATGTATGATAAAATGTATATTATATACATCACACATATACACACACTCATAATTCAGAAGACAGTTTTGTGGCAAGTGAAAAAAAAAACATTTTGTGATTTTTTTTCATATTTCCAAAGACTGTACTTAGTGACCTTTATCATTGTTATCATTGCTTTAAATCAGGGAAGGTCTTTCTGGTTCTTGCAGCTTTCTTGCAGTAGTCATACATTTCATAAATATGAAATAGTTGAATAATTATAGGCAAGAAGACTAAGACTATTGGCAAATAAAATGCAAGTAAACTAGTTTCCTGTCCCAATAAATACACTGATATAATTAGACTGTGCTTAAATAGCAAGAGGATGGGTAAATGGAAAATAAATGGAAAAAAAATGTTAAGTGTTTACATGTCAAGCCCTGTAATATGATGAGTATACAAACAGAAAACTGGATACAATCCTCTTCTCAAGCTTCAGTGTGGCCCCAAGAAAAATAGGTATCCTCTAGAGGCTGACCTCCATGTTCTTTATCACAGCCCAGGCAAACTGCTAGATAACCAACCGTATCAGTGCATAAGCAAAGAAGCAGGTCACCAGCCTGGATACCCTTCATCATAGATTTGGGCAAATAGACAGCTGTCAGAGACCAGACCCCAATATGATGCAGTGTAGCCACAGATAAATGCAGAAAAAAAACCCAGAGGGCCTGAGCACATTCCAGACACCACCACTAGGACCCCAGATCAGCACCAGGTAAGCTGCCAGTCACCTATGGCCTCCAGAAGAACCAACCATACCCCAACAAATCCCTTCAGCACAGCACCAGACACAAGGGTTCCCTGGGGGCCTCAGGACATCATCAGTGTAATGCCAGGTAAATAGCCTAGGCTTGCAGCCAATGGCACAAGAAGCCAGAGACAGTGCCCCTTTTACCCTGGGAGCAGAGCTCAAATTTCAAAGAAAGGCCAAAGACCAAAAAAAAAAAAAGAGCAAAATAATAATAAAAAAAAAGAATCTGACCATATAAATTTATTATGGTGACCAGGAAGACTAAGACACAGACACAGAAGAGGACAATGATGTTAAAACACTTAAGAGCAAAACCCCAAAGAAAAACAGGAAGTGGTCTCAAGCTCTGAAAGAACTCGTAGAAGAGCTCAAAACAGCTTAACAATAATGCAAGAGGGGTAGAAGAAAAATTGGGAAAAGAAATGAGAGTGATGCAAAAGAGTTATGAAAAAAGAATCAACAATTTAGAAAATTGCTTAAAAAATAGAACTGGCCAAATGGAAAAGGAGATACAAAAATCCACTGAAGAAAACAACTCCTTAAAGAGTAATATTGACCAAATGGAAAAGAAAGTACAAACCCTAGTTGAGGAAAACAGCATCATAAAAGTTAGAATTGGACAAATGGAAGCTAGTGACTCTATGAGATATCATGAATGAATCAAACAAATTCAAAAGAATGAAAAAAAATTGAAGAAAGTATAAAATACCTCATGGAAAAAAAAATACTGACCTAGAGAATAGATCCAGGAGAGACAATATCAGACACATTTAACTCTCTGAGAACCATAATCAGAAGTTGGACATGGGGAGCAGGCCTCAGAGGACTGAATTGTGGGCAGCTGTGATGATTTCCAGACTTCTCAACTCACGAACACCAAAGACAACTTAGAAGGTCAGTGGGAAAAGTCTGTCTGTGATGAGAAAGAGAAGTGAGGTGGTCTCAGCTCCAGTTCCAAAGCTTGTCCCTGGGGCGCTAGCTGCCTCCTGAGCTTCCAGCCCACAGACTGAGGGGGAATTGAGTGGCTGATCAAAGGGTGATTGCAGGGATCTCTCTTTGGGTGCAGGATTTTCTTGCTTTGCCGTTGCTTGGATCTGGGTCTCATTACTAGGTGGTGGTGCTGGGGTGAGGAGTACTGGCATGGTGGAGATTGTAGTGGCTGTTAAGAGGAAATCCACATAGTTCCAAGACAGAAAAGAGAGCTTGTGGTCACTGATAGAACAGAGCACAGGCCAGGAAAGGAGTAAACACTTCACTCTTGATAATAGCACATTGGAAGACCCAAAAATTTACAGGTCCCTAGAAACGTCTCTGAAAACCACTGCACAAAACCTCTGAAATTTAGGACAGTACATTCTACATACTGGAAACAGACTCCTATCTTAACAAAGAGTTCATAACTCAAGTAATTGACCAGGATCATGGGCAAACAATGCAAAGAGAGTCAGACTATATTATCTTACTTTGTTGACAAAGAAGATCAAAATATGCAACCAGAAGAAGACAATGAAGCCAAAGCTCCTACATCCAAAGCCTCCAAGAAAAATATGAATTGGTCACAGGCCATGGAAGAGCTCAAAAAGGATTTTGAGAAACAAGTAAGAGAAGTAGAGGAAAAACTAAGTAATGCTAAAGCAGACCCAAAAAATAATACTGAAGCAAGTAACACCTTAAAAATAGCCTAACCCAAATGGCAAAAGAGGTCCAAAAAGCCAATGAGGAGAAGAATGCCCTAAAAAGCAAAACTGGGCAAATAAAAAAGGAAGTCCAAAAGCTTACTGAAGAAAATACTTTCCTAAAAATTAGAATTTTGGCAACTAGTTGGCACAGTAGATAGAGAACCAGTCCTGAAGTCAGGAGGACCTGAGTTTAAATCTGGATTTAGACCAAATATTTGACATGTAATAGCTGTGTGACCCTGGACAAGTCACTTAACCCCAATTGCCTCACCAAAAAAAAAATTAGAATGGAGAAATTAGAAGCTAGTGACAATTTGAGAAATCAAGGCGCTATAACACTAATCAAAAAGAATGAAAAGATAGAAGAGAATGTGAAATATCTCATTGGAAAAACAGCTGACCTGGAAAATAGCTCCAGGAATGAGAACTTAAAAATTATTGGACTATCTGAAAATCATGATTAAAAAAAGAGCCTAGATATCATCTTTCAAGAAATTATCAAAGAAAACTGCCCCGATATTTTAGGACCAGATGGCAAAATAGAAATGGAAAGAACCCACCAATTCCTCCTGAAAGAGATCCCCAAAGGAAAACTCCTAGGAATATTGTAGCCAAATTACAGAATTCTCAGGTCTAGGAGAAAATATTGCATGCAGAAACAAACAATTCCAGTATTGTGGCAACACAGTCAGGAAAGATTTAGCAGCTTCTACATTATGGATCTGGAGAGCATGGAGTATGATATTCTGGAGGGCAAAGGAGATAGGATTACAACCAAGAATCACCTACTCAGAAAAACTGAGTATAATCCTTCAGGGTAAAAAAATGGTCATTCAATGAAATAGGGACTTTCAAGCATTCCTGAGGAAACCAGAGCTGAATATAAAATTTGACTTTCAAATACAAGACTCAAGTGAAACATGGAAGAGGTAAACAGGAAAGAGAAATCATAAGAGACTTTTATGAAGTTGAACTGTTTACATTCCTGCAGGAAAGATGATATTTGTAACTCATGAGTCCTTTGTCAGTATTAGGGTAGTGGGAGGGGAAAAAAAATGTATGTATAGATAGACAGAGGGCACAGGGTGGGTTGAAAATGAAGCAGTGATAGCTGGAAAGTCAAATTATAGGGTTAGAGAGGATTATACTGGGAGAAGGAGAAAGGGAGAAGTAGAATGGGGTAAATTATCTCACATGAAACAGACAAGAAAAGGCTTTTACAGTTGAGGGGAAATAGGGGAAGGTGAGAGGGAATGAGTGAATCGTATTCTCATAGGATTTGGCTTAAAGGGAGAATAACATACACAATGGGGTATGGAAATCTATCTTACCCTACAGGAAAATAAGGGGGAAGGGACAAGAGACAGGGGTTGATAGAGGGGAGGGCAGATTGGGGAGGGGATAATTAAAAGCAAACACTTCTGAGGAGGGACAGGGTCAAAAGGGAGAGCAGAATAAATGGGAGGTAGGATAGGATGAAGGAAAATATATTTAGTTTTTCACAACATGGTTACTATGGAAGTGTTTTGCATGACTACACATCTATAACTGGTATCAAGATGCTTGCCTTTTCAATGGAGGGGGGAAGAAGGGTGAAAATGTATAACCCAAAGTTTGAAAAACATATGTTAAGAAGAAAAAAGAGAAAAAAAAAAGTTGAACCTGGACAGCATATTTCAAGAAGTTATCAAGAAAATATGCCCTAGTGTCCTGGAACCAGACATTGAAAGGCATTGAAAGAATCACCAGTGACTTCAGAAAAGAGATCCCAAAATAAAAATCCTAAGGGACATTAGAGCCAAATTTTAGAACTATCAGGTCAAGGAAAAAAAAATACTACAAAAGGCCAGAAAGAAAACATTCAAATATTGGGGAGTTACGATTAGTATCACACAAGACTTGGCAGCTGTAACACGAGAAATGGTCATGGAACATTATATTACAAAGTGTAAATGAGCTAGTAGTACAAACAATATTCACTTACCTGGCAAAATTGAGCATAATATATCAAGGGGGAAATGGTCATTCAACAAATAGAAGGATTTCAAGCCTTCATAAGGGGAACTAAACAAAAAATTTAACCTCCAATACCAAGACTCAAGAGAAGCATAAAGAGGTAAAAAGGGACAAGAAAACATAAGGGATTCAATAGAGCTAAATTATTTACATCCCTACACATTTGGATGGTACTTGTAACAATAATTATATCACTAACTACATATAGGAGAAATATATACACACACACATATACATATACTATACACATATACATACATACATACATACATGCGTACATACATTATATGTATTGAGAGAGAGAGTACATTTTTAATCTGAATTTAAGGGAATGACATAAAAAATTAAGAGATGAGAGAAAGAGGATTAGAATGGATGCAGAAGGAAGGGAAAGGTAGAATGGGGTAAATTACCTCACATGAAGAGGTGAGAAACAGCTATTACAATGGAGAGAAAGATGGGAGGGTGGATGATGAGCATTGCTTAAACTTTACTCTCATCAGTATTGGCTCATAGAGGGAATAATAAACACACTCAGTTGAATATAGAAATCTATCTTACTCAACATGGAAATACAAGGGAACAAAACTAAATAAAGGGGGGAGTGGAGACTAGCAAAAGGGAGGACAAATCAGGGGAGGTGGTAGACAAGTGAAAGAATGGTGAGGTAGGAAAGGGTGAAAGAAGAGAGAGGACAAACAGGAGGAAGAATAGGGCAGAGGGAAATATATAGCTAGTAATCATAACTGTGAATGTGAATAAAATAGAAGTAGATAGCAGGTGCATAAAAAAACCAGAATCCTACAATATATTGCTTATAAGAAATACACTTACAGCAGAGAGATACACACAGAGTAAAGGGAAGGGGCTAGAGAAGAATCTATTATGCTTCTGCTGAAGTAAAAACAAACAAACAAACAAACCAGAAAACAAAACAAAACAGGGGTAATAAATCTGATCTTAGAGTAAAAGCAAAAAGAGATAAGGAAGGAACTACATCTTACTAAAATGCACCATTGACAATGAAGCAATCAAATTAGAAGAGCAAGGAATAGCCTATTGTCAGGTCTATAGGGAGGGGAAATATTCATGACCAAACAAGAGACAGAGAGAATTATGAAATGTAGAATAGATCATCTGATCATCTTAATTTTTTTAAAAAAGCTTTTATACAAAAAAAACCCCGCAAACAAATTAAAACAACTCTGAGGTATTACATCACATCTGCCTGACTATCTAATATGACAGAAAAGGAAAATAATAAATGTTAGAAAAGATGTGGGAAAATTGGAACACTAATTTTGGTGGAGTTGTAAACTGATCCAACCATTCTTGAGAGCAATCTGGAACTATGCCAAAAGGTCTATAAAACTGTGCATGCGCTTTGATCCAGCAATGCCTCTACTAGGTCTTTATCACAAAGAAATTATAAAAAAGAGAAAAAAAGACTCACATGTGCAAAAATATTTAAAGTAGGTTTTTTGTTTTGTTTTGTTTTGTCTTTGGTGGTGGCAAAGAATTGGAAATTGAGAGGATGCCCATTAACTGGTGAATGGCTGAACATTGTGTGTGTGTGTGTACATATATATATATATATATATGTGTGTGTGTGTGTGTGTGTGTGTATGTGTGTGTGTGTACATATATTCCATGTATATGTGTACATATATATATATATTATATTACATATATATGTAGGTATAATGGAATATTATTGTTCTAAAAGAAATGATGAACAAGAAGATGTCAGAAAAACTTAATGCTCAGTGAAGTGAGCAGAACCAGGAGAACATGGTACATAGTAACAGGAACATGGTGCAATGACCAGTGTTGATTGATTTAGTTCTTCTCAGCAGTACAATGATCCAAGGTAATTCCAAGACTCATGATGGAAAGTGATATCCACATCTAGAGAAAGAACTATGGAATCTGAATGCAGATTGAAGCATACCATTCGCTCTTTTTTTTTTCTCATGGTTTTTCCCTTTTGTTCTGATTCTTCTTTTACAACATGATTAATGTGGAATATGTTTGATAAGGTTGTATATGTAGAGCCAATATAAGATTGTTTGCCATCTTGGGGAGGGGGGAGAGAAGAGAGGAAGGGAGAAAAAATTGGAATTGAAGATCGTATAAAGGTAAATGTTGGGAGTTATCTTTGCATGTTACTAGAAAAATAAAATACTATTAAGTGAGGGGGGAAAAAAAAACAATGCAACCAAGAGTAAAAGAAAAGCAGAAATCTGGGAAAACAATCTTTACAGCAAGTATCTCTAATAAAGGTCTCAGTTTTCAAATATATAGAGAAGTGAATCAAATTTATGAGAATACAAGCCATTTCCCAATTGATAAATGATCAAAATATAAGAACAGGAAGTTTTCATATGAGAAAACTATCTATCAAAGCTATCTATAGGCATATGAAAAAGCACTTTAAATAATTTTTGATTAGATAAATGAAAATTAAAAAAACTCTCAGGTACCCTCTCACATATATCAGATTGGCTAACATGACGAGAAAGGAAAATGACATATGTTGGAGAGGATATATTAAAATTGGGGCACTAATGCATTGTTGGTGGAGTTGACCACTGAGCCTACGTTTCTGGACAGCCATTTGGAACTGCCCAAAGAGCTATAAGACTGTTAATACCCTTTCATCCATCAATACCACTACTAGGTCTGTATTCCAAAGAAGTCTTAAAAAAAAAAGTGAAAGGAACAACATGTATAAAAATATTCACAGCAGCTGTATTAGTGGTGGCAAAATATCAGAAATTGAGGGGATACTCATCAATTGGAGAATGGCTGAACAAACTGGTAAATGAATGTAATGGAATACTATTGTGCAAGAAGAAATAATTAATAGGCAGATTTCAGAACAACCTGGAAAGTTTGAACTGATGCAAAGTGAAATGAGTAGAACAAGGAAAACATTGTACACAGTATCAGCAACATTGTGTGATAATCAGCTAAGAATGACTCAGCTCTTCTTAGCAACACAATGATCCAAGAAAAGTAGAAAGGATTCAATAAGGAAAATGTTATCCATATCCAGATAAAGAACTGATGGACTCTGAATGCAGGTCGAAGCATATTTTTTTCACTTATTTATTGGGTTTTTTGTGTGTTTTTTCCCTTTTAATCTATCTCTTCTTACACAACTAGGATACTATGGAAATATTTTTATATGATAGCACTTGTACAAACTATATCAGACCGCCAAGCATTTTCAGAAGAGGAAAGAAAGAAAAATTTGGAACTCAAAATCTTGTAAAAATGGTTGCTAATTTTTTATAGGTAATTGGAAAAAATAATAAAGTAAAAAAAATCCCCTGTTTCAAAAAAAAATCTATCTCAATCATCTTATTTCCCCCAATATGTTCAACCATAATGTTTGTACCATGGAAGTTCAATGAACACTTAGTTCATTAGTTCAATGAACTGACATAGAAAAACAATGCCATAGATAAATGACCCAGACTCTGTCCTCATGGGTGATTTATTTAATATGTACAAAGAGTAGGGATCTTTCTTTTGTCTACCCATAACAAGACTTGACATATCTTTCTTTCTACCTGGGAGGAAGCTTGGGTTGTTGAAGGCTAACATAGAGAAGGTTGTCAAAAAAGAGAGATTTTTGTTAGTTCAAAAGAAGCAAACTATCTTACCCTTTGTTTTAGTTCTTTTTAGTGAAAACTATGGACAATGGAGTTTTAGAGGTAACCTAACTTAACTCTCAACATGTCCCTCCAAACAACTTTAAAATAACTCCTCAAACCAAATTTTAGAGCAACAGAGCTGACAAAAGATCAAGGTAGGACATTTTTCTTGCACAAGAAAACTTACTACGTTGGCAGGAGAAGTTTGTAAACCTGAGATGGAGGCTTGTCCAAGGCCCAACCCACATGGCAACAAGAATAGCTGCATAGCAGCAGTAGCAGCTTCAGAAGCTCTCAGCAAATAGACAATAATGGGAGTGGGGAGGTCAGATAACTGATCAGAAAGAGATTACAGGAAACATTTCTCTGTCACTGAGTATAGTTTGCACTAATTGGCAACTCTGTTGTCCATATACTGGTCTGGGTCATAGTTCAAGGACAGAGAGGAGAAGTAAAACTTAGTTACAAAGGATCAAGGGCCCAGGTCTTAGTTCAAGAGCTCAAGCATTTGTGGCTGTAGGAAATCAGAGGCCCTTCCTTGGTAAAGACCAGAACACAGACCTGGAGTGTAATGACCATACTTCTCCAAGGATCACCCCATCTTTGAATAACCCAAAACTTGCAAACCCCAGAACTAGCACTGAAAACAGCAGCACAAAAAAGCCTGAAGCTTAGGACAGGGCCTTCCCTCCCCCTTAAATGAACAGAGCCCAACTTTAACATAAAATTGAAAGTTAAGAAATAGGCTGGAAAAACAAACAAACACACAAACAAACAAGCAAAAAAGAAAGACCATAAACAGGTACTATGGTGTCAGGGAAGGCCAAGACATAGAAAGATAACAATGTGAATATAGTTACAAACAAAGCCTCAAAGGAAAAAAAGTCAATTTGAAGAGAAACCCAATAAGAATTCCTGAAAGTGTTAAAAGAATTGATAAAAGTAATAGAGAAAATAATGAGAAAAGAAATGAAAATGATGTAAATATATGTATAAAAATTAATAGCATGATAAAAGAGGCACAGAAATACTGAGGAAAATAACATTTTAAAATAAGAACTGGCCTAATGGTAAAAAAGGTACAAAAATTCACTAAAGAAAAGAACTCCTTAAAAAGCAGAATGTGTCAAAACAAAGAGGTACAAAACTAATTGAAGAAAATAATTTCTTAAAAATAAGAATTTAGTAAACTGGAAGCTAATTAAAAGATGAGACACTGAGAAAAAAATAAAAGAAAGTAACAAAAAAGGAAAAAAATAGGGGAAAATGTGAAATATCTAATTAGAAAAACAATTGAAAAAACTAGGAAAAAAAGATCAATGAGAGATAATTTAAGAATGATTGGACTGCATGGATGTTATGATCAAAGAAAGAGCCTAGACATTATATTTCAAGAAATGATCAGGTAAAATTGCCCTAATATCTTAGATCTAGAGGATAAAATAAAAATTGAAATAGTACATCAATCACTTCCTGGAAGAGATTTCCCCTCCCCCCAAAAAAAACCTCCTGATAATAATATAACTTAAATCCAGATTTCTCATGTGAAAGAGAACATAATTCATGTGGTCAGAAAGAAACAATTCAGATATTGTGGATCTGTAGTCAAAATCACTCATTTAGAGGTTTCTACCTTAAAGAAAGCTTGGAACGTCATAATCTGCAGGACAAAGAAGCATGGATTAAAACCAAGAGTAACCTACCTAGGAACATTGAGTAAAATCCTTTGGTAGGTTGGAGTGGGATTGGATATTTAGTGAAATAAAAGACTCTCCAATATTCCTGATTAAAAAAGAAAAGAGAGCTGAATAGAAAATTTGACATTAAAATATGACTCAAGACAAGCAAAAAAAAGTTAACGTGAGAGAGTAATCATAAGGGATTCAGTAAATTCAATCTAATTAGATTCCTATATGGGAAGGTGATACCTGAAATCCTGAAAAAATCTTATCATTATTAGGGCAGTTAGAAGGAGCATACATAAACAGAGGGCACAGGATTAAGTTGAGTGTGAGGGGATGATTAAAAAAAAAATTAAAGGTTGTGGAAGAGTAATTCACTGGAAGAAGAAGAAAGTGAGTGGAAGAATGTCACATTAAACAGGTGCTAAAAGAAGAGCTTTCACAGTGGAGAGTAAGATGGGGGATGGTAAGCAACACTTGAAACTTACTCTCACAGGAATTGGCTAAAAGAGGGAATTACATACACGTTTAGTTGGGTATAGAAATATATCTTAGTCTAAAAGAAAGTAGCTGGGGAAAGGAATAAAATATAGACGTGGGGCATTGATGGAAGGGAAGATAAATGAAGGGAAACAGCAGTCTGAAGCAAAATAGACTTTTGAGAAGAGACAGATTAATGGAGTAAAAAGATAAATGGGGAAAATGGGATGGAGGGAAATACACAGTTAATAATCATAACTGAGAATGTGAATGGAATGAACTCACCTTATAAAAAGGAAATTGACAGTGAAAAATGGATTAAAAACCAGAATCTGACACTATGTTGATTACAAGAAGTATATTTGAAACAGAGAGACAAACTTAGAGTAAAAATAAGGGACCACAGCAGAATCTATTATGCTTTAGTTGAGGCAAAAAAAAAGGCAGGGTAGCAATAATGATTTCTGACAAAGTAAAAGCAAAATAGACCTAATTAACAGAGATAAGCAGGGAAACTACATTTTGCTAGAGGGTACCATAAATAATGGAGCAGCTAGGTGGTGCAGTGAATAGTTTGCTAGGCCTGCAGTCAAGAAGACCTAAGTTGAAATCTGGCCTCAGATGCTTACTTACTGTTTGATGCTGGGCAAGTCACTTAACCTTGCTTGCCTCAGTTTCCTCATCTGTAAAATGAGCTGGATGAGGAAATGGCAAACCACTCTAGCGTCTTTGAAAAGAAAGCCCAAATAAGGTCATGGAGCGTTAGACACAAGCAACAACCATAGACAATGAACTAATATCAATACTAAGCATACATGCATCAAATGGTATAACATCCAAATTCTTAAATGAAGAAAGACATGAATTAGAGGAGGAAATAAAAGGTAGAACTACATTTGAGGTGGGAGGGAACCTAAACTTTAGCCTCTCAGAACTAGAGAAATCAAAACAAAAATAAAGGAGAAAAAAGTCAAGCAGATGAAAAAAAAATTAGATAAGTTAGATATGATAAACTTCTGGAGAAAATTGAATGCAAATAGAGGGGTGTACACATTTTTGTTCACTATAAAAGGCATCTTCAGAAAAAAAAATTGACCGTGAATTGTAGTACAAATACCTCAAAACCAAATCCAGAGAAGAAGAAATGTCAAATGAATCCTTTTAAGTAAATAATGACATAAAAATTATGTTCAATAAAGGGTCATAGAGGCATTGGTTAAAATTAATTGAAAACTAATGAAGGAATGGGTCAAAGAACAAATGTAATAGATAATCAATGATTTTATTAAAGGTAACAATAATAATCGTGAGATAACATACAAAATATATGATGCTGAGAAAGCAGTACTTAGGGGGAAATGTGTATCACTAAGCACTTGCATCATAAAATAGAGAAAGAGCAAAATTGGGCATGCCATTAAAAAATTTTTAAAAATTAGTTAAAAATCCCTAATAAAACACCAAAATAGAAATTCTGTAATTTCAAGGAGAGATTAATAAAGTTGAAAATAAATAAACCATTGAACTATTAATCTTTTTAAAAGTATCACTAATATGGAAACATGTTTTACATATTTCACATGAATAATTGATATGATAGTGTTTTCTTTCTCATTGAGGTAGAGGGTGAGGGAGGGAGGGAGACAATTTAGAATTCAAAATTTAAAAAGAAAAGAATTGTAACATAAATTATATTTTAAAAGGAAAAAAATAAAGAAAACTATGAAAGTATTTTAAATATTACTTCTTACCACTAGTTCCACCACATTTCCCAAGCTAAAACTCCTTTAAGAGAGACTTTAGATGAATAAACAAGATACTAAAGACAACATTTTAGCTCACTTTAATAGAGAATAAACATTTATTAAATGTCTATTTTGCATAGAGCCCTTTACAGTATTTTGGAATAGATACAAATCTTAGTTAAAATCCTATCTATGACTTCATGAAAATTATCGTTCTGCAAGAAAGACCTAAATAATTAAAACAAAGCCCTAGATGTGCAGTCAAATTCAATCTTAGACATTTAATAACTGTCTGACACTTGACAAATCATTAAATTGCTGTCTGACTCAGTTTCCTCATCTGTAAAATGAAAAACAAATCATAAAACCTACTATTCAGAGTTGCAATGGCAAGATAATATTTGTAAAGTGCTTTGAAAACCTTAAAGTGATACATAAATTATATTTATTATAATTAATGCATTAGAAGGAATAGAACATACATGAAATAGGTAACAAGAATTTTATTCATTTTATAGAAAATGAAACAGACTCAGATTTGAAGTGACTTGTCAAAGATAATATTATTACTTAGCAGGAGACCTTTGACTTGAACCCAGGTATCCTTCCTACCATAATATACTTCTGCTGAAATGAAAATACAAATGGAATTAGACAGCTGCTAAATTTATATTGTTTTTAAACAGGAATGGTGTTATTAATAATACGTTCTAAGGAGAGTACAATCATGAAGCAGAATTTGTCATCCAAACGTTTAATACTTGCAGACATAATATATCAGCAGGTCAAAAAGCATGTGGTCCAGTTCAAGGTATTTAAAGGGCACATGCCTGCATTTTATTTTCTGTGGAGTGACCTATAGCAACCTTGCTTCGCAATTTCCTAAATAGCTCATACAATGTCATGCACTCAACATGAACATCATAAACAGTAATTGATGGTGATTACAGGGATTGTCTAAATTATCTTCCTCAGTAATTTATTTATTTAAACTAAAGAGTCCATGAAATTTATTTAAAACATTTAGGCAGTGTCTCTAACATCCTTACAGAAACAACATTTCTACCTTAACAACATTTTCACACACTTGATGACTTCCATGGACATTTCTATTGATTATTTTCTTTGAACCACCCAAAAATACTTTAATGGAGTTATCGCTTTAAAATTACAGTGAATGGCACATAAAAAGCAGTTAAGGAATACTCTCTCTCTCTCTCACTCTCTCTCTCTCTCACACACACACACACACACACACACACACATCTCAAAATATGCCAACCTTGTGAAATGGCAGCCTTAAATGCTAATTTTATTTTTTGCATAAATATATCAATGGATGAATATTGTGATCGATGTGGGCAGTCCCTTCAGTGGTTTAGATTACAAAAAAGAAATGTTCTCACATTGCTAAATTCTTAGAGGATGTAGACAATATTGCAGAGATCTCTTCTGATTATTTTAACATTCAAGGGTGAACTCATGGTTATAGGACCAATAAGAGGGAGAAATGGACATATTCCTTATTTTCATGACCTCTCAAACATTTCTAAAATAAGAATTATGCACAACAGATCAAACAATTTAAGTTATATCCATAGACTAAGATACCAAGAACTCTAGCTAGATAAAATTCAATGAACTAAGAGCAAAGAAGCTATTTCCTAATTCCTAATGTGCTCTCACTTAGCATTCACTCCTCCATAGATCATTATTCTCTGGAACAGCTAGCTGTGCAAGCTGACCTATAGGTTAGAACAGAATTCATCTCTGCCTTTCCCCCACCCCTACAGCAGGAAAAAAAAAACAAACAAAAGTTCAAAGTTTGCTCTGGCTTAGACTCTAGAAATTTAACATAGCAGCACCCTGCTGGAACAGACTTGAGACAGAGGACATTGGAATAGAGGGAACTGGGGCAGGATGCTCCCTAGGCCTTTAAGGAAGAGGACTGTCATCTAGTTGAAACTAGGTTTATTCCACCAAAAATTAGTTGGGGCAAAGACTGAGGCTGGTCAAATGATAATTCTCCAGTGTGGGAAGAAGCTGATTCAACTTTCAGGTTCAGCTAACTGTCAATCTATCATCTAGAAAGTGTGCCAAAGTGGAACATAAGGGAAAACAAACCCACAATTACTAAAGATCTCAGGAGATCTTTGAATGATCTAAAAGACAGATGAGAATTTTGAAAATAAAATATATGGTCTTCATGTTTCGCAGAAGAGAAAAAATGAATCTATGGCTGCAAGTGTCACCAAAGAAATAAAAGAACATATAACCGATTGGAAATGGAAATATGCAGAAATAAAAGTTAATATGGAAAAAACAGAAGCAAAAAAATGCAATAACATTAACAGAAAACATGATCCCCATGCAAGCAAAACATTTTGATTTTGAAGATAAAATGAATAGAGACAGTTCAAGGAATAAAGATCTCCAGAAAGAATATCAGATGTCAAAAATCCTGAACATGTTGACGTAATAAATAATACAAAAAGATCTTCCATGAAAAATAGAAAAGAAAAACTTATCTATGAAAGATTTCACAGATAGCCTCTAGCAAAAATATATTTTGCAAAATCCAAGACATATAATTGTTAAATCCAACAATTCCAGTGACAAACAACAAATCCTACAAGTGACCATGTATACACACACACACACACACACACACACACACACACATACACACACACATATGGAGTGAGAAGGGAATGTAGTGGGAGAGAGAGAGGGAGAGATGGAATGGGGTAAATTATTTCACATCAAAGGGGCAAGAAAAAGCTTTTATAGTAGATGGAAGGAGGGGGAAGGTAAAGGGACATGAATCAACCTTACTCTCATCAGAATTGTGTCAAAGAGGGAATAACATACACACTCAACTGGGTATAGAACTCTATCTTACCCTATAAGAAAGTAGGGTAATTCAATTTAAATTTAAATATAAAGGAAGGAAATCTGAATAACCCAAGACCATCTTATGCCCACCAGAAACCACAAGAGAGAAAATAATAATATATTGTAAAGAGCAAAGGGCCCCTCAAGATACAGCTGAAGGTGACATATTCTGAAAACTTGGGCCTAACTATAAATTTTTAAAAAAAAACAATGAATAAACATAGATATTTGAAGTAACCCTACAAAAAAACAAAACCCAGACAAAGCAAATGATTTGCTTTATAAACACAACTTAGGAAGCACCAGAAATAAAATACATTATCATAGACAAAAGAGGAAAAAATTTTAAAATAACTTAAAAAAGAAAGACACCTGGAGGAATAAGAAGAAAAACAAACTTGCCAAAACAAAACAAAACAAAATAAGAGCAGAAGAAATGCAAAATAGCAACAGTGAAATCATTAAGTGATAGAAGGCTATTTTTTCTACCTTATTTTTTTATTTCCCCAAGTTACTTTAAAAATGATTTTTAACCTTCATTTTTAAAACTTTGAGTAACAAATTCTCTCCCTTCTTTCCTCCCCACCCTGCTTCATGGAGAAAGCAAGCAGTTCAATATAGGTTATACATGTGTAAAATAATAGTCATGTTGTAAAAGAAAATATAGACCAAAAAAAAAAGTATACTTCAATCTGTATTCAGATACTTCAGTTCTTTCTCTGGGGATGGATAACATTTTTCATCATAAGTCCTTCAGAGTTGACTTGGATCATTGTGTTTCTGGCAACAGCTAAGTCATTCACAGTTTATCATTTTATGATATTGCTGTTACTTTATACACAGCACATTTCACTTTGCTTCAGCCCATGCAAGTCTTTCCAGGTTTTCTGAGAGCATACTGTTCATCACTTTTTATAGTATAATAGTATTCCATCATAATCACACACCACAACTTGTTCAGTCATTCCTCCAATTGATGAGCATTCCCTCAATTTCTGATTCTTTGTCCCCTGAAATGAGCTCCTATAAATATTTTTGTACATATAGCTTTTTTTTTGTTCTTTATCTCTTTTGCAATATAGAGATAGTAGTGGTATTGCTAGGTAAAAGGGTATACTTGGTTATATAGCCCTTTGGGCATAATTTCAAATTACTCTACAGAATGGTTGAACTCTACTAACAGTGCATTGACGTTTCATTTTTCCCACATCTCCTCAAACATTTATCATTTACCATTTCTGTCCTATTAGCCAATCCAATAGGTATGAGGTAGTACCTCAGATTTGTTTGAATTTGTATTTCTCCAATAAATGGTATTTCTTTTTCATATGATAGCTTTGAATTTTTTCATATTAAAACTGTTTATATCTTTTGATCATTTATCAATTGGGGAATGACTTGTTTTCATAAAATTGACTTAGTTCTCTATATGTTTGAGAAATGAGGCCTTTAGCAGAGAAACTTGCTTCAAATTTTTTTTCACTGTTACTATTGCTAACTGTATTTCCTTCCATCCTACCCTCCCACCTGTTTATTCCATTCTCTCTCTCCTTTCACCCTGACACTCCTCAAAAGAGTTTTGCTTCTGAATACCCACTCCCCCAATCTGCCTTATTTTCTATTAATCTCCTCCTCTTATTATCCCCTTCCCCTTCTACTTTCCTGTAGGGTAAAATAGAGTCCTACATCCAGTTGAGTGTGTATGTTATTCCCTCTTTGAGGCAATTCTGATGAGAGTAAGGTTGATTACCTTCCCCTTACCTTCTCCATCTTTCCCTCCACTATAAAAGCTTTTTCTTTCCTCTTTGATGTGAAATCATTTACCCCATTCTATCTCTCTCTTCCTCTCTCTCCCACTACATTCCTCTCTCACTCCTTAATTTTATTTTTTTGATATCATTCCTTCATATTCAACTAACAGTTAGGCCCTCTGCCTGTCTCTCTGTATATCTATCTATCTATGCATATATATATACATATCTATGTATCTTTATACATAGATACATATATATGTGTATGTACATATGTATATAAATACATGTACATATATACAAATATACATACACATACACATATTCATACACACATACACATACATATATACACAAACACATGCATATATACATATATAGATACATATACACATACCTATATATATATATACACACACCTATACACATACATACATATATACATATATGTGTGTGTGTATGTATGTGTGTGTATAGATATAGATATATACATACACGTACTACTTCTAACTACCCTAATAATGAAAAAGGCCTTTGAATTACAAAAATAGCATCTTTCCATGTAGGAATGTAAGTATTTTAAACTTATTAAGCCCCTTATGTTTTCCCACTCCTGTTTACCTTTTTATGTTTCTCTACAGTCTTGTACCTGAAAGTCAATATTTTTTATTTAGCTCTGGTCCTTCCATCAAGAATGCTTGAAAGTCCTCTATCTCACTGAATATTAATTTGTCCCCTCATGGATTACACTCAGTTTTGCTGAGTAGATGATTCTTGGTTGTAATCCAAGCTTTTTGACTTCTGCAATATCATATTCCAAACCCTCTGGTCATTTAAGTAGAAGGTGCTAAATCTTGTGTTGTCCTGAATGTGTTTCCACAATACTTGAATTGTTTCTTTCTGGCTGCTTTCAATATTTCTCCTTGACCTGGGAACTCTGGAATTTGACTACAATATTTCTAGGAGTTTTCCTTTGGAGATCTCTTTCAGAAGGTGTTTGGTGGATTGTTTCCATTCCTGTTTTACCCTCTGGTTCTAGAATATCAGGGAAGTTTTCTTGATAATTTCTTGAAAGTCTCATTTTTTGATTTCAGGTAATCCAATAATTTTTAAATTATCTCTCCTGGATCTATTTTCAAGATCAGTTGTTTTTTCTATGAGGTATTTGACATTATCTTCTACTTTTTTCATTCATTTGGTTTTGTTTTATTGTTTCTTTTTTTCTTTTTTAAAAATTTTATTAATTTACTTTGATTTATCAATAATCATTTCCATATGCTTTTGAGTTTAAAATTTTCTCCCCCTTCCTCATGACCACCCTTCCCAAGATGGCACACTATGTGATATAGGTTCTACATCTACATTCCTATTAAACATTGCTTTATTGTTTCTTGATTTCTCTAAAGTCATTAGGTTCCATTTGCTCAATTCTGATTTTTAAGGAATTATTTTCTTCAAAGAGCTTTTGGACCTCCTTTTCCATTTGGCTAATTCTGCTTTTTAAGACATATTCTCCTCATTGGCTTTTTAGACCTCTTTTACCATTGGACACATTTTTTTTCAGTATTTTTTGTGTCTCTTACCAATATTACTGATTCATTTTTAATGATTTTCTTGCAACACTCTTATTTTTCTTACCAATTTTTCCTCTAACTCTCTTACTTGATTTTCCAGATCCTTTTTGAGGTCTTTCATGGCCTGAAATAAATTCATATTTTTCTTGGAGGCTTTGGATGTAGGAACTTTGACTTTGTTTTCTTCTTAGTATGTGTTTTGATCTTCCCTGTCACCAAAGTAGCTTTCTATGGTCAGAATTTTTTTCCTGTTGTTTGCTCATTATCTTAGCACTTTTAACTCTATTAAAGTAGGGCTCGGCTTCCAGGGTGGAATGGAATTGTCCCCAGCTTCAGGAGTTTTGTGCAGCTATTTTCAGAGATGTTTCTAAGGACCTTAAGCTTTTAGTTCTTCCAAGGTGGCATGATCTAAAGAGAGGTGTTTGCTATTCTACTGGCCTGTGCTCTGGTCTATGAGTGACCACAAGTACTCTTTTATGCCCTGGAATTGTAAGCAGGTTACCTTCTCACTGTGGCCACAAGCTCCACTATGATAGTGTTTCTCCTTACTGTGGGACTGCCACCTAGGACTGCAACCCAGATCCTGCCTCAATGATCCCAATAAGACCCCTCTAATCTTTTCTGACCAGATGTTAGATCCTCCCTACTGTGTGTGGGCTGAGAGATTCAGAAGCAGTAGCTATGGCTGCTGCTGTTGATTTAGTCATTTCCAAAGCCTGTTCCTGGTTTGCTGGGGGCCGGGGCTGTGCTAGTGAACTGTGTTGGACTGAGCTCCACTCTCACCCAGGTGCAACAGACCTTTCCTGCTGATCTTCCAAGTTCTCTTGGGCTGGAAATTTGTTTTACTCTGTCTTTTTGTTTGTTCTGCTGCTCGATAATTTGTTTAGAGTCATTTTCAAAGGTATTTGAAGGTGTTTGGGGTAGAGTTCAGGTGAGTCCCTGGCCTTACTCAACCATCTTGGCTCCTCCTCTCCTACATGATTTATTTCTAAAAAATAAACAAGGAGAGAAGAACGAAAGCAGAAATCAAATAGAAGAAATGATTGTGGAGCAAAAGCCCTCAAATATAATGGAAAAACTTCACCATATAGCCTACAGGTGATTCTTTTTTGTTGTTGAGGAGGGGAGGATGTGTAAATACATATACATTACAAAATCAGAGGACACATTAAAGGGTTAAGAGTAGAGAAAAAGTGAAATATTTTATATACTCTATTCAAATCAATGATTAATAATGAAGGAAGAATAATA
The DNA here is from genome assembly GCF_003287225.1 of Phascolarctos cinereus. Classification (NCBI taxonomy): domain Eukaryota; kingdom Metazoa; phylum Chordata; class Mammalia; order Diprotodontia; family Phascolarctidae; genus Phascolarctos; species Phascolarctos cinereus. Next base: position 75,564,686 of record NW_027556098.1, read on the forward strand.
ACTTAATACTATAATCTCTCAGGATAATAGTATCTCAGGGGAAAGAAGCCATATAGGAAAATGTATGAGAAGGCAAAGAAAGTGATTGAAACAGGGAGACAGAAAAGCAAAAGATCTTGTTTCATTTTTGGAAGAAGGCCCCATAGCAGATTGCTCCCTAGGAGGGGAAAATATATGTTTTATAATGGGAGATGGGAATATTACAAAGGATATAGCATTCAGGGATTTGGAACTTACATTCTACCTGTCCTTCCCAATGAGAAGGAGAAATCAGAACTCATGCAAACGACTGACACCCAGATGATTGGGAGAGCAAGGATCAAGAGAAATTTAATGTCAAATGGACTAAAGAATGGTCACATGGAGAATAAAAGTTAAAATGAATTGCAAAAAGACAGAAAAATTCTAACCATACACTAATCCTTCTGTCCTATTACCTACAGGGACTGAGATTTCTAAGAGTGAAGCAGAACAAAAATGGGGCCAGAGAACAAGATCTATAAGGCAATAACATAAAAACTCTTTAGAAGAGGTAACTTAAAATAGGTACCTTTGAAGCTTAAATTCCATGAGGAATTCAGAGTTTAAAGAAGGAATAAATAAATATAAAGCACATGAGTTAAAGAATAAAGGAACAGAATCTCCAGAAAGAGAAGAGAAATAATGAAGAGAACAAGGGAAAGAAATTATCTTTAGAAAAAGGTGCAGAAAATGAAATAAAATCCCAACAAACAAAACAAATTATTGAATTGTATTTAATTACGTAACTGAGAGGGGAAAAAAGAAGGGAAGAATTAGATACCCACATAAAAAAGAAAGAAAATGAATTTAATAAGTTAAGCAAAACTTCAAAACTAGGGCTGGGGTAACAAAGGAGAGGAAGAAAGTTGTGAGGGTGAAAACAGCTGGTAGGGATCAGGCTGCCTTAATGTAGATTAATCTAAAATAACTGAAGGAACCCAGTACTTTCTCTACAAAGGAAGTGGGGAACGAATCCTAATTTTTTAAAAAAATAAAGATTAATAGAAGAAAATAAAACCTCACTCAACTTTATAGCTTTTTTTCTCCTCTTCTGCTATAAACACAGCATTCTGTTCCTTCAGTTAGCAATCTTTTTTAAGGTATCCTTGCTCCCACTGGCTCCCATTACCCCTAAAACCATGCTTTCATTTATTACCCCTTTCCCTTTGGTATTGCATTTATTAGTTTCTTTTTCTCTCCTGCTTTTATCTGCTTATATTTCTTACTTTTTTTTCTTTTCTTTCATTTAGTCAAGTAGATTGTCCCTTAACTTCCCTTTCAACTACTCCTGTTTCTTTTAATCTAATTTTCTGCACCCCTTCCAAGAAGAATTTTTCTCACTTTCTTCATTGCCCATCCTTCCCGTTTACTCTAGAATCTAATTCTCTGATTCAAGACCTTTATAATTATCTTGTCTCTCTTTTCTCTGAATTCCTCATACCATAAAAGCTTACAATATAGTCATTCTAATCTCTGCAGTATAGGCACTTTCTTCACCTACTTTGTCAGGCTTGTCCCCTGAATTCACTTTTTCAATTGTGATTCACTCCCAGAACAGCCAATTGTTGCTGGTGTCAAAGAGAGTACTATCTTCAGGTAGGGCCCTTCCCCATCACTTCCTTGATGATATTGTCTACCACTGATCTATACCTTCCCCTGTTTACCTTTTCCTCCCCCACATCTGCCTCAAAGTCTCCTCTGTAGGTCCATGGTCTGCCCCTAGGAACAATAACCACTTCTTTCCAATGTAGCATGAACTCAAGCACCAAATCCTTCAGTACACAACCAATTTAAGGTACCTATTTCCTTTCACAGACCATCTCTCTTCCCTTCAGGAGCATTCATCAGTGAAAAACTCCCCTCACCGCAGTAAGGCCTCGTTCTTTCATCTCCTTTTCAAACCTTTTCCCTCTCTACTCATCCACTTCCCTGTAGGCTCTTCTCTTATGGAGACCACAGAGGTCACCTTCCAGTCTTTGCTAGCCCTTTATCTAATCCTGGTATAGCACATACTGCGATAATGTTCCACTTGCCACATTTCATGTTTTCAGCAACATTGTAATATAGTCACACACCAAAAACAAATGAACAAATAAATAAACAAATTCATTACCTTTCAGGTAAGATGTCATCAAGTTTAGTTCATAATATCCTCTATCTCCTTTTTTACTGTTAACTCTACCAGATTTCTGTCTTCACCCCTATCTCCTTGACTACACTCAGGAAAAAAAATCACTAGTATCTCTTGTCACTATTGCTGTTATTTTCTAATGGGACACCTATGATGCCTAGGTTGTTGCTATGCATTCTGTATTTGAGATCAGTATGTTTTCTTTGCCTTATTAGCACATTTTCTTTTAATTCTATTGTTTTTTGCTTCCTAGGATAATCTTAGATTATCTTTCACTTATTTTCATTGACAATCTATTGTTACTTTTTACCTTTTTCCCCCCCCTTTTGTGAGGCTTGCTATTACAGATTCCAGTTTTTCAATTCTACTCATTATTTTTTGCAACACAGACCTAAATTCTGCTCTCATAATTTTCACATCCTTTTTGAACTGTTCAAGAACTGTTCTGGTTGCATATTATCCTCAAATTCCACAAGATCATCTGTCTTGTTAAGTGCTGGATCATTTTCATTTGTTTTATAGTATGCATGCATAGATGCCTGAATTGTTGACTAGAAAAGGAGGCCATATATCCTTCTAGCATTATTATTTTTTTTTCTGTTGACTTATCTTATGTTTATGTTCAAGGTCTTTGAGTTTTCTTCTGCCTGAAATCTATGGTAATTTTGATCTTCCCACCCCTTCTTTATCTAATTGCTCACTTTTTGACTTCCTTTCCTTTGATTATAGCTTCCTTGGGAGCTATATAATTCTCAAGGTGTTTTAGCCTACTCCAAGCTGACCAATTGGCAGTTCACCAGCCCAAGTCTCTTCCTCAACTGCCTTTTTGTAGTTAGAACTGGCCTCATGTCTATGTTTTACTCTTTCTGTCAGGACTGATGGAGTTATTTTTCAGCTTCTCCCCCCATGCCTCCATCCACATACAGTACCAGCATTAAAAATGAAAAGGCTGATTTCACCATGAATGAAGAGAAAATTAAAACAATAATTAGGAGCTACTTTTCCCAACTGTATGCTGATAAATCCGACAATCTAAGTGAAATGGATGAATAGTTAACAAAAAAAATATATAAATTTCTTGGAATAACAGAAGAGAAAAATAAAATACCAAAACCCCATTTTAGAAAAATTGAATTGAACTAGCCATCAATTAACTCCCTAATAAAAAATCTCCAGGGCCAGATGGATTTAAAATAGAATTTTACAAGCATTTAAAGAACAATTAATTCCAAATACTATACAAACCATTTGGAAAAATAAGCAAAGGAGGAGTCCTACCAAATTCTTTTTATGATATAAATACAATGCTGATATCTAACCAAGGGAGAGTCTAAAGCAGAGGAAGAAAATTATAGGTCAATTTCCCTGATGAATATTGATGCAAAAAGTTTTGAATAAAATATTAGCAAAGAGATTACAGAAACTTATTACCAGGATGATATACACTAGGACCAGGTAGGATTTATATGAGGAATGCAGGTTTAATATTAAGAAAACTATCAAAATAATTAATCATATGTATAACAAAACTAACAGAAATCATATCATTATTTTAGTAGATGTGGAAAAAGCTTTTGACAAAATACAGCACCCATGGGCCAGCTAGTTGGTGCAGTAGATAGAGCACTGGCTCTGGAGTCAGGAGAACCTGAGTTCAAATCCGTCCTCAGATACTTAACACTCACTAGCTTTGTGACCCTGGGCAAGTCACTTAACCCCAACTGCCTTACCAAAAACAAACAAAAAACCAAAGAAACAAATAAAAAAAAACCAAAGCAACAAACTAGTTGAAATAGTTAACACAGTCAGAGAAACAGAGACAGAAAGAGACAAAGAAAGAGACAGAGGGAAAGGAAGGGCAGGGCAGAGAAAGGCCTGGAAGGGAAAGGAAAGGGAAGGGAACAGGAAAGGGAAGGGAAGAGGTAAGGAGAGGAGAAGAAAAAAAGGAGAGGAGAGAAGTTTGTGTATCAGAAAGCAAGCTGGAATTACAGAAAGGACAATATTTGTCGAGTTAATCCAAGTTCTCTTTCTCCTAGTCATATCTTACACCAACTCATTGACTATCTAGAGACAGTGGTCAATGTCAATGAATTTATATAACATTTTGAATGGTTGCTCACTGGCCTGCATATCATAGTCCAGACATTAGTCATTCTTAATCCATTTTTTTGCACAGATTATCATTCTTTTATGTAGCTATGGATCTTGGTTATATGTTTCTGCACTATTAGGGAGACTGATATAATCAATATGATGAGATATGCAAGTAGGGGCACCTGGATAATTTCAAGAACCAGATGAGGACATCTCATCATTTGTAATTTCTTTAAGATAGCCTCTATGATAGGGCAGGTGGGTAGCACAGTGGACAGAGCATGAATTCTGGAATCAAGAGGACCTAAGTTAAAAATCCAACCTCAGACACTTATTAACTGTGTGACTCTGGGGAAGTCACTTAATCCCAATTGCCTCAAAAAAAGATATCCTCCACACCATTAGCTAAAAATTAAATACTTGGTAAATGCATCTCTAGTCATGTTTCATGCTAATCAGAAGATCATAGAAGAATGCAGTTCTTTTAGGTTATATACATCAGGGAATCTTACAGAATCTTAAACTATGCCAAAGAGACACTATAGAGAATTTATTTTAATAGTATCAAGTCAAAAAAGAAAGACATTTATCAAACATTGAAAACTGGCCAGATATTTTACAAACATTATATCACAACTTCTCACCTAGGAGGGTGCTATTATTATCTCCAATTGATTGCTGAGGAATTTGAGGCAGACAGAGTTTAGGAAATTTACACAAGTCATATCTGAGGAGAGATTTGAAGTGATGTCTTCCTGATTCTAGGCCTTGAATTCTCTCTGCTGTACCACCTGGTTGCTTATGTTGGGGGGAACACACGCATATATCTGTATACATGCATGTGTATATATGTACATATATATGCATATTTAAAGTGTTCTCATATTGCAAAGGATTTAAAAAAAAAAAACTCTTTGTTTTGTTTGGTCCCCAAAAGGCAGAACTAGAATAATTAGGTGGAATGTTAAGGGAAGTATATTTTGGCTTAATATAACTTGATATCTTTTGAACAAAAGAGCTTGGTAAAAGTGGAATGGGCAACCTCATATTATAAGAAATGATTGTGGACCCATTCAAGCTAATACTGCTTGACTGCTTATTGTGAATTATACAGACAATTATATATTTTGGACAGAAGGCCTCTCTTTATCCTTCCAACTCCAGAATTCTATTGAACAATTTTACTTACATTTACAGAACACAGGTAAGCAGAACTTGTGCTTGACCCTAGTATTTTTCTTCAGAAATCCAATAGTCTCTTTTCCATTGAACTACATTACCATTCTTACAGCTTTATGCATATAAAGACAATTCTTTAAAATTATGAGGAGGATTTTTAAAAATTACTTTTAACCTCTTCTAATTAGAAAAAGGAGTATTTGGTGCAGAGTCAAGATGGTGAAGTAAAAGCAGTGACTTGCTTGAGCTCTCCCCCAAACTCCTCCAAATACCTGTAAAAATGGCTCTAAATAAATTCTAGAACTGCAGAACCCACAAAAATACAGATTGAAACAAATTTCCAGCCCAGACAACCTGGATGGTTGATAGGAAAGGTCTATTATGCCAGGCTGGGAGAGGAGTACAGTTCAGCATGGGCATGCAGTCAAAACAGGCCTCAGTGAATCAGAAGCAGGCCTCAGAGGACTGTGGTGGCTGTGGTAGCTTCCAAACTTCTCAACCCACAAAGGCCAAAGACAACCTAGAAGTCAGTTGGAAAAGTCTGTCAGTGCAGTGAAAAAGAAACTTGGTTCCAGCCACAGTCCCAGCATAGTCTTGGGTGGTAGCTGCTTCTGGAGCTTCTGGCTCACAGACTGAGGGAGAATCAACTGGCTGATCAGTGGGGGATTGTAGGGATCTCTTTGCTGGTGGTGAGGCAGAATTCTTTTGCTTTGCCTGTGCTTGGATATGGGTCACAGTTTGGGTGACAATCCTGGGACAAGGAGGAATATCTCTGAAAACAGCTACACAAAACCCTGAAGCTTGGGACAGTACGTTCTCCACACTGGAAGAAGACCCCTACCTTAAGAAAGAGTCTATAACTCAAGTAGTTGGCTTGGATCATGAGCAAACTGTGCAAAAAACCTCAGATGGTGGAATTTTTCTTTGCTGACAAAGATCAAAACATATAACTAGGAGAAGACAACAAAGTCAAAGCTCCTACATTTGAAGCTTCCAAGAAAAAATATGAATCAGTCCCAGGCCATGGAAGAGCTCAAAAAGGATTTTGAGAAGGAAGTAAGAGAAGTATAGGAAAAACTGGGAAGAAAAATGAGAGTGATACAAGAAAATCATGAAAAACTAGTCAACAGCTTGCTAAAGGAACCCCCAAAAATACTGAAGAAAATAACACCTTAAAAAATAGCCTAATCCAAATGGCAAAAGAGGTCCAAAAGCCGCAAAAGGAGAAGAATGCCTTCAAAAGCAGAATTGGCCAGATGAAAAAGGAAATCTAAAAGCTCACTGAAGAAAATACTTCCTTAAAAGTCAGAATGAAGTAATTAGAAGCTGGTGACTTTATGAGAAATAAAGGCATTATAAAGCAAAACCAAAAGAATGAAAAAAAAAGACAATGTGAAATATCTCATTGGCAAAACAACTGACCTGGAAAACAGGTCCAGGAGAGAGAATCTAAAAATTATTGTACTATCTGAAAATCATGATTAAAAAAAAGAGCTAGATATCATCTTTCAAGAAATTATCTTGCATACTTAAGCTATTCCATTGATCCACCATACGATTTCTTAGCCAATACCAAACAGCTTTGATGATTGCTGCTTTATAATACAATTTAAGATCTGGAATGGCTAGGCTACTTTCTTTGAATTTCTTTCCCTTTATATTCTGGACCTTTTGTTACTCCAAATGAATGTTGTTCTTATTTTTTCTAAGTCTATAAAATATTTTTTTTTGGTAGTTTGGTATGGCACTGAATAAGTAAATTAGCTTAGATAGAACTGTCATTTTTATTATATTAGCTCTACCTACCCATGAGCAACTGATGTTTTTCCAATTATTTAGATCTGACTTTATTTGTGTGAAAAGTGTTTTGTAATTGTGTTCATATAGTTCCTTCATTTGTTTCGGTAGGTAGACTCCTAAATATTTTATAATGTCTACAGTAACTTTAAATGGAATTTCTCTTTCTATCTCTTGCTTTGGGGCTTTGTTAGTAACATATAGAAATGCCAATGATTTATTTGGGTTTATTTTATAGCCTTCAACTTTGTTAAAATTGTTTATTATTTCATGTAGTTTTTTAAATTTTATTCTCTAAGTATATCATCATATCATCTGCAAATAGTGATAGCTTTGTTTCTTCTTTGCCTATTCTAATACCTTCTATTTCTTTCTCTTCTCTTATTGCTAAAGCTGACATTTCCAGTATGATATTAAACAACAGTTGTGTTAATGGACATCCTTGTTTCACTCCAGATCTTATTGGAAATGCTTCTAGCTTGTCCCCATTACATATGATGCTTGCTGAAGGTTTTAGGGAGATGCTATTTATTATTTTAAGGAAGACTCCATTTATTCTCATGCTCTCTCATGTTTTTAATAGGAATGGGTGTTGTATTTTGTCAAAAGCTTTTTCTGCATCTATTGAGATGATCATGTGGTTTCTGTTAATTTTGGTGTTGATATGCTCAATGATGCTGATAGTTTTCCTAATATTGAACCTGCCCTGCATTCTTGGTATAAATCCTATCATAGTCAGGAAAACTATCCTGATATTCTAAAACTAGAGGTTAAAATAGAAGTGGAAAAATCCATTGATCACTTCCTGAAAGAGATCCCCAAAGGAAAACTCCTAGGAATATTATAGCTAAATTCCAGAGTTCCCAGGCCAAGGATAAAATATTGCAAGCAGCCAGAAACAAACAATACAAGTATTGTGGAAACACAATCAGGATAACACAGGATTTAGTACCTTCTACATTAAGGGACCAGAGGGCTTGGGATATGATATTCCAGAGGGTAAAGGAGATAGGATTACAGCCAAGTATCACTTATCACAGCAAAACTGAGTATGATCCTTCAGGGGGAAAAATAGACGTTCAGTGAAATAGAAGACTTAAAAGCATTCTTGATGAAAAGACCAGAGCTGAATAGAAAATTTGACTTTCAAATACAAGACTCAAGAGAAGTATGAAGAGGTAAACAGGAAAGTGAAATCATAAGGCCTTATTAAGGTTTAAATGTTTACATTCCTTCATGGAAAGATAATATTTGTAACTCATGAGACCTTTGTCAGTATTAGGGTAGTTGGAGGGAAAAATTATATGTACAGATACACTGATATATAGAGGGCACAAGGTGAGTTGAAGATGAATGGGTGATATCTGGAGAATAAAATTAACGGGTGAGAGTAGATTAAACTGGGAGAAGGATAAAGGAGAGCTAGAATGGGGTAAATTATATCACATAAAACAGACAAGAAAAGTCTTTTACAGTGGAGGTGGAGTGGGGAAAGTGAGAGAGAATGAGTGAATGTTATTGTCATCAGATTTGGCTTAAGGAAGGAATAACATACACACTCATTTGTGCATGGAAAGCTATCTTACCCTAAAGGAAAATAGGGGAAAGGGGATGAGAGAGTGGAGAGATGACAGAGGGGAAGACAGATTGGGGGAGGCTGTATTCAGAAGCAAACACTTCTGAGGAGGGACAGGGTCTAAAGAGAGAATAGAATAAATGGGAAGTGGGATAGGATGTATGGAAATAAAGTTAGTTTTCCACAGCATGAATACTATGGATATTTTTTACATGATTAAGAAATTGTAACCTGGTGCTTGCCTTCTCAATGAGAGTAGGTAGGAAGGGAGAAAGGGAGTAAATTTGGAATCCAAAATTTTGAAACAAATGTTAAAAAATTGTTTTCACATGCAACTGGAAAATAAGATATACAGGCAATGGGGTATAGAAATCTATCCTGCCCTACAAGAAAACATAAGAGGAAGGTGATAAAAGAAGGGAAGGGGAGATAGAAGGGAGGACAGATTAGGGGAAATGGTATTCAGTGTGCACACTGTCTTGAGGTTAGGGAGGATGAAATGGGGAGAGAATTTGGAACTCAAAATCTTGTGGATGCAAATAAACAAACAAATAAATTATGAACAATTAATTAATCTCAAAAATATAAAAAGAAAAAAGAAAAGAAAAATTAATATTTAAGAGGAAGAGATACATGATTGTTAACTTCATATTTGGGGTTTGGAAATAAATAAAAACTATTTCAATACTAAGAATTTTTTACTTTATAGTTCCAGAAACTAGACTTCTACACCATGGGCAATCTCCAAAGCATTGTTCTTTTCTCCATATCTTTTCCAGAATTCTTTTATATAATATTTTCCTTTATTGTAAAGTAGGCTCTTTGAAGGAGATTGTCTTATTTGCATGCAACATTTAGTATAACATATAGCAAATGTTCAAAATATGATTTATTTACCTTCTAAAGAATTTTGTAATCTGCTCTTCCAGGTTGAAGGTAAAAGTAATAAAACTTCCAGAAGCAAAAATCATTTTCACCAGAATGCAATATTTATAATATTCTTCCTATATCTTTTAAACCCTAGCCACTACTTTGAGTTAATTCTCCCTTCAAAAAGTTAAGTGTTTATTACTTCACCTTGTAGTGCTGTAATGCTCAGAATATAAACCTATATTCATTAAAACACATATATCAAATTCCCATGATCAACATTTCTAAAAGATAAATGGGAAAAATAAACACTTATAACATGTCATATCTAGTCATATTTATTTAGTCTTATGGTCTGATTCCCATCATATATTGACTGATTTCTTTAAGTCCCATGGTCCAAAACATATAAATCAATTTACTTCACTGTAAAAAAGTTATCAAAATGGATTTTTAAAATATTGTGCACAAAATTCAAACTGTTCATTTTAAACTTTTATGAAGTGTTCATCGTTTGAAGTCAAGAGGTCATAACACAGAGGAATTAAAAGACAGCTGAAAATGCATGTGTTTCTTGGATGTTGGGAAGCCTGCCAAAACTTCTAGCTATGATTTCTAGATAATCAAGAGACAAGAAAAGCAAATGCATTTCTTTTCAAAGCCTGATGACATTTGTCTCTTAATTTCCATGTTTCCTTCTTATACAGCTGCTAAAGGTATTCATCTTCATCTTCTTGATTAGATGTTATATTGACTGATTAGTGGACTTAATAGGTTTTTAAAAAATGAAACACTGTTATTTGCTTTCCTAAGTTTTTCTTAAAGAATACTGCACAACCCTAGAATCTTTGCCTTCTCTTTTTGCTTAAATTAACTCTTTTTTCCCCCTCTGGGCCTTCTGATACCTTGCCTTCTCCTAGGTTGCCCTATATGTCTAAATCAATCTCCTATTCAACATCTCCTCATTTCCCTCAGTTGTTTAAAGTTCAATTCAATCTCTGCCTTTAAACCTTCCTTCAATTAACTTGGAATGGTGGGAAAATGTCCCTATAGCCTTAAGCTGCCTCCAAGGCTGCTTACCAGCAAGCATCATTGTAATCACAACTCCAAATGAAATAGAAAACAAATTATGGTGTATCTTGTTTTGGAATACATGATGGTATAAGAGCTTTGAAACCAAGCTAATTTGATACAGGAGAGTTAATTTTTTCAATTAAAAAATTCACTTTTGATATTCTATTACCTCATATTCCAGTGGAAATGACTCTAGATTCTCCAAGACTGTGGCAAGGAAGCACAAGCTCTGGTGGGTCTAGAAACACTGGAAGGACATTATTTGTGAGCTTGACATTGGCTGAGTGGTTTTGAAGGTTGAGGAATAGCCTAGAGAAGGACAGCAATTCTTTTGATTAGAAATTTGGTGACAAAGAAATTTGTTTCTTTAACCATGTGCTTGTTTTTCTGGTTATTAATTTACTTGCACACTTACAAATTATTAACATGTTCTTTTATACACATATTTCTTTACTTGAAGATATTTGTATATATATATATGTATGAATACATATATGTGTACGTGTGCACACGTTATGCATATATACGTATTTATATTTGCCTTATTTAGATGCAGCATCTACTGAGGCAAAAGGCTTGGGATCTGCACCTTTGGATGGAGCATTCACTCCCTGGAGTAATCATTGATTACTGAGGAATCAGCTATTGGTCCCTAGATAGGCACCAGAACACTTCTAGATCAGTGCTTCTTAAACTATGGTTCTTAACCCCATATGGTCATGTAACTGAATGTGGGTATCACAGAAAATTTGCAACAATAGAAGGTTTCTGAATGTATGACCAAAATTTAATTTACAATCAAATGCATAATGACATCAAGGTGTTTCTGGCAGTGCTTGTCCATGTTGCATTATGCTTCACTGTAGCCTTTGTTCTGAAACACACATGTGCACTTTGCACTGTGCATGCCATCACACCATGCAACACCAATGAATGCTGTCAGAAAAACCTTGGCTCAGATTTGAGATGATTATATGTTATGAGTTGCAGTATTTTTACTGTACATATAAAATCATAAATGAATTTTGGCTTGGGATTAAGACAGAATTTCAAACAATTTCTAAAATGACCCTAAATATACTTTTGACATTTGTATTACATATTTATCAGAAGCAGTGTTTTCAGCACTGATTGATTTGATTATAAAAATCAAAATATTAATCAACTATGAAAAATGTTGAAGATATTCCAAGTCCTGTAGTATCAAATATTTCACCCGGCTTTAATTCCTTATAGGAAAATAAACAAGCATGTCCATCTCATTAGAATGCAAATTTGCTTTCATCTTTAATAAATAGTAAAATTATATGTATACCAAAGAATTATTTGAAAATAAATTTCTTTATGATTTATTATTGGTAAATGTTTGATTTGAATACCTATTTTATATACCTAAATACCCTGGCTCATGTAAAAATTCCTTGGGAAAAAAGGGGTTGCAAGTGGAAAAAGTTTAAGAAGCTCTAGATGACACTTCTGTAGTCTTCTTCAGTAACCAAATAACAGCCCTTTCCCCTTCTAAAAAGGAAACATGCATTAGTTACATATTCTCTGTATTTAAAATTATTTCTAACTCACATGCAAACAGTAGATAAAGGTCCCTCCTAGCAGTATTTAAGTCTAGAAAGAGGCACTGAACCCAGAATTTAGGGTTATAGATGCCTTGGCTTTAGATCTTTAAAATTATATTCAGCAAAGTTTTCCCCTTTCTTTCCACAGCAAACTTCTTGAAACTACACTGTATCTTACAACATCTATTTCCTATTCTTCCTCTCTTTCATCGTTGATGTATGTGTTGATAACTTAACTGCTGAGATTTCATTTGGAATGGTGGTCACTTTGAGGAGGAAGGAAAATGATATAAATATAAAAGGTTCTGTCACAGGCCAAAATCACCACATTTCCTAAGTGAAAAGTTTTTATGACCTGCTCCTGGGAGAGAGGAGAATGTGTACATATGTGCCTACCATGTGGTTGGGAGCATCTCTTTTTCCATTGGCTGCATAGGTAGCTTGTCTGAATTTTTAAAATTCCATGATAGTAGTCTCTCTCTTAGCTCCGTTTGTGTCTTAACATGAAGTACACATTTATTCAAAGCAAGTACCATGATGGGATAATGGAAGAAGGCCTGAGGGTTGTACACTCCACATCTACTTAAATCATCTCATAAGCTGTTTTTTTTTTCTTTTTCAGTTCTAGTTGTAGACTAGAGAATGGATTTCACAAGCCAGGATCTCCAGCCAAGAGGATCTAGGAGCCCAAGATCCCAGGATGGATGTTACAGCAAACCCTTCAGGAAAAGCCCTAAAAATCAATGGTCCACAAGAGACATTCATATACACACATACATATACATATAGTTATATTACATATATGTGATATATGCATGCGTGTACATATGTACTTGCAAAACAAACTTTCTTAGTGAGGGTTTGGACCTGAACTAGTTGGTTATAATGCTATGTAGGAAGTGAGTTACCTATGTGTGCTTTACTTTCCAGAGACTGAGATTGTTTACTGGGTAGTAAGCTCCTCAAGATGTTTGAGAAGGGGACAAATATTTTTATGTTTATTCTTACTCTACCTTTGAATATAATAAGTAAATTTATCTGATGTCAAATTATTAAATGGAATTAGGCTTCTATTCACTGTCCTCTAAAATTGGGAGGAACCCAACTGATAAAGGGTTCTAGTCAATGATTCGGAAGACAGAGCTCAGATAACTGAAGATTACTGAAGAATTTTGTGAGGGTTTGTGCCAAATATTACATAAACCTCAAAGTGGGGCAAGAAAAATCCCTTGTTATTGAATACAATTGGCATTTGTTGGTAGCCTTAGAGCGATTTTATGGTTGGAACTTTAAATTTTAAATGCCCTATTTTTGGAGATCTTATAGAAATTGTCAAAAAAAATTTAGCCTATAATCACATAGATGAATTTTTTCCCCATGTGCATTACCCCATAAGTCTCTTTCATTGATGTAAATTTTCTAACTCTGTACTTGTTGATTCATTCAGTATATAAGCACTGACACTTGTATTACTGAATCCTGTGTAAGTATTGATTTTGAATATAATGTGAAAAGTAATAGAGTTTATATTACTAGAATACTGCTGCCTAGTTGCAAAATGCCATTTAAAAAAATTCTTCTTTTTCAGGTTGGCGGGGAGTGAAGCGGCAGCACCATAAAGGCCTCAGGCACCCTGAGAGAATATAAGGTAGTTGGACACTGCCTGCCTACTCCCTAGAGTCCAGTGCTGCCTGTTTCTCGGATGTGGATCTTTTCTCCTAATCATGTTGTAGCAAAGTCCTGATCCTGGTACTTTGTTTCCCAGCTGAAAAAAAATGAAGAAGTCTTCTGGAGAAATTGTGTACTGTGCACAGGTCTTTGAAAAGTCCCCTGTTAGAGTGAAAAACTTTGACATCTGGCTGTGCTACGATTCAAGGAGTGGAACCCACAACATGTACAGGGACCTGTCCACTGCTGGTGCTGTCAGTCAGCACTACTGAGCTATGGGAGCCCATCACCATGCCTGGGCCCACTCCATCCAGATCACGAAAGTGGAAGAAATTCCTGCCAGCAAGTGCCCCCCCGGTCTGCAGTCAAGCAGTTTCATGATTACAAAATCAAGTTCCCTCTGCCTCACAGAGTTCTGCATTGCCGGCACAAACCATGTTTTCCTACCAAGAGGCCCAACAAATTCTTTTAAGTATAGAGACAAGGAGGCACCTGTTTTATTTGATCTGTTTAAATAAATTTCTCAATTGGAAAGCCTTCCAAAAAATTTATCTTGCATTTGAATAGACTTAGAGTCTATGTAATGAGTAAAGTCTGTTAAGTCGAGCCTGTTTAAGCAATGGTCTTTGGTGAATTAATATGAAATGTTTCTTGTTTACTGAATCTGTGAAACTTTGTACTTGTAGATAACTGTGATTTTTGCCTGCACATGCAGGCACATGCGGGACTGTTTTGACTCTTTCTTGTATGACACTGTGGAAGAAAGTGAAAGGAGAATCTTTATGCTAACACTAAGAATCCAGAGAACTGTTCTGGATCAGAGTCATGGACAGCATATTTAAATTGCATCCTTAACTACTTGATTAGGCTGGCAGATTTTTCAGATGAGGGTAAATGATTTCATTCTGTCTCTTGTTTGTTCAAGAACTCTTCCCCTAACCATAAATCTGAAAGTTAATTTCTCTGATCCTTAATTAGCTTTATACGTAGGTTGTATAAGTATCTTGTGCTTATTGTGGTATGTAGTATGAGATGTTCTACAATTAAGTTTTATCAGATTGCTTTCCGGTTTTCTCAGCATTTTTCCCCAAGAAGTGGGTCTTTACTCAGGTATGTGGGCACTTTATCAAAACTCTGCTACTATGTCTTCTTGTTTCTTGACCTGCACATTTAAGTATCTAAGTTCAATTAAAATAAGGGTTGTGTTGTGTGTCCAAGATCTATGACTCATGCACAAAGTGGGCACTTAATAAATGCTTGTTTTCTGATTGTTTAATCTGGTAGTGTGGTGGTAAATGTTCAAAAATTGTTATCTCTGGAAAGGAAATACCTAATTTTATCTCTTAAAATTAATCTGATTATTAACATTTTCCCCTTCACTGTCTTAAGTCTAGACAATTGACAAAACAATAGATCAAACACTGATTTGTAGCATGTGCTAATTTCAAAGGTGTAAAAGATCACAATGAGAACTAAAGTATCCTCTCCCAAGAACTGGTACAAACTTGCCACACTCTACCACTGAGTTAGCTTGTTCCACTGATCATTTCTTCTATTTTTCAACCAGTATCAACTAAAAATATTAGAGTTCAGAAAATATAGTTTCAGGTCTTTCCAGTATCAAATTTCGACTATGTGTGAAACTTTATATTTTACTTATTTTTTTCTTGTAAGCAATTTTACTTTCCACTCCTTAATGAATTCTGTTATCCTCTTTTATTTTATAGATAGCTTCATCCCAATGCATTCATTGTTATGAATGTCAATTCGTTTTTTATAGCCATCATGCAATTTTGTTATTTTCCTTCTCTTTGCCATGTACCTTTTCTTTTTACAAAGAAGGCTATGAAAGAAAAGGAATGTGATAAAAACAAGTATAAATTTAAGTAATCTGCTTCTATCACAACATCCTGTTTTTCTTCATCTTTCCCAAATCATGATCATAGGTTTTGATATTTTTAGTTTATTTTTCATTTCTAAGTTGAAATTTGTTTTGCTAGTGACTTTTGTATTCTTGTATGTCTTTCTTTTTGAATCAACCACTCCCCTCTTTCTGCCTCAGCCTGTTTGTCTATTCAGTTTAATATATTTTTGTAGCAAATTCATGTGCGTGAGATAAAGAAAAAGAAACTTTTTAAAAAATTACTTTTGTTTTGTTAAAATAGTTCCCGATTTTATGTAAAAATTTTAGCAATCCTTTTTAAAATTTTAAGTTACATATTCCCTCCCTCCTTCCAACCACTCCCCATCTTGAGAAGGCAAGGAATTTGATTTTGAATATACATGTGAGGTCACACAAAAAATATTTACATATTAGCCATGTTACAAAAGAAAACACGAACAGAACTAAAAATAAAAATGAAGAAATTTAAAAATGCTTCATGTCCCCATTTGGAGAATTTCTTGGCAAAGATACTGGAATGGCTCACCATTTACTTCTCCAATTCACTTTACAGATGAAAAACTGAAGCAAACAAGGTTAAATGACTTGCCTAGGGTTACATAGGTAGTACGTACCTGAGGTCAGATTTGAACTCAGAAGATGTGCCTTCCTGTCTTCTGGGCCATCACTCTATCCACTGTGCCAGCTAGCTGCTCTGAGCTGTATTTTTTTTTTTGCCACATTCTAATTTTCAGGAACTCTAGTATTTGAATACGTCCATCTTTTGTTCTTAGCTACTTATTTATTAATTATTTAGTTGGTTTATTCATTTATCTATTTATCCATTTATTTGTTTGTGTGTGTATGTATGCATGCATGCATTTGACTGTTTATTTAGTTGTAGGTACTCTTAGTTTCTGCGATTTTCCCCAAGGCTCTGTTTATATTTATGAAGTAGCTCTATTCTGGATTCACTTCTTGGTCATCTCTTGACATGTAATATTTTCTTTATTGTGTTTGTTTTTTTTTTTCCTGTTTAGATCTGTCTCTAGCCTCAGAGCCTGATTCTATGCTTTGTGCCATATCCTGACCCCACATTTTCACATAGTGATCCATGAAATATTTAGGTCCTATTTCTTTTTCCTCATTTTTTTTTGTGCTTGGCCACTAGTTTCTACTTCAACATGTGTCCCTATACCCATAATGCTGGAAGATTTTAGACCCTGCTAGAACATCCCTAGAGTGTGTATATGTAGATACACATACATACTTGCATAATAAATACATATGTACATCTTTCATATGTCTTGTAGTTTGCTTCCCATATGCCTTATGTACTTGGTAGTTATCTAAAAGACTTTCTCTTTGTCATCAGTACTTTTTTTTTTCTTTTTAGGGAGGGAGGTTGGCTTTAAAAAAAAATCACAGTATTTCATGCCAATGATTCCTATAGATGTATTTTCTGTCATAATACCTTACTGAAGCTATTGTTTCAACTAGTTTCTTATGATTTCTGGAAGTTTTCTTTAAGTACAGCACTCTGCCATGATCATATGTTCTTGAAGGCTATATAAAATTAGTTTATATTCAACTACACTAAAAAAATTTTCAAATGCAGATCTGACAACACATCATTTCTGCATTCTAAGGACCAACCCAGCTAAGTATAAAGAAGCTCATTATCAACAGTCAGTGATATCACTCAGTGATAAATTTATTGTCCATTAAAATACACACACACACACACACACACACACACACACACACACCTCATTTCTTGTAGTGCTCTTTTACTTTTGTAAATGTAGTTTAAGAGTTGTAGAAGGAAATGGTTGGGCAGAAGTTGCTAAAAATCTCACTGTTTTCAGACTATTAACATTAATTTAAATGTTAATATTATAAATGTGAAATCCTTGCTCAAAAAATAATGTGTCAATACATTAACTATAGGAACTGATATCAATATTGACTTTCACTAAAAATGAAACCAGAAAATAAAAGGAAGTTAAAGCTAAATGGAAGAATGACTCAAAGGTTCACTTTCAATAGATAAATAAGAAAAATTCTATAGCAGTTGCCCAAGGTGAAGAAGAAATAGAATTTCATGGGATATTTGGTTATCTTTCTCTGATGTTCACTTGATGATCAAAAAGAATATCACAAAAATAATTGCAATGTATGTATTCATACATTTTACAGAAGATGAAGAGATGAAGAAGTTTTATAAAAACTCTAGAAACAACTACTACTCAGAGAGTCCATTGTAAAGTTGAATATAAGGAACCAGGGTGAAAATGAAATTCATAAATATGTGTAATAATTTTCTTGGAAAAACCTTTGAGAACTCTGGCTTTGGAATCTCTTCCTATTTTCCCTAAATAAAGTGTGTTTTATCTGAAATAATAACTTATACAAATCCTGGTTCAAACCCCCACAGTACAAACCTATCTTACCACACAAGTGAATATATTAATGGCAAGCATATTTAATTAGGATAAAAAAAGAAATGTAAATAGCCAGAGGAAATCAATTGGTAAAATCATTTGTCATCTTTCTTATAGACTCTGGGGTGATTATAAATGTAATTCCTTCTCTAATCATCACAACACAGTGAGGGACACAGCTGCTTCTGATCTAGTGACCTGTGTAACCTTGATCTTGATCTTTTTGTATCCCATTTTCCTTATCTGTGAAATAACTGGTTTGAACTAGATGGCCTCTGAATTCCTTCCCATATCTAAAGATATGATTTTGATTTGTTGAGTCAGATTGGGCAATGTTTGATGCCTGGGGGCAGATTGAAGATCATCTGCCTCAGTTCTGGTCACCAGAACATTGCTCAGTCTTCTGTGTTAAAAACACAGAGTACACAGATATGGAGTACTGCTCCATGTGGTTTGTCTTCTGAGCTCTTGCTGCTGAAGTTCACAGTTCTCCAGCTCTAATTACTCCCACTGTTATGGA
Organism: Phascolarctos cinereus; assembly: GCF_003287225.1. Taxonomy (NCBI): domain Eukaryota; kingdom Metazoa; phylum Chordata; class Mammalia; order Diprotodontia; family Phascolarctidae; genus Phascolarctos; species Phascolarctos cinereus. Next base: position 75,583,513 of record NW_027556098.1, read on the forward strand.
AGCTCTGTATTTGAAAGCATTATTCTTCCAAAATACTCTCCACCATTCAGAATAAATGTCAGGTCATTGTGCCTCTTTATATCTAGTCATTTTGACTTCTGGGAAATGTGGTCCTGATAATGTCTCCCAATTTCTGGTATTCTTTTATTCATAAACATTATGGAAAATAAAATACATGAAATTCTTCCTCACAGTCATACCCACTACATATAGTTCAGGCTTAAGAAATGAAAGAGGCCAAAGGTTTAGAAATTAATCAGATGTTTTCCATGAGTATAACAAGAGTACTTAAGAGATTCAGAAGGTGGTTGAAATAAGAATTGGTATCGCAAAAAGAAAGGAAATTGATTCTTAATGGACAGAATATTAGAGTTTGATTATATAAAAGTCATTTCTGAATCAACAATTTATAGTCAGGGTCATTAACTAGTGAGGACAAAAATCAAAATTAATGTTGAATTAGGATGAAGCCTAAAGATAGAAGGAGAAAACAAAACAATACAAACCAACTAAATATCTACCTCAATCTGACTGACTCAAATAATCTATTGATAATTGAAATTGGAGATATTGGAACAAATATTTCACGATATCCTAAAAAAGCTTAATGCTCCAGAACCTGCTATATCTATATCTACATATATCAATGTGTATATGAATGTATACCTAAATATGTTTATATGTGTATGTATGTACATATATATATATATATATATATACATAGACACACACATATATATATACATATGTATATGTCTGAAAATATGTATATATTGCTATAGAAGATATACAAGTACAAGCTGTGTGACCATTTGTCAGGGAACAAGATAAAGATACTGCTGTTCTTATAGGAGTTGAACTAAATGATCTCTATGCCCCTTCCAATTTAAAGGTTCTATGATTCTATATATAATTCTACTTTGCTCCCCTTGTGCTTCAAAGTGGGTTTGAACAACAGCAAGGAATAGACCATTTTCAAAATGTAAATCCTCAAAATTTAGATTTCCTACCTTGTAGATTAGCGAAGCTCAAAATGACCATCATATTTAATCTGTATATAGATATACTGGAATAGTTCTGATATTATGTAAATATGGTATGTAAATAAGCTTCCGTTTATTTGGAAAACCTTAAGGAATATTATGTATCTTCATCTATTATTAAATTGGTCAGACTTTAGGTAATAGAGTTTTAAAATATGCTCATAGAATGAAATCATCAATGAAGTTAAAATGTGACTTATTTTGTTAACCATTTATATTAGACTGAACAAAAGAGGTCACTTATTCTTTTCTTGTTTTCTTAATTTTTTTAAACTCCATTGCCACTTTAAATTTTAACGTAATACTCCATAATAATATGGAAGCAGAGTAGGGATGTTTGTGTTTCATAATATCCTCTCTTCTATCAAGGATCTACTTAGTCTTTAGTTGGATAGCTAGGTGGCACAGTGGATACAGTGCCATGCTTAGAGTCAGGAAGACTCAAATATCTGAATTCAGATATGGTCTCAGATATTACAAGCTGTATGACCTTGGAGAAGTCACTAAACCTTATTTGCCCAAGTTTGCTCAGCTGTAAAATGAACAAGAATAGGAAATAGTAAAGTATTTTAATATCAGACCCCAAATTAGGTCATGAAGAGCTGGACAGGACTGAAAAGTTATTGAACAATAACTACAACAAAACTCTCTAGTTGTTGCATTGAGAAAACTACTTGTGTTTTTCTTTACCATATTTTTAAACATTTTATTCAAATATTCATTCTGCATAAAAAAAGAAACTTTTAGCCTTTAACTTTAAAAAAAATTTGATTATATATAATGATCTCCCTCAGTTATTAAGGTAATGTGTATGTTTGTGTATGTGTGTTTTGCATTGTTCACTTGTCCACTTTTTAAATTGGGAAGAAAAGATACTTGTTTTTTCAAATACAGATTGGCCAATTTCACCTTTTCTTTCCACATTATACAAATTGTAGAAAGCAGAAAAAGAGTTGCATAAGTCTAAATCCTAAAATAATATCCCTAAGGATACATATGTTAAGTGAAAGAAAATGTGAAGGAGGAAGCAAAGAATGGGAAACTGGGGGTGTGATGTAGAGAAAGAATATTACTAAATCAAATATGCATTTGAAAAAGGATTATAGGTTCATTTTAGAACCTATGAAAACCACCAAAAATTATTCATCAATGCTTAACACTTTTACTAAATTAGATGACATGGGTGATATAACATTTAAATACCATTTCCTTGATTTAGGTTTTAAAAGATTGATTAACATTTGTTTCAAATTCTAAAAATAAACAAACAAATAGATAAATCCTGAAGAGACATTTGATATGTTCAGATTCACACATCTTTGTATCTAATATCTTTGTATTTGTGCCTTCTGAGACTCAATCCTAAATCACTAAATAGGTTTTGGTCATTGTTATTTCCATTTCCATTGTTGTAGTTATTATGTATATTATTTTCCCAATTCTGCTTACTTCACTCTTTCAGTTCCTGTAGATAATTCTATGTTTCTCCTTATTTATCATATTCATTGATTCGTACACCATAGTAATATTCTACCAAATTCATGTTGCATAGATGTTTTAGCCATTCTCCAATCAATGGTTCTCTGTATTGTTTTCATTTTTTAAAGTTATTAATACTAAAAACACTACTACAACTATTTTGGTACTTATGGGTACTTTTTTTTAATCAATGAGTTCCTAGGCTTATTACATAAAAACAGAATCTCTGGTGTAAGGATGTGGACATATATTTGCATACTTTTAAACTGCATTACACTATTGTTTCACTGATTCGTATTTCCACCAACAATGCTCTACTGTGCCTATCTTCCCACAACTTTTTGACATTGACTTCCTCTTTTTTGTCATCTTTGCCAATTTGCAGGGTGTGAGTTGAAACATCAGGGCTGTTTTATTTAATTTCAATTAATAGTGATTTAGAACATTCTTACATATGGTAGTCAATAGTGTACAATTTTTTGGAAAATTGGTTATTGGTATCAAAGTTAACTATTTTATCTTTATAGTAATTCTGTGCTCTCTCTCTCTCTCACACACACACACATATATGTATTTATATATGTATGTATGTATATACATACATATATATACATATATATATATATATATACATACGCATAAACACAACCAAAAAGAACCATAAGTCGTTCCATTAATATGCTCATCTGCCTCTATCTCTTTTCTCATTCTATTCTCTACCCTTTGAACTCCATTTGGGCCTATCACAACTCTATCCATTCTTTCATGACAAGCTTGAATGTTATTTCCTACATGAAGCCTGATTTCCCCAAATGAAGTCATTTCTTACATCTCTGAACCCCACCACCTGCCAAGTGTTTTGTTAATAGCACTCTCATTACATATTTCATAATGCCTTCTATTATAATTATGCATGAGCATATCCTATTTCCAGCACTAAGCTTTGTATCTTGGGGAACAGGAACCATGTGATTTCCAATCTCTGCATCCTCCTTAATGCTTAGGATAAAGCCTACATAGAGAAAAACATTCAAATTAGAGTGCTTCAAAATGAAATCATTGAAGTTTTTCAACCAGAGGCTGAGAAATCACTTTATTGATATGTTGTAGAACAAGAAATATTAAACTTATTTTTTCACATAGACCCCTTAAACAATCTGGTGAAGCCTATGAACCTCTTCTCAGAATGTTTTTGAATAATTTAATAAAATGCTAAATATCATTTAGAAGTTTATAAAATAAATATGAATTTTACTTTATAATAATATTTGTAATATATGTGAATTAATTTGTGTCTAATCAAATAGACTTGAAAATAACCTGTTATAAAGTGACTTCCTATTCAGATGTGAATTGGACTAGAGAGCTTCTAAGGATTATTTGCACTCTAAGATTACATGATTCAATAAATATTACTTGAAAGAATACACAAATACCCATGCCTTTGGGCTAAAATGAAATTACATTCTAAAAGTAATGTTCGAATTATTACCTCCATTTCAGGTAGCACCAGCCATGCCCTCATTTTACTACCTAATCTCCAATGATCTCCTCCATAGCCTTATTAACCATGCTGCAACCCTAGAGAAATTTCTCACCCAGGATCCCACTATACTGATTGGTGATTGTCACTCCTGGACTACTACTTCAGGAAAGACAGAGCCATGATTCACATTATCCCCTAAACTGCCTTGTGTCCTTCCTCTAGCTTTGGAAAAATAAATCAGGATCACATCACATCTGTTATTGTTTCTAGATGGGTTAATTCAGTCTACTCTCTATCACCATTACCATCCATGTAACTTTCTAGAGCAAAGTCCCCTTTTCAGACCACTATTCTCCTTCATATGTAGTCTCCCACATTAGAATGTGAGTTCCTTGAGAACAATCTTCCCTTTTGCAATTCTATTCACAATATTACTAAGTATATATGTGTGTATGTGTGTATGTATATGTTTAAATATAAAGCAATATATACAAAATAAATATTTAAAGTAAATATGTGAAGTGTTTAATAACTGCTTTTCATTTATCCATCTATAATATGGTATTTTTTTGAATGGCATTTTTAATAATTTCATTTGGATTTTTTGGTTGTTTTGCAAAAGCTGGCCACTAGGTGGTACAATGAATGGGTTGCCGTGCCTGGAGTCAGAAGTAGTAAGTTCAAATGAGGTGTCAGTGACACTTAAGAACTGGTTGTTTGTGGGCAAATCACTTTACCTCTGTTTGAATCACTTTCCTCTAAAGTAAGTTGGGAATAACAGCACCTACCTCACAGAGTTATTGTGAGGATCAAACGAGATCATATTTGTAAAGCACTTATCCCAATGCCTCACAAGTAGGAGGTGCTATAGAAATGCTTCTTTCCTTCACTTCTCTTTGTTTTGTAGCTGGGATTCAGAGGAAGGAGAAACTTTGACACTGTGTTGAGAAAAAAATGCAACACAAAGCAAGATAACATAACATAACACATTAACCTTCTTTAAGTATGTCCTTCATGAAAAGTACAGTGCTAAAGATTGGACCACATTTAATTATGACATAGTGCCAGTTCTAAAGGGATCGGGTAGGAAAGAAAAGACACATAAAGGAGCATTAGAAATATGAACTACAAAACAAAACTAGAAAATGAAAATTTGAAAAGATAGAGAAATGAAGCGAATTAAAATGAAGGATAAAAAAGCAAGAAAAGAGGAATAAAACAATGAGGCTATGATAAAATCCTAAGTCAGTAGAGGATAGCACTAAATAATTTAGTAGGGTAGCTGAGCCAGGAGCTACAGAAAAGATAATTAAAAAAAACATTTTTCCTTCTTTTGGTTCACTAGGATTACATGCCTAAAAGATCATGAAATACCTCTTTAGTTACTGCCATTAGTTCAATTCACCCAAGGGACTATGTTATCTCAGAGACATCTAGTTGACAGAATTCATGTGTAAAAAAACTTTCCACTTTCATCTAATAACATGGAAATTTATAATTTTCAATTAAATGTACTAACTGAAAGTTTATAGGGCATATTGTGGTACTTATTAATTTTATGATTTTTCCTTGCATGTTCCCATATGCAGTCAGGTACCTATTCATTTGTAGATAAGTTTATCCATTTTTGAATGACTGTGTCTCTTGCCACAGTACAAAGAATGATCTGGGGCAAGGGAGTGCTGGTAAATATTAAATATTTGGCCCTCCAAAAACCCATGATACACGTTTAAGTCTAATCTTCATTATTAACCTTTTCTCCATTTTTTTCTTAAGTTCATAACATAAAAATAAATAAAGCCCTGATTTTTAGTGTGTGCAGATTTCTGTAATACAAATGTTCCCACTGGAAATTTAACAAATTTCTCTAATGAGATGGTAAGGGCTGGCTCCAGCACATTGTTGACTGAGGCCCGCATTTTGACCAATTGCCACAGATAGAGCAGACAATCCAGCCAGGAATAATGAAGGAAAGACAGGAGGTGGCACGTGACAGGTGAATCACTCCCTCTTTTCCCCTTCATACACTGGTGGCAATATCCCAGTACCTAGAGGTGAAGTTATGAGAATTTCAGCTGTCCATATCATTATTCTTACTTCTAAGCCAGCCTCTCAGATATCATCAAAAGGAAATAACTGTGGAGAAAGGACCCACCAGCTCTACTGACCATCAGCTACTAACCAATGACCACCACTGAATAAGAAAGCTCAAAAACCCAGAGAAAGCAGTGCCTCCCAAGTCAACAATCCTGCTACCAGCGTTCCCCATCCAACTTCTCTTCCTTCCCTCATCTGTCATGTCATTTGGGTAAGCAATGGAAATATGACTCTTGAGGCATTGCAACCACTGTCCCCTCAACAGCCATCATTACTGAAGACTTGGCAAAGAAAGTTATTTCCACAAAAATCCTTGGCACTATTAAATAGTTCAATGTCAGAAATAGTTTTGGTATTTACCAATGAAAACATTACGAAAGAAGAGAAATTATCATCTGCTTTGCCACTGCATTCTATCCATTTGACTTTCAGCTGAAACTGTGTATTTGCTTTGTCATCCATTTTTAGAATATGAACTCCTTGAGAACAGGGACTGAATTGATTTTCTTTTTGTATCACCAGGGATTAGTATAGTTCTTTGTAAATAATTAGGTTTTAATAAGGGCTTTTAAATCATACATTCATTTTTTTTCTTTCATTCATTCAACACCAGCAAATGTTTCAACACATTTTAAAAGAAGTCCTGTGTGTGTATATCATGTATACATTTTAATGTGATATGCTATTATATATCACTGTTTCTAAAGTTGTGGTGAACATTTCTACTCAATGACACTATAAATCTTTCATTTGTATTGTTTTATAGGCTTTCAAAGTCCAAGATGAAATGTCTGTTTGAAAATATAAAAGATATAGTTAAAGTATCCAGGTTTTGAGAACATTGTTTTAATATTTTTTTTTAACTAAGTGAGCAATAGAAAGACTACTTTCCATTTGAGATGGTAATTACTATGCTTACTTGAAGTCAGATAATATTAACAATACCTTTGAATTGTTTAAAATTATTTCTTAATTTTGACCAGGAACTATCTAGGCTTTTGCAGACTCTATGTATAAATGAGTCTATCTATCTAAATGTAAATATAGATATATGGATAAACATAAAGCTATCTATATGCACATATATATCACATTTGTACACACATATAAATACACATGAGTATACTTGTATATATACATATATTTATATATATATATTTGCATATACATATGCACACATCTGCATGTTGCAATACAGATACAAGTGACACAGACAAGACTTGAAGTATCATAGAAAAAATACTGCTTATTTTCTTCCACTACCATCCTAGTCTGATGCCTATTTATGCTGTCAAGGTGCCTGTGGGTTCTCAAAAGCTGCTGTGTTTTCAGGGCACAAGCACAGAGATCCTACAAAGATCCTACAAAGGTCCTACAAAGGTCCTACAAAGCAATAAAAGCTTTGAGTATAGGACTGTTGATGGATGACACAAGTGCAAAATGTGGAGCAGCCTAGGTCCAAGATACTGGTGAATGGAATGGAATATCCACCAATGAATTTTGTTATTCCTGAAATATTCAACCTCATTTTTGTTTTGTTTTGTTTGAATAAAATAAAATAAAAAGTATACAACTAGCAAAGTGAATGAATGGATATGACATCTGAAAAACAAATTCATCAAAAACTGTTTGGTGTCCTGAAAATTTTTCCCCCCAGAAATCGCATAATTGGAAGAAGACTCAAATGATCATTAAAGGACATTCATGGTCTACTATATATTCCCAGCATGATACTGCCCCCTGGGGGTCACTGGAACCATCTAGGGGGGCAGTAATAGCCTCAGGTGGGCATTGAATAACAGTAAGGAAGTGATGGAATCATAAGGAAAGGAGAGAAGATAAGAAAATTTTGAAAAGCTATTTGTACATATTTCATCTGTTGTGTAACAGAGTTAAAGTAATAGTGATTCATTAGGTTCCAAATAAACACACAAAATGCAATTTGTAACCAATCAGTAAGTCTGCTGACAAGTATTAACAAATAAGTTTTGGCAGGCACGTATGTCACACATTGTACAGAAGTCCAGCATGCATTGGCAGGAATATGCGTGTGTCATGACTTGTTTACAATATGATTCTATACAGTTACATGATGCAATATTGCATCATCAAAATTTCAATGCAGGAAAATCCCCACAAATTTACAATAAATTATATTAAATTTAATACACATCATATATTTTATATATATATATATATATATATATGTTTTATATATATATATATGTTTTATATATATATATATATATATGTATGTATGTATGTATTGAAATAACACAAATTTCAAAACAAAAAAAAAAGAAAGGAAAGAAAGGAAGGAGAGTTCCAAGAGTGCACTGAGCAATTTTTTTTTGGTTGCAAAGGGCCAGTAGGCCAAATAAGTTTGGGAACCTTTGGTCTATGCTATTATGAGGCAGGTTGGTGACACAGTGGATAGAATGCCAGGCTTAAAGTGAGGAAGAATCTTCCTGAGTTTGAATCTGGCCTCAGACATTTACTAATTGTGTGATCTTGGGCAAGTCACTTACCCCTATTTGCCTCAATTTCCTCATCTGCAAAATGAGTTAGAGAATGAAATAGCAAAAAAACTAAAAAACAAATGTGGTCACAAAGAGTTGGAAATAACTTAAATTAATGAATAACACAACAATGCCATTAATGATAAAACAAAACAAAACAAAAAAAGAATTTCCTTTCTCATGCTTGCTGTAACATCTAATCATTCTTGATTTCAGAGAAACAGCATGTATGGTAGAAATAATTTTTTATTTGGATTCAGAAAACATGGATTTGAATCCCAATTATTCTATTTACCATGTGGGTGACAAGAGAAAAATAACTTTTCTGAGTCAATTTCCTCACCTGTAAAATGAAGGATTTAGACTAGATATCTAAGGCCCTTTCTATCTCTAAATCCTATGGCCACATGAATTCCTTTCATTGTTTCCTAAACCTATACCCCATAATTCTATCATCTGTAGAGATAGGCAAAAAGGTCTTGGAAGATGATTTTTTTTCTGTTTATGATATCATCCTCACCTTCCTTCTAATGACCCTTCAGATATTTGAAGACAGTTCATTAGAATAATGGATATCTCAATAAGTTATGAAAAGTTTTATGTTTAATGTTTTAGGCTGTCATTGTTCTACTTCCTTTCATTTTATGTCACTGAATTTTTATGTGCATTTAGCAATCTTTAGGCCTTTAATTTGTAGGCAATGATTAAAAAATACTCTGGATATTATGAACTCAATCAGCTGAATCAAGAAAGCAGTTGAATAGACTTATGTAGGATATTTCTATTAGATGAGAACAAAATTACAACAGTGATTTGGAATGAAATATTAAATATAAACTCTGCTGGGTCAGAGGTGAACAGGATTCTCAGTTCTGCTCTTCCCAAGGGAGTATTTTCCTCCATGCAAATGCAATAAAAATGCTCTAGAAGAGTCTTGAGCTCCAAAACAAGCACAAATCAGATTTTGTTAGAAATATATTTGACACTAAACTTATCGCAAACAGTGCTAGCCAGATATTGACTTTTACTGTTCAGTACACCAAATATTAGAGGGGCATAATGCTTATAGGATCTTAGATCCAGAGCTAGAAGGGATCTTCAGGTACCTTGTATAATCACCTCATTTTACAGATGAAATTGAGGTGCAAAGAGGTTAATTGACCTGCCCAATTACACAGACAACTGGTGGCAGAATCAATATTTAAACATATCCTCTGACTCCTAATCCAGTACTCTTTTCATTATATCACACTTCTTCCCTAGTCATAATTGCCATTTGAAAAGATAAGAATAAAATCAAAACAAAATCTAGTTGATGATCAATACCGAACTTGTTGATGTGGAAACATCCATCTGAATTTTGCCCATGCTAAGGTCATTGAACAGCTCTTCTTTTGCTTCCTTGACCACTGCAGACTACTGAGATATTACCCTCCTCTGAACTTACTGTTCTAATTGACTGTACCTCTACTTGACACATATGCTGCCCAGAGAGCTTTCTTTTATTATTTCTGTACCTGTCATTTGGGAATGACTAGGCTTCCTCACTAGGTCCTTAAGGCTAGAGACATTGTATTACACTAATTTAGAATCCCCACAGAGCTTAGTACAATGTTATACATAATAGATGTTCCATAAAGAATAGCGGGGTAAATAAATAAGAGTATGGACAAATCCTCATCCATTATGGGAATACTTGTCATTATTAATAGACTGGGAAGTTAACAATTTTGTAAACTCTGGCTACTGTTATGGCTATACAATCATTTGGATACTACCAAACAATTTTCATAACTTTGTAAGCAAGCTGTTCCATAATTGTCTTTTTCATCTTTTCAAGAGTTTAAAACTTTTGTTTTTAATCACTTAATCCTTCTGTTTGAAAAATGTCAAACCTTCTCTACATAAATCCTTAAAAGACTCCCTCAGATTTTGGCCTATGACAGCATTACTAAGAGAAATGGCATATGTTTCAGATAAAATACTGTACTATAGCAATTTTAATGCAATCGACTTCATGATTGCACAGATAAAGGTCACAAGTAAACACTTTGTTCACAATTATACATTTACACATGCCCTTTTCTCTGTGCATTTTTTTTTCAGGCAGCATATAAGAGACTAAGGGAAATAACTGTCTAAATAGGTCATTAAAAAAAAAGCAAGATCACTTCAAAGTATATTGCTTAGTTATGGACAATAATGATTCATATTTGTCACTGGTACTATGAACATGACGTATTTTGCCTTGGAGGAGAAAGTGTATCATATATCTTTTACAGTTTAGATGTGCGATAAATGACATCCTCTTTCTGATTTCTGGACTTCTGTTCCTGAAAAGCCAATGCTAGTTAAAGCATTTGAAACAAGTGGGAAAAGAATTAAGTTAACAAGAATAAATATTTCAAAAATCAAGATTTATAATTTACCTTTTCTTGATTTCCTATTATTCATATAGAATATATTGAGATAAATTATAGTGGCCAAGTTATTGCTTTTCTTGGGGGCATGTTTCACCCAACAGCTAGCCTGTCACCAACAACTTTTCTGGTTTTTTGCATAACTTGAATCTGGCTACTATTCTAGGTACACAGTGACACAAATCAGAGTAATTACTGGACACCAGAAGTAACTCAGGCCTTGTGAGCTAACTGCCCCTACCTTCCCAAGGAGAGCTGCCATGAGCCTCATTTTCACCCATAACTGACCTTGCTGCTAAGTCCAAGGAGAGAAGCTATGGGGATTGTGTTGACATTGACAATATTATAACAAATTTTTCTGTTGCCATTGCTGTTAAATATTTCACATCTACTGTAAATTAAGTGATCTGTCTGGAAATATAAAATAGCCCCAGGGCAAGGATCCTTTACTAGAATCTACATATTAAAAACAAAATTAAAAAATTACCATATTTCAATTTAATTAGGTTCTTTTGTTATTCTATGTATATTTATTCTATGTATTTTCCCTGATCTAAGGAGACTAGATGTGGTTATGGAAGAATTAATCAAACAATAAGCATTCATTAAATGCCTAGAATATTCCAGGTACTATGCAAGGTATTAGAAACAAATTGTTGAAAATTAAATGGTCCCTCTCCTCAAGAAGTCAACATTCTATGAAAGAGATAGCACGTATAAATATATATATATATATATATATATATATACACACACACACATATATACATATATTTACATAAGTGTGTACATATATATATACACACATAAACACAAACACATACATACATATGTACACACAATAAATACAACATTTGGGCAATAAGGCACTAGTAGCTACCCCCCATATCACAATCTATTATCTCAATTGTCTTATCATCACAGATCTCTTACTAAGAACGTGATCTCTCCACAGATGAGAGAGAAGATTGCAGTAAAGGATAGAAACTGTTCTCAAGCATTATTGTATATCTTCTATGATTTCTTAGGAACAGAGAAGCTAGTGACACAAAATGTTGCTTCTGTGGCTGTCTTCCCAAGAGATGGCAAATAGATAGCTGTATTAGAGAAAATTCCCAAGAAACTTTACAGTAAAGTTCTCCACTTCCTTAGGCTAACCTGGAACCAATCCTTTTTCAAAAACAGCCAAATAGAGTAAAATTATCTGCCAGCAAGTCACCATACTTTCAGCCTCCTTGAATATCCCAAGCACTATCACTTAGGCATGCCTTCAGGACAGTAGTACAATTACAGAGCATTTTGCCATATCCTAACATCTCCTCAGGGTTACTATAATTACAGTATTAACACTAGGGTCTAATCTGTGCGAAGCCTTCATTCATTGGATTTAAGTGAATTACTCTCTTGGCTAGAGAGTATAAAGTAATAAGAAGAAAATCACTTCTTGGTAGGTATAAGAAAAAGAAATTGTTTAAAGCTGGGTCAGTGGATAGAACACCAGTTTTGGAGTAAACAAGACCTGAGTTCATATCCAGCCTCAAACATTTACTAGCTGTGTGACCCTGGCAAGTCACTTAAGCTTGTTTGCCACCATTTCCTCATCTGCAAATGAGATACAGAATGAAATGAAAAATCACTCTAGTATCTTTGTCAAGAGAATCCCAAAATGTGGTCACAAAGAACTGAAATTAACTGAATAACAACAACAAAGGCATTAGTGCAAGATCCAAGGTTGACTCCCTGGTGGTTAGGATGTGAGGATTCCTCTAGATCTGCATATTTTCTTGATAGCTAACACTTGTGGTAAAGTTAGGAATTGTTTTAAGTAAAAACAACCTATCATAGAGAGTTAGTTTCAGTAAGGAAGAATTAGGAGCAAGTTCTGCTTGGACCCTAGGAAAATAGCTTAATTACTTGGTACCTCAGACAACTCTCTAAACAAAATCTGTGCAACTCAGCAGTAGCTTAGGGCCAAAATTGAAATAGGTTAAACTTCTTTGGGTCACAGATAAATTTTTAATAGCTCACTTTCCAAGTAAAGGTATAATTTATTATTAAACTATTTTGGAAATAAACCATATTTTTTTATAAACAGAAATTTCAGTTAATATAAATTAATTACACTTATTACTTAAGATTTCTTGAGATTACTTAAGAATCATATTAATGTTAAAAAATACACCTTTTAATACATTTAATACATTTAATACATTTTTCAGGTTTTCTTACTGTTTTCATTTAGCAATGACTGAAAACACAGTGAAAAGATACAACTTTTGCTTCTCTCAGACTAGAGGCAGACTGACAATGTTTGGTTGCCACTGATCACGTGACAAACAGGAGAGAATGCATTGTGGCAACCCACCCACCAAGTTACATGACAGGCACAATAGTGACTAGTAGAAGGTGGGTTAAGCAAAGCACAGACAATGTACTCGTTACATCTTTACTTTATTTTACATTCTCTACATTTTTGGTGGGCCATCCACAATCCTTTGGCAGGCCACAAGTGGCCCATGGATGTTATATTGTGCAGGTCTGCTCTAAACTATAAAATGCAAAGCATGTGCTAATCAGTTCTGTTAGGTGGAGTTTCCTCATTGGAAGCTCCTTTACACTGATGAAATTGAATGTGATACTTCTGTCAGGAACTGGGCAACATTATTAGTCAATAGTGTTGTAGAATTCTAATCATTATCTATTAGCTTCATATAGAGCAGGTTAATCGTTATATGGGAGGTTGTCTTTTTTTAAAGTTTTCAATGTTGTTCCTTTTTTTACATTGTTGTTTTTTTAATCTATAAATTACTCTTCTGTTCTGCTCACTTCACTTTGTTTCAGGTTATACAAATCTTTGCAGTTTTCTCTGAAATAATCCCTTTCATCGTTAATATACTGAATGAAATATGTTTTTGGACATGGCCAGTGTCAGAATTAGTTTTACTTGATTTATGTTTCTTTTTTATTTTCTAATGAACTAAGCATGTGAGAGGGAGAAAAATATTCTTAATTAAAAAATATAATTTAATCAGCAATATGATCACTCTATCTCTCTGTCTCTATCTCTTGTCCAGACACATGATTTTGTGTCTGTCTGTCCATCTATGTTTCTGTCTATGGACAGAAAAAAAAAAAGACCTTTGTTCCATGGAGGTGCTCTAGACCTTTGAAAGGATCATTACCTTTCCTAAAAGCAATCCAGCCTATTCTCTTCCATTTCTGACCATAGCTCCTTGCCCACGCTTGATGTCTGCCCAAGATATATGGATTGATAGATTAAATCAATTTATTATTCAAACAATAAGGAAGAGGCCAGAAACCAAAATGGAAATGACTAAGAAAAAAGTGAAAGGGGAAGAAAAGAAACCATGGATTGTATCTGGTAGGGTTGTGGATAAAGTAAGGGTTTTTTGTTTGTTTATTTTGTTTCACAGATGGTGAGATATGGGCATATCTGTAGGAAGCAAGGAAATGGAGACTTAGGGAGATTTTGGATATAAAAGGAGAAGGGATAATAGAAGGGAAGAGACATTGTCCTTGGAAGAAGGACCATCTCTTCATGAGAAATAGTGGTGAAAGAGGTATAAGCTACCTGAATGATGTGAGATGAGGAGGGTATAAAGAAGAAGCTTTCAGCAAATGGATTCTACTTATCTCAGTGAAACATACGGCAATGTTCCTAGCTGCATGAGTGGGAAAGGGGTGCTATGAAAGTTTCAAGAGAGAATGAAAAGGGTTGGAAAAGTCACTGTAGTGAATGGAATAGTGAACCAATTAATGAGGTTTAAAAATATTGCCTTGCCATATGAAAGTCTTGTTGAGGTTATGTAACATAAATTTGTAGTGGACTGAGTCAGAATGATGTGCTGATTTTCTCCAGCTTTGTTCAGCAACATGTAAGTAGAACTGAAGTCAGTGGATAGTCTCTCCAAAAAAGCAAAGGAGAGAAAACTCTGCTAGGAATACAAACGTACTGAAATGAAAGACAATTTAGCAGAAGAAGAACAAAAAATTAAATGAAACAGAAGATATCTATACAAGGAAAACCAAACCATGTTCATCAGGAATACAGAATGTGTTTAGACAGCTTGATGATCCTCCCCAAGGAGCCTCCCAGAAGATCATCACATGTTAAATACCTTAAACACAATAAGGCCAAAAATAATACAAGAAAGATATCCAGCACCAAGTAAAAATCGAAAGAATCTGCATATGGCTTCCAGGAAAAAAATACTCTCCAAAATCCAAAACACAGTGCCAGAATTTAAGAATTACAATAAAAATATGAAATTCTTGAAGTTAGGAAGAACAGACCTCTAACGTAGAAGAAATTTCAATAACAAAACTATTCTGCACCCAGTAGAAGCTAAGGAAGAGTATAGAATAATAGCGATAGGAAATATAAGGGGAAAAGACCAAAACTATGAAAGATCTCAGAAGAACTAAGCATCTGTTAAAAAATCTATACTGTGAGATGTCTAGGTCATATGACTTCTTCCAGGAGAGTTATCTGCATTATCTACAACATATTCTCAGATGTATACTTTCTCTTAATTTTGTGGTACTATCACCTTGGACAAACAGATTTCTTTGTTATTCACTATGTAGGTGTTAATTGAGGAAACGGTATTTGGTTAAAAAGGAACATTCTTAGAGTTAATTTTTTTTCCTTTCCCCACTCATTTCTCCATTAATGAATAGTAGTCAGGAGTTTATTTTGAACCTTACATATACTCCCCTCAAACTAACAATCCTTAAGGAAGCAAATAGATATAATTCCAGTCTGGTACTCCATCTCTTCGACCAGCCCACAGCTCCAACCTCGTGCTTTCCCTCCTAGACTGAAATAAAGCCTCCTCTGGAGAAGGGTCAGGGAAAGAGAGCATAGAAATATGTATTCTTGTCCATGAACCACACAACTGACACTCCATGCTATGTGTGGAAGCTCTGTTGATAGAAATACAACAAAAATTTCTGGTTGATTATTTTTGTAAGATATTGTTGCAGTTTTGCTAGTTTTCAGAGCCTTGGGCATTTCTTTTTCATGTCATTTTGTGGTTCTATACATATTTTATCTCAAGAGTACTACATTGCTTTCAGAATGAAGCTCCTTGATTACACTTTTTAGCCCAAATTACTCAAGGATTTTACTGAATGGCTACTGAAAACTCCAGCCTTCAATTCTATAAAACTATTGTTTTAGATTTTCCACCTAATTTTGCTGACCTGGAATGGATTTAAATAGGAACTATTTTGTGCAAATAGCCTGATTTATTTTTCCTGTGCTTTGGAAGCAACTTTGGAAGGAAGATGTTTGTTAGATGGCTAAAGGGAACTGGTCTAAAACTCTCAATTAACTAATGCCAATTTTGCAGAGCTTTTGTTAATTATATGAGTCCCATTCTTTCCCAAAAAGGATAAGGATTGATTGAGACAAGGTAGAAGCAGCTTTCAAGTGACTACACCCAGAAAACATTAGAAATTTAAGAAGTTTTGGGAATTTTGTGGTTACTATCACAAATCTGCCAAGAACTAAATCATTAAATGACCTCATCTGTAAACATGTAATTGAAGAGACCCCAGAAATGAAGTTAAGAAAGGAAAAATTGTCTCTCCAAGCCTTTGTCCTACCAAACTTTTTGGAGATAAATGGGAAGACAAATGTGAATAAGCCTTCTAGAACTTAGTCAACTGCCTTACCTATGCACCAATATAGGCTTATGGAGACCCAACTAAACTTTTCTTCTCCACACAGATGTCATTTTGGAAGGTTTGATAGTGGTCCTGTACCAACAGAGTAATGATCAGGAGAGAGATGATTATTAATATTTAATGACTTGGGAGATTCAGAGTACCCCCTTTATTTCCTATTTTCAAGACTTCAGTCTATGAAGGTCAAGCTAAACTTTCCCTCTATCTGACCCAATTCTGACCTTATAAGGAATCTCTAGTCTCAGGTGATGTCATTTAATCAAGATTGAGTAGAGACAGATACTTTTGTCTAGATTGCCCAAAACTGAGGATGGTCTGACTATAGAGATACGTTCTCTGTACAAAAGTAACAAGATGTCACTCTCAACCCCTCATTTTAATATAGCTCAACTCCTATTTTGTTAATCAATCAAAGTTGATGGACAATTTTCTTCCAAAAGAACATATAAACTCTGAGCCCACTGCCATGATTGTCTTTTCTCTAAAAGAGGTGGCCGAATGACCATCCTTTTATTAATAGCATGCTGCCCTTACTTTTTTTTATTTAAATAGTATCTTATTTTTCACACAATTTTATTTACAAAATCATATTTACAAAATTTAGAGTTCCAAATTTTTCTCCTTCCTTCCCTTTCCCTCTTCTGAAAATGGTAGGCAGTTCCATAAAGTTTATACATATGCTATTACGCAAAACATATTTCCATATTTATCACAGTTGAGGAAAAAGAAACATCAAAAGAAAAAAAAACACAAGAAAGAATAAAGCAAGTGAAAAGAAATATGCTTCAATCTGTATTCAGAGCTCATCAGTTCTTTATCTGGATGTGGAGAGCATTTTCCTTCATGAGTCCCTTGTACCTGTCTTGGATCATAGTGTTATTGAGGGAAGCTGAGTGCTTCATAGCTGATTATCACATGATGTAGCTGATACTGCTTATGATGTTTCCTGGTCCTGCTCATTTCACTTTGCATCAGGTCCTACAAGTCTTTCCAGGATTTTCTGGAATGTGGCTATTTATCATTTGTTATAGTGCAATGGTATTCCATTACATTCATATAGCAAAACTTGTTCAGCCATTCCCCAATTGATGGACATCCTCTCAATTTCTAATATTTTGCCACCACTAATAGAGCTGCTATAAATAGTTTCACACACATATAGATCCTTTTCCCTTTTTTTAAAAAATCTTTTTGGGATGCAGACCTGGTAATAGTATTGCTAGATGAAAGGGTACACAGAGTTTGCTTGCCCTTTGGGCATAGTACCAAATTGCTCTCCAGAATGGTTGGATCAGTTCTAAACTCCAGCAACAATGTATTATGCAATTTTCCCATATCTTCTCCAACATTTGTCATTTTCCTTTTTTTTTTATGATATTAGCCAATCTGATTGGTGTGAGGTTGTAGCTCAAAGTTGTTTTAATTTGCATTTCTTTAATCAAAAGTGATTTAGAACACTTCTTTATATGTCTATATATAGCTTTGATTTCTTCATCTGAAAACTGCATGTTCATATCTTTGATAATTTACCAGTTGGAGAATGCCTTATATTCTCATAAAGTTGACTCAGTTCTCTATATATTTGAGAAGCGAGGCCTTTACCAGAGATACTTGTAAATATTTTTCCCCCAGCTCTCTGCTTTCCTTCTAATCTTGGTTTCATTGCTTTTGTTTCTACAATAGTTTTTGTTTTTTAAATTTAATATGATTAAAATTATCTGTGCTACATTTCATAATGCTTTCTATCTCTTGTTTGGTCATGAATTCTTCTCCTCCCCATAGATCTGACAGGTATGCTATTCTTTGATCTTCCAATTTGATTGCTTCATTTTCTATGGTACCTTTTAGTAAGATGTAGATTCTTTCTGTATCTGTTTTAATTAGGTCTATTTTGCTTTTTCTTTGTCTAAGGTCAGGATTGCTACCCCTGCTTATTTTACTTTAGCTGAAGAATCGTAGATTCTTTTCCAGCTCCTTACCTTTACTCTGTATGTGTCTCTCTGTTTCAAGTGTGTTTCTTGTAAGCAACATATTGTAGGATTCTGGTTTTTGATTCACTCTGCTTTCCATTTCCATTTTATGAGAGAGTCCATCCCTTTTACATTCAGTTATGATTGCTACCTGTGTTTTTTCCTTGATCCTATTCATCCTCCTGTTTGTCCTCTGTCTCCTTTCACTTTTTCCCACCTCAACAGTGATTTGCTTCTGTTTACTACTTCCCTTGATCTGCTCTCCTTTCTGTCAGGTTCCAATCCCCTTTTACTTAATCTCCTTGTCTCCTGATATTCAACTGATTGTATGTATTATTCCCTCTCTGAGCAAATAACAATGACACTGATGTCTACTTTTAAAAGTCTTTCTCACTTCTCCACGTAAGATAATATACCCATTCTACCTCTCTCTTCCTTCCATATCTATTGTGCTCATCTTTCTCATCCCTTAATTTTTATGTCATTTCCTCAAATTCAGCTTATACCCATACTCTCTGTCTACTCCTTTCATCTTCACTGTTAGTGATACAATTTTTAAGTGTTACAATGATCATCTTCCCATATAGGGATGTAAACAGTTTGGCTCTCTTTAATCTCTTTTTCCCTTTTTACTTGTTTATGCTTCTCTTGGGTCTAGATATTAGAGATTACATTTTTGGTTTAATTCTGGTCTTTTCTTTATTATGGCTTGAAATCTTTCTATTTCATAGAATGACCATTTTCCCTTTGATGTATTATGCTTAATTTTTCAGGGTAAGTGATTCTTGGTTGTACTCCTAGCTTCTTTGCTTTTTAGAATATTATGTTACATGACCTCTGATCCTTTAATGTTGTAGCTGTCAAGTCCTGTGTGATCCTGATTATGATTCCCTGATACTTGAATTGTTTCTTTCTGGCTTGAACTGTTTCTTTCTGGCCAGTTTTAGTATTTTTTTCCTGACCTGATAGTTCTGAAATTTGATTATAATATTCCTTGGAGTTTTTATTTTCGTATCTCTTTCCTGAAGTAATCAGTGGATTCTATGAAAGCTTATTTTGCCCTCTGCTTCTAGGACATCTTGGCAGTTTTCCATGATAATTTATTTTTTTAAAGGCAATTCACTGTACACACTTTATTTACATTTTTGTACACTGTCTTAATATGAATGGGACCACATTTCTATTTGAGACATTTTTTTAACATGGGTATTTAAAACATTGGGTTACAAATTTTCTCTTTTCCTCCATCCCACCACCCTCATTGAAAAGGCAAGGATCACGCTACAGGTTATATATGTGTAGTCATGCAAAACACTTCCATAGTAGTCACATTGTGAAAAAAACTAAGTATATTTCCCTTCATCCTATCCTACCCTCCATTTATTCTATTCTCTCTTTCGACCCTGCCTCTCCTCAGAAGTGTTTGCTTTTGATTACCTCCTCCCCTAATCTGCCCTCTCCTCTATCGACCTCCTGCTCTCTTGTCCACTTCCCCCCTTATTTTCCTGTAGGGTAAGATAGATTTCCATATCCCATTGTGTATGTTATTCCCTCCTTAAGCCAAATACTTTGAGGATAAGATTCACTCATTGCCTCTCACCTTCCCCCATTTCCCCTCCAAGCCTTTTCTTGTCTGTTTCATGTGAGATAATTTACCCCATTCTACTTCTCCCTTTCTCCTTTTCCCAGTATAATCCTCTCTCACCCCTTAATTTCATTTTCCAGATATCACTCTTCATCTTCAACTCACCCTGTGCCATCTATCTATCTATCTATCTATCTATCTATCTATCTATCTATCTATATAATTTTTCCCTCCCACTACCCTAATACTGACAAAGGACTCATGAGTTACAAATATCATCTTTCCATGAAGGAATGTAAACAGTTCAACCTTAATAATTCTCTTATGATTTCTCCTTCCTGTTTATCTCTTCATGTTTCTGTTGAGTCTTGTATCTGAAAGTCAAATTTTCTATTCTGCTCTGGTTTTTTGGTCAAGAATGCTTGAAATTTCTCTACTTCACAGAATGTCCATTTTCCCCCCTGGAAGATTATGCTCAGTTACTGGGTAGATGATTCCTGGTAGTAATCCTGTCTCCTTTGTCCTCCAGAATATTATATCCCAAGTCCTGTGGTCCCTTAATGTAGAAGCTGCTAAATCTTGGGTTATCCTGATTGTGTTTCCACAATACTTGAATTGTTTCCTTCTGGTTGCTTACAATGTTTTCTCCTTGACCTGGAAATTCTGGAATTTGGCTACAATATTCCTAGGAGTATTTCTTTGGGGATCTCTTTCAGGAGGTGATTGATGGATTCTTTCCATTTCTGCCCTCTGGTTCTAAAATATCAGGCCACGTTTCCTTGATAATTTCTTGAAAGATAATGTCTAGGTTCTTTTTTTTTTATCGTGACTTTCAGATAGTCCAATATTTTTTAAGTTCTCATTCCTGGATCTATTTTCCAGGTCAGCTCTTTTTTCAATGAGATATTTCACATCCTCTTCTACTTTTTTTATTCATTTGGATTAGTTTTACAGTGCCTTGATTTCTCAAATTGTCACTAGCTTCCAGTTGCTCCATTCCAATTTTTAAGGAAGTATTTTCTTCAGTAAGCTTTTGGACTTCCTTTTCCATTTGGCCAATTTTGCTTTTTAAGGCATTGTTCTCCTCATTGGTTTTTTGAACCTCTTTTGACCTTTGGGTTAGGTTATTTTTAAGATGTTATTTTCTTCAGTATTTTTGGGGGGTCTCCTTTAGCATCACTCTCAATTTTTCCTTTACTTCTCTTGCTTACTTCACAAAATCCTTTTCAAGCTCTTCCATGTCCTGGGACCAATTCATATTTTTCTTGGAGGCTTTGGATGTAGGAGATTTTACTTTGTTGTCTTCTTCTTTTTGTACATTTTGATCTTCTTTGTCACCAAAATAAGATGATATAGTCTGACTCTTCTTGTGATTCTTCCTCAGGATCCCAGCCAATTACTTGAGTTATAAACTCTTTGTTAAGGTAGAGGTCTTTTTCCAGTGTGGAGAATGTACTGTCCCAAGTTTCAGGGGTTTTGTGCAGCTATTTTCAAAGATACTTCTGGGGACCTGTAAATTTTCAGTTCTTCCAAGGTGCTATGATCAAGGGCGAGGAGTTTACTCCTTTTCTGGCCTGTGCTCTGGTCTATGAGTGATCACAAGCACTCTTTTCTGTCTTGGAACTGTGAGGAGGATTCTCTCCTTCACCACTATGAGCTCCACCATGCCAGCACTCCTTCTCACCCCAGGACAGTCACCCAGAGCTGTGACCCAGATCCAAGCATGGGCAAAGCAAGAGAATTCTGCACCAGCAGAGAGATCCTTGTAATCCCCTTCTGATCAGCCACTCAATTCGCCCTCAGTCTGTGGGCCAGAAGCTCAGGAGGCAGCCACTGACCCAGGGCCAAGCTTAAGGAATGGGGCCGGGATCGCATACTTCTTTCTCACTACAGAAACAGACTTTTCCCACTGACCTTCCAAGTTGTCTTTGGCGTTCATGGGTTGAGAAGTCTGAAAACTGACACAGCTGCCTGTGATTCAGTCCTCTGAGCCCTGCTCCAGATTCATTGCGGCCTGCGTGCACATCAAACTGCACTCCTTTTCCAGCCTGGTGCGACATATCTTTCTGATCAACCATCCATTTATCTTGGTCTGGAAATTTGTTTCACTCTGTGTTTTCGTGGGTTCTGCTGCTTTAGAATTTGTTTAAAGCCATTTTTCATAGGTATTTGGAGGGGTTTGGGGGAGAGCTCAAGGAAGTCACTGCTTTTACTCTGCCATCTATTTGAGCTATTTTTTAACTAAACAAAGTATAACCTAAATAATACAAAGTTTTAAAATAAAGCATAAATACAAAAACAGACATACTATATCTAGTTAGGAATTTAATTGTAATGTTAAGTTTTTTAAAATACATAATTATCTTTAGAAAATCACATATAGGTCACTGATTTGACTGAAATGCATAAATTTGTAGCAAAGATCTAATGTTACAAAAATAAAAAACAAAAAAACCCAAAGAATGCACACAATTAATGTTTATTCCACCTTTCTGTCATATACTCAGATCCTTGACCAATGTTAATAAGAGCAAAAATAAAATAAAAATAAAAAAAGAAAAAATAAAACAAGTAAAAACAAAACAAAACAACAAGAAAAAACAAATGAAATCAGAATAACTAATGTTACCAATTGAGGAAAAAAAATAAATCAAGTCGAGCAGCCATCAACATAGATTGTAGCAAAAAAAATCTGTAAAAAAGAAACAAATTTCTAGAAAATAGTGTGCATCATACTCTTCCAAAACATTAAAATGTTACAGCATACAATGCAGCACAACAGGAGGGAATAACGTACACATTCAATTGGGTATGGAAATCTGTCTTACCCTACAGGAAAATAGGGGGAGAAGGGGACAAGATAGCAGGGGGATGATAGAGAGGAGGGCAGATTGGGAAAGAGAGTAATCAGAAGTAAATACTTCTGAGGAGGGACAGGGTTAAAAGAAAGAATAAATAAATGGGAGGGCAGGAGAGGATTAAGGGAAATAGAGTTAGTTTTTCACAACATGTGTACGATGGAAGTGTTCTGCATAACTGCACATGTACAACCTGTATTGAATTGCTTGCCTTTTCAATGAGGGTGGGTGGGGAGCGAGGAAGAGAGAAAATTTGAAACCTAAAGTTTTAAAAAGATATGTTTTAAAAAACATGTTTTCACATATTACTGGGATATAAGAAATACAGGAAATGGGGTACAGAAGTCTATCCTGTCTACAGGAAAATAGAAGGGGAAAGGGATAAGAGAAGGATGGAGAGAAAGACACAGATAGTAATCATAACTGTGAATCAGAATGGGATGAACTCTCCCATAAAACAGAAGCAGAATTGCAGAAGGGGAGAGATGGAAGAAAGGACAGACTAGGGGAAGGGATATTCAGAAAGCATGCCATCTTGGGGTGAGGGGAAGGGTGAGATGGGGCAAAAATTTGGAACTCAAAAACTTGTGGAAGTGAGTGTTGAAAACTAAAAATAAATAAATTAATATTTAAAAAAATAAAAAAAAATGAAGGAGTATACATAAAGGGGGTGGATATAAGATGAATTTGGGGAAATGATTTAAAAAAAGTCTAATCAAATGGGTTAAATGGATCCAAGTAAGCGGATTAGTCTGATCTAAGAAAATGTACTAAGAAAGGAGGAGGCAGACAAGGGTAAATTACATTACAGGAAAAGACACAAAAACCTATTACAAGGGGCAGCTAGGTGGCACAGTGGGTAGAGCACCAGCCCTGAAGTCAGGAGGACCTGAGTTCAAATCTGGCCTCAGACCAGACACTTGACACTTACTAGCTGTGTGATGCTGGGCAAGTCACTTAACCCCAATTGCTTTAAAATGATAATAATAATAATAATAAAAAAGCTATTACAGCAGACAGAAAGAAGGGAGGAGATGAGCATTGTTTGAAATTTACTGTCATCAGATTTGGCTCTTAATACAATCAGTTAGGTATACAAACCTAATTTCCACTATAGGCAGCACAAGGGGAAAGGGGAAAGAAGAGGGAAGGGGAATTGAAGGGAGGGAAGAAGCAGTAATGGTAAAGGGGGAAAAAAGGGAAAGGGCTAGTAGAAGGGAGGAGAGACTGAGGGAGGTGGTGGTCAAAAGTAAAACACTAGTGAGGAGGGAAAAGGAGAAAGGAGAAAGAAAAGCATAAACGGTGGTGGGGGCAAGGATGGAGAGAAAGACACAGATAGTAATCATAACTGTGAATGGGAATGGGGTGAACTCTCCCATAAAACAGAAGCAGAATTGCAGAATGTATTAAAAACCTTAATCCTACAATATGTTGTTTATAGGAAATGTGTTTGAAAAAGAGTGACACACAGGGTAAGGGTAAAAGGCTGGAGCAAAATATAGTATGCTTCAGCTGAGGTTAAAAAGAAAAAAAGCAGGGGTAGCAATCCTGATCTCAGACAAAGCAAAAGCAAAAATTGATCTTAACAAAAGAGGTAAAGAAGGAAACTACATCCTGCTAAAAGGCACCATAGACAATGAAGTAATATCATTACTAAACATATATGCACCGAATGGTATAACATCCATATTCTTAGAGGAGATGTTCAGGGAGTAAGAGGAGGAAATACACAGCCAAACTATAGTAATGGGAAACTCAACCTCCCGTCTCTGAACTAGGTACATATAACCACAAAATAAACCAGAAAGAAGTTTAGTAGGAGAGTAGCACACTAGAAAAATTAGGTATGATAGACCTCTGTCAAAACCTGAATGGGGATAGAAAGGAATATACTTTTTTTTCTCAGTGGCATATTGCACATACACAAAAATTGACCATGTACTAGGGCATAAAAACCTTACAGTCCAATTTAGAAAGGCAGAAATATTAAATGCATCCTTTTCAGATCATGATGCAATAAAAAAATTATATGTAATAAAGGGCCATGGAAATTAAATAATCTAATCCTAAAAAAAAAAAAATGGATCAAACAACAAATAATAAAAACAATCAATAATTTCATTCTGGAGAATGACAATAATGAAACAACATACCAAAAGTTATGGGATGCAGTGAAAGCAGTGCTTAGGGGAAGTTTTATATCTCTAAATGCTTACGTAAATAAAATAGAAAAAGAGGAGATCGATGAATTGGGCACACAACTAAAAAAAAAAACCTAGAAAAAGAACAAATTAAAAATCTTCCATTAAACACCAAATTAGAAATATTGAAAACCAAAGGAAAATTAATAAGATTGAAATTAAGGAAACTATTAAACAAATAAAAGTAAGAGATAGTTTTATGAAAAAAAAACAATAAAATAGATAAAGCTTTGGTTAATTTAATTTTTTTAAAAAGAAGAAAACTAAATAACCAGTATCAAGAATGAAAAAGGTGAATCTACCACCAAGGAAGAGGAAATTAAAACAATAATTAGAAACTATTTTGCCCAACTGTACTCCAATAAATTTGAAAATCTTAGTGAAATGGATACATATTTACAAAAATATAAATTACCCAGATTAACAGAAGAGGAAGTAAAATACTTAAATAACCCAATCTCAGAAAAATAAATTGAGCAAGCCATTGATGGATTTACAAGTGAATTCTATCAAACATTTAAAGAATAGTTAATCCCAATACTATGTAGACTATTTGGGAAAACAGGTGAAGAAAGAGTCTTACCAAATTCTTTTTATGACACAAATATGGTGCTGATACCTAAACCAAGAAGGTTCAAAATAGAGAAATAAAATTATAGACCAATTTCTCTAACTAATGTAGATACAAAAATTTAAGCAAAATATTAGCAAATAAATTACAGCAAATTATCACAAGAATAATACACTACGACCAGGTAGGATTTATACCAGGAATGCAGGGTTGGTTCAATATTAGGAAAACTATCAGCATAATTGATCTTATCAACAACAAAGTGATCATCTCAATAGATGCAGAAAAACCTTTTGACAAGATGCAACACCCATTTCTATTAAAAACACTAGAGAGCATAAGAATAAATGGAGTCTTCCTTAATATAACAAATAGCATCTCCCTAAAACCTTCAGCAAGCATCATATGTAATGGGGAGAGGCTAGAATCATTTCCAATAAGATCAGGAGGGAAACAAGGGCTTCCATTACCACCACTGTTGTTCAATATCTTACTGGAAACATTAGCTTTACCAATAAGAGAAGAAAAATAAATTGAAGGTATTAGAATATGCAAAAAAAGAAACAAAACTATCACTCCTTGCAGATGACATGGTCATACACTTGGGGAATCCTAGAGAGTCAAGTAACAAACTACTTGAAATAATAAACAACTTTACCAAAGTTGCAGGCTATAAAATAAACCCACATAAATCCTTGGCATTTCTATGTATTACCAACAAAGCCCAACATTAAGAGATAAAAAGAGAAATTCCATTTAAAGTTACTGCAGACATTATAAAATATTTAGGAGTCTACCTCTTGAAACAAACCCAGGAATTATATGAACACAATTACAAAACACTTTTCACACAAATAAATTCCGATCTAAACAATTGGAAAAACATCACTTGCTCATGGGTAGGCCAGGCTAATATAATACAAATTACAGTTCTACCTAAGCTAATTTACTTATTCAGTTCCATACTAATCAATCTATCAAAAAATATTTTATAGAATTAAAAAAAAATAATAGCAAGATTCATTTTGAAGAACGAAAGGTCCAGAATATCAAGGGAACTAATGAAAAGAAATGCAGAGGAAGGTGGCTTAGCCATTCCAGATTTTAAATTGTATTATAAAGCAGCAATCATCAAAACTGTGTGGTACTGGCTAAGAAATAGAGTGGTGCGTCAGTGGAATAGGTTAAATATGCAAGATAAAGTAGTCAATGACTATAGTAGTCTTTTATTTGATAAACCCAAAGACCCCAGCTTCTGGGATAAGAACCCACTCTTTGACAAAATAACTGCTGGGAAAAACTGGAAAAGAGTATGGCAGAAACTAGGCATAGACCAAAATCTCACAGCATATACCAACCTAAAGTGAAAATGGGTTCATGATTTAGATATAAAGGCTGATACTATAAGCAAACTGAGAGAGCAAGGAATAGTTTACCAGTCAGATCTATGGAGAATGGAAGAATTGATGATGAAACAGGAGATAGAGAACATTCCAAAAAAGCAAAATGGATCACTTTGATTACATTAAATTGAAAAGTTTTTGCACAAACAAAGCCAATGCAACTAAGATTAGAAGGAAGGTAGAAAATTGGGAACAAATTTTTATAACCAGTCTCTTTGATAAGGGACTCATTTCTAAAACATATAGATAATTAAGTCAAATTTATAAGAATACAAGTCACTCCCCAATTGATAAATATTCATAGGATATGAGCAGGCAGTTCTCTGATGAAGAAATTAAAGCCATCTATAGTGACAGAGCAAAAATGCTCTAAATTATTATTGATTAGAGAAATGCAAATCAAAACAACTCTGATGTACCGCATCACACCTATCACATTAGCCAACATGACAAAACAGGAAGATGATAAATGTTGAAGAAGATGTGGGAAAATTGGAACACTAATGCATTGTTGGTGGAGTTGTGAAATGATCCAACCATTTTGGAAAGCAATTTGAAACTATGCCCAAAGGGCCATAAAAATGTGCATACCCTTTCACCCAGCAATAGCACTTCTTGGGCTATATCCCAAAGAGATCATACAAATGGGAAAAGGAAAAGGACAAAAATATTCATAGCAGCTGTTTCTGTGGTGGTAAAGAATTGGAAATTGCAAGGATGCCCATCAACTGGGGAAGGGCTGAGCAAGTTGTGGTATATGAATGTAATGGAATACTATTGTGCTACAGGAAATGATGAACAGACTGACTTCAGAAAAACCTGGAAAGACTTGTATGGTCTGATGCTGACTGAAGTGAGCAGAACCAAGAGAACGTTGTATATAATAACAGCCATATTGTGCTATGACTATTATTGAAAAACTTAACCCTTCCCAGCAATACAAGGATCCAAGACATCCCCTAAGGCCTCATGATTGAAAATTCTACCACATCCAAAGAAAGAACTATGGATTTTGAATGCAGATCGAAGCATACTATTTGCTATTTTTTTTCTCTTCTGTTGAGTTTTGTTTCCTCTTTCTGGTGGTTCCTCCTATTGGTTCTAATTTTTACTTACAACATCAGTAATGTGAAAATACATTTAATAGGAATGTATATGCATATACTGTATCAGATGGTGTACCATCTTGGGGAGGGTGGTGGTGAAGAAGGGGGAGAAAAATTTTAAACTCAAAAGCATATGGAAGTGATTATTGATAAATCAAAAAAATTAATAAAAAAGTAAAAAATAAAAAAAATAAATAACCATTTGAAAAAAATAACAAGCTATGCAAGGAGACTCTCAAGGCCTCTCTGAGAACTTTGGAATTGGTTGCATCATATGGGAGACACTGGCAAAGGCCCACCCAGCGTGGCATACCTATATTAACCTGTGCTTTATATGTAGCCAAATTGTAGTAGCTGAAAAGAAGCATGAGATATGCAAATTTAGAGACATCTCCACGACAAATGTTCATATAGACTACTTGTGCCCAACCTGCGGCAAAGCCTGCTAAACTTGTATTGTTCTGATCAGCCACAGTTGGATATGCTTTACCTTGACTTCAACATAGTGATGTCATTTTAGTCCTCTTCAAAAACTAAAGACAAGTAACTGTATGGATGACTGTGAGTGAGAAGAAATAACTGATAAAAATGGAAAGAAGTAACAAAAATAAAAATTTTAAAAAAGCATAGTAATGATCTTTATCATCTGATGTTCCAGAAAAGAGAAGGCAATAACAGAAGTTGGAGCTGGGCAATGGAGCGCTATATCAAACTGTGACTGATCCAATACATGGAACCAAGAAATAGTTGGTGTTACCCAAAGCATACCAGAAAAAAATCATGAATGCCTCACAAGATGACTTCAGATACATGGATCAATAAAATGACCATAGTTCTGCTCCACTACAGACTTTAGAAAATTTCCCCTTCTGGGGAGACCTCAGACTCTTTCTCAGTTGAGCTCTCTCATAGGGAGAGTTCATTCAATTAGGACTGTCATTCAATCTGAATATCATATATTCTCATATTTATACTTTCTCTAATATCTATTTGGTTATAAAGTTTGACAAATAGGTTTCCTTGCTAAATGCTATTGCATATTCATTGTGGAACTTGTATTTGGAGGAAAGAGGGTCAAGCATTGAATATAAGTGTTTGGGTCACTTTTCTAACAGTGAAGAGCAATCAAGAGTTTAGTTTAAACTTTAAAGTTACTTTTGGGGCCAGAGCCAAGATGGCAGAGTAGAGGCCAGTTGAACTCTGCCAGTGTCACTTTCCAAATAACTTTAAAGTAACTATATCAAAATGAATTGTGGAACAGCTTAGCTAACAATATATAGGGGTAAGACATTTTCCCAACCCAAAACAACTTGGGAGGTTTTCAGGAGAGACCTGCGACTCCAGGGTGAGGGTTAGCCTGCAGCATCTGGTGGCAGAACTAGCTCTGGGACATGGAGGAAGATAAGACAGCAGCAGTAGCAGCTTTGGGAGCTCTTAGCCCAGAAATGATATGGAGTTGGACAAATGTTTAGAAAGAAATTACAGAGGACTATTTGTTGTTACTAAGCATAGGATCTCATGCAGTTTTGCAACTCTGTTGCCTGTATATTGTTCTGCCTTACAGTTAACGAATGGATAGGAAGACTTGTGGTTGACCACAAGGGATCAGGTAACCTGATCACAGTCCCAAGACAGAGGAACACAAACACTTGTGGCTGAAGGGGAATAGCGAACATTGGCAAAGTTCCAGCATCAAGCTTTTGACTTCATAAGAGCAGACATTCTTCCTGAATAAGGACCAGGAGAGCAGTGAACACACATCTCTTTGGATGGTATCAACTTGGAAACACTGAAACTTACAGACCCCCAGAACTAGCTCTGAAAACAGCTGCATGACAGAGCCTGAAGCTTGAGACAGTGCTTCTCCACCCCCAAGCAAGCATAGCTCAACTTCAACATAATGTTCAAAGTCAAAAAAAATTCTCTAGAAGCATGATTAAGGAACAAAAAAGGGAAGACAATGTGAAAAAGGCTACAAAGAAAGCATCAAAGAAAAATGCAAGTTTGACATAGGCCCAACAAAAATTCTAGGAAGAAGAGGCAGCCAGCTGGCACAGTGGAGAGATCACTGGAGCTGGAGTCAGGAGGACGTGAGTTCAAATCCGGTATCAGACACTTAACACTTGCAAGCTGTGTGACTCTGGAACCCAACCACCTTGCAAAAAATGAAATAAGACAAAAAAGCAAACAAACAAAAACAAAACAAAAATCAAATGAGATAATATGTGAAGTGTTTTGGGTAGCTAGGTCTCACTGTGGACACAGCACCAGCCCCAGAGTCAGGAGGACCTGAGTTTGAGTCTGGCCTCAGACACTTGGCAATTGCTAGCTGTGTGACCCTGGGCAAGTAACTTAACCCCATTGCCTAGCCCCCCTGCCCAAAAAAAAAAAAGAATTCTGGAAAGAGCTAAAGAAAGAGAAAAGAGTGATAGAGAAAGCATTGGGAAAAGTAATGAGAGTGAAGCAAGAAAACCATGAAAAGAATTAATAGCTTAGAATATTACATTTAAAAAGTTACTTTCCTTACACTTACAATGCTTAAAGGAGCTGAGAGAAGTAATTTTAGCCCCATATATCTTCTCTGAGGAGAGCAGAGTGACCAGTCTATAGACCTAACTTCCAGTTTCCCACCCTGACATGAATTAAAGTTGCCTTAAAGAACACTTTGGGAAGATATATTAAAGAGGTCTATTTTTTAATTCCTCTGGGTCAGACACATGACCTCTCTGGGGGAAATAGTGACACACATATATGTGTATGTCTCTGTGTGAAAGTGTACAAATACACATATAAACATGCATATATATATATATATATATATATGTTCATGGATGTATATCTTTATATCTATCTATCTATCTGTATTAATAGATATGTTTATATATACATATTTATATTCCTTACGTATATGAAAGCATATCTTATAGACACACAGATATAGATGATATAGAAACAGATAGAGAGATAGAAAGATAGATGATAGATAGATGAGAGAATGAAAGAGATATGCATACACATATTATGAAGAAGGTCTAAGGATTAAATCATCAAGTGTTAAGAAAGAAAATGAGGAGAGAGAAGAATTGATTAGGAATACCTGATTCTACCAGTTCTTATGACACCCACGAAAAACAAATCAACAAAAACAATCAAAACCACCACAACAAAGACTATGTATGTCTTGTTTTTGTGTACATCTGTGTATATGTTATCTCCCTATAATAAAATATAAGTTTTTTGAGGCCAGGGAATAACTCACAGTTGTAATTAAATCCCCTTCAACTAGCACATATTAGGCACTTAAGAAATCTTTATTGTACAGCTAATTGAACCAGAACAAAACTTAAACCATAAATTATACAGAGATTAATGTTCACTGGAAGTTCTCATGAAGGCCATAAAGGATAGCCTGAGGGAATGTAACCTTTATAAACTATAATTTTGTAATTATAAAGGCTTTGGGAATGGATGCGAGAGAGTGGTAGAGAAAAAAAAGGTCTCAAGTATCATTTTGAAATATTGAAAAAAATTAAACAAAAAAGATTGATATTGTAGAGGAACTTTATCAGTGTTTTTCCAGAACTGTCTAGTGAGAGAGTTCACTGATTCAAGGTGACTGACCACAGTTCTTACAGGGTAAAAGATGTCTAATTTTCTATGCTTGTGAGTATGTGTTTGACAAGAAACCTTCTAATCCAATATTTAACTGTCTTTCCTGGGTGAATTTAGCTACTGGCAAGAGAATCATCTATGCAGACAATGATTCTAAGATCAAGTATAATTCCCAATATAAATTCATTGCAATTCCTTTTATAGAATCAAATTTCTTACATATTTGTCTATGACAGTTTTTTTCTAATATTTAATTCAAATAATATACCTTAAACAAACTGATGATCTTGTCATTCTAAACAAACCTGACCTAATGTAAGTGTAAAGTAAAAAAAAAAAGCAAATGGTAAACAGAGTGCAGGAGTTTGAGTTTGAGATAGGAAATAAAATTCAGTGGCACATTGTCCTTAATAAGTAATACTTACATGTATTAATGTTCCATAACAAAAAATTAATACAATTAAACAATGAATATGTAAAGAAAATGAAGGAAGGTTTAAATATCTGATTATTTTTAAAAGTAACTAATTTGAATTCATGAAAACCTGTATTTCTGAACTCAAAAATGGAATTAGTGCATTATATTCAGATTACAGTAATCCAAAAGTAATTTGAACATCTAACTTGAAATTGGTATGGGGCCATTAATATCTCTAGAACCTTTTTTTTTAAGTTTTAAAATTAATTAATTTATTTTTAGCTTTCAGCATTTACTTCTGCAAGATTATGAGCTCCAAATTTTCTCCCCATCTGGCCCCTCTCCCACCCCAAAATGACTTGCATTCTGAATATCCCTTTTCCTAATCTGCCTTCACTGCTATCACTCCCCTTCTCTTAACCACTTCCCTTTCTATTTTCCTGTAGGGCAGGCTTATTTCCCAGTTTCATGTGAAAACAATTTTTAACATTTGTTTTTAAAACTTTGGATTCCAAATTTTCTCCCTTCTTCCCTCCCTATCCACTCTCATTGAGAAGGCAAGCAACTCAATAAAGGTTACATACGTGTATTTATGCACCATACTTCCATAGTTGTCTGTTCCCTTCATCCTATCTGCCCTCCCCTTATTCTCTTCTCTCTTTTGGCCCTGTTCCTCCTCAGAAGTATTTGCTTCTGATTAACCCCTCATTCAATCTACCCTTCCTTCTATCATCCCTCTGCTCTCTTATCCTGTTTCACCCCTTTTTTCCTGTAGGGTAAGACAGCTTTCTCTACCCTATTGAATGTGTATGTTATTCCCTCCTCAAGGCAAATCCAGTAAGAAAAAGATTCACTCGTTCCCTCTCACCTTTGACTGTAAAAGCTTTTTCTTGTTTGTTTTATGTGAGATAATTTACTCCATTCTACTTCTCCCTTTCTTTTTCTCCTAGTATAATCCTCTCTCACCCCTTAATTTTATTTTCAGATATCACCTCTTCATCTATCTACCTATCTATCTATCTATCTATCTCTATCTATCTATCTATCTATCTGTCTGTCTGTCTGTCTGTCTATCTATCTATCTATTCCTTTCAACTACCCTAACACTGACAAAAGTCTCATAAGTTGCAAAGATTATCTTTCCACGTAGGAATGTAAACATTTCAACTTTAATAAGTGTCTTTTATTTCTCTCTCCTGTTTACCTCTTCATTGTTTTCTTGAGTTTTGTATTTGAAAGTCAAATTGTCCATTCAGCTCTGGTCTTTTCATCAAGAATGCTTGAAAGTCCATTTCACTGAATGACCATTTTTCATAGAAGGATTTTACTCAGTTTTGCTGGGTAGGTGATTCTTGGTGGTAATACCATCTCCTTTTACCAATGGAATATTATATTCCAAGCCCTCTGGTACCTTAATGTAGATGCTACTAAATCTTGTGTTTTACCCTGATTATGTTTCCACAATACTTGAATGATTTATTTCTGATTACTTGCAATATTTTCTTAACCTAAGAACTCTAGAATTTGGCTATAATATTCCTAGGATTTTTTTCTTTGGGGTTATCTTCCAGGAGTTGATCTGTGGATTCTTTCCGTTTCTATGTTATGCTCAGTTCTAGAATATCATGGCTATTTTCCTTGATAATTTCTTGAAAGATGATGTCTGGGCTCTTTTTCTGATCATGGCTTTCAGACAGTCCAATATTTTTTTTTTAAATTACCTCTCCTGGATCTATTTTCTTTTTTAAAAATTAATTCATTTATTTTTAGTTTTTAACGTTCAATTCCACAAGATTTTAAATTCCAAATATTCTCCCCATCTCGTCCCTCTCCCCACCCCAAGATAGCATGCATTCTGCATATCCTTTCTCCTAATATGCCCTCCCTTCTATCTCTCCCTCCCACCTTCTATTATTCCCTTCCCCTGCAATTTTTCTGTAGGGCAGGATAGATTTCTATATCCCATTTCCTGTGTATCTTATTTCCCAGTGGCATGTGAAAAGAATTTTTTTTAACTTTTGTTTTAAAAATTTTGGGTTATGAATTTTTCCATTCCTCCATCCCCACCCACCTTCAATGAGAAGGCAAGCAACTTGATACAGGTTATACATGTGTATTTGTGCACCATACTTCCATAGTAGTCATGTTGTGAAAACCTAATTTTATTTCCCTTCATCCTATCCTGCAACCCCCTTTATTCTATTCTGTCTTTTGGCCCTGTCCCTCCTCAGAAGTGTTTGCTTCTGATTAACCCCTGCCCCAATCTCCTCCCCCCCACATCATCCTCCAGCTCCCTTGTCCCCTTCCTCCCTATTTTTCTGTAGGGTGAGATAGATTTCCATAACCAATTGAGTGTGTATGTTATTCTCTCCTTAAGCCAAATCCTATGAGAATAAGATTCACTCATTCCCTCTCACCTTCCCCTGTTTCCCCTCCACTGTAAAATCCTTTTCTTGTCTGTTTCATGTAAGATAATTTACCCCATTCTACCTCTCCCTTTCTCCTTCTCTCTGTATAATCCTCTCTCACCCCTTAATTTTATTCTCCAGATATCACCCCTTCATCTTCAACTCACCCTGTGCACTCTATCTATCCATCCATCTATCTATCTATCCAACTATCTATCTATCTATCTATCTATATCTATCTATCTATCTATCTATCTATCATCTATCTACTTATCTATCAATCTATCTATGTGTCTATCTATCTACATACATACATTTTCCCTTCAACTTCTCTAATACTGATAAAGGACTCATGAGTTACAAATATCATCTTTCCACACAGAATGTAAACAGTTCAACTTTAATAAGTCTCTTATGATTTCTCTTTCCTGTTTATCTCTTCGTGTTTCTCTTGAGTCTTGTATTTGAAAGTCAAATTTTCTATTCAGCTCTGGTCTTTTCATCAAGAATGCTTGAAAGTGTTCTATTTCACTGAATGTCAATTTTTCCCCCTGAAAGATTATGCTCAGTTTTTCTGGGTAGATGATTCTTGGTTGTAATCCTATCTGCTTTGATCTCCAGAATATTATATTCCAAGTCCTGTGGTCCCTTAATGTAGAAGCTGCTAAACCTTGTGTTATCCTGATTGTGTTTCCACAATACTTGAATTGTTTCTTTATGGCTGCTTGCAGTATTTTCTCCTTGATCTGGGAACTCTGGAATTTTGCTACAATATTCCTGAGTTTTCCTTTGGTGATTTCTTTTAGGAGGTGATCAGTGGATTATTTCAATTTCTATTTTGCCCTCTGGTTCTAAAATATTAGGGCACTTTTCCTTGATAATTTCTCCAAAGATGATGTCTAGGCTTTTTTTTTTTATCATAGCTTTCATATAGTCCAGTAATTTTTAAATTCTCTCTCCTGGATCTATTTTCCAGATCAGTTGTTTTTCCAATGAGATATTTCACATTGTTTTCTATTTTTTTCATTCTTTTGGTTTTGTTTTACAGTATCTTGATTTCAGTAAAGTTACTAGCTTCCAATTGCTCTATTCTAATTTTTAAGGAACTGTTTTCTTCAGTGAGCTTTTGGACTTCCTTTTCCATCTGGTCAATTATGCTTTTGAAGGCATTCTTCTCCTTATTGACTTTTTGGATCTCTTTTGCCATTTAGGTTAGGCTATTTTTTAAGGTGTTATTTTCTTCAATATTTTTTGGGACTCCATTAGCAACCTCTTGATTTGTTTTTCATGATATTATTACATCATTCTCATTTCTCTTCCTATTTTTTCCTGCACTCTTACTTGCTTCTCATGATCATTTTTGAGCTCTTCTATAGCCTAGGACTGATTCATATTTTTCTTGGAGGCTTTGGATGTAGGAGTTTTGACTTTGTTGTTTTCTTCAGGTTGAATGTTTTGATCTTGTTTGTCACCACATTAAGATTCTATGGTCTGACTTTTTGTTCACTGTTTGCTCATGATCCCAGCCAATTACCTGAGTTTTAAAATCTTTGTTAGAGTAGGGGTGTGCTTCCAGTGTGGAGAATGTGCTGTCCCAAGCTTTGGTGGTTTTGTGCTGCTGTTTTGAGAGATACTTCTAGTGATGTGTAAATTTTCTGTTCTGTCAAAGCAGAATGATCAAAGGTGACATGTTACTCCTTTCCTTCCTGGTGCTGTGGTCTGTGAGTGACCACAAGCACTTGTTTCAGCCTTGGAACTGTGAGGAGGATTCTACCACCACTACAAGCTCCACCATGCCAATGCTCCTCCTTGCCACAGGACAACCACTCAGAACTGCAACCCAGATTCAAGCACAAGACAATCCTGCCTCTGCACCAGCAAATAAATCTTCCTTTGATCAGACACTTGATTCCCCCTCTATCTGTGTGCTGAAAACTCCAGAAGTAGCAGCCACCTTGGGATTGTGCCTGGACTGGTGCTGTGACCAAGCTCCTTTCTCACCAATGTCTGACAGACCTTTCCTACTGACCTTCTAACTTGTCTTTGGTGTTTATAGGTGGAGAAGTCTGGAAACCACCCCAGCTGCCCATGATTCAGTCCTCTGAGGGCTGGTCTAGGTTTGCTGAGGCCTGTTTTGCCTGTATGTCCCTGCCAAGCTATGTTCCTCTCCCTACCCAGTGCAAGATACTATTCCAGTCAACCATCCAGGTTGTCTTGTGCTGGAAATTTGTTTCACTCTGTCTTTTTGTGGGTTCTTCTGCTCTAGAATCTGTTTAGAACTATTTTTACAGGTATTAGGAGAGGTTTGGGGGGGGAGTTCAAGCAAGCCACTGCTTTTACTCTGCCATCTTGGCTGTGTTCTATCTGTTAATGAAGTAAATAGGATTTCAGTTTTGTGTTTGAGAATAAGTGATATCTTGCCTGAGTTGTTTGATTTTCACATACACATTTATACCTATTCCATTGTCATGATTGTAAGAGAGAATATATCCAGATGAGAGCTTAGACATACAGCAGGGTTGTGCATTGAATAGGCTGGAATGATTTTAAAAAAAATTAATTGCTAATAAATACGGGACTCAAGAGGATCATAAAATGGCAAATAGGAGGAAAAATATTTAATGATGAAACTCTTTATAACCCTACATATGACACTTGCCACTCTTGAGAACTGAATCTCAATTAGGGAAGTTAGAAGGAGAATACATAGGCAGAGGAGGACTGAAAAGGAAAATGATGAATGTTGGAGAAGATGTGGGAAAATTGGGAAACTAATGCATTGTTGGT
Organism: Phascolarctos cinereus; assembly: GCF_003287225.1. Lineage (NCBI taxonomy): Eukaryota > Metazoa > Chordata > Mammalia > Diprotodontia > Phascolarctidae > Phascolarctos > Phascolarctos cinereus. Next base: position 75,621,188 of record NW_027556098.1, read on the forward strand.
GGAGTTGTGAACTTATACAACCATTATGGAGAACAATTTAGAGTTATGCCCAAAGGGCAACCAAACTATGCATATCATTTGATCAAGCAATACAGCTCCTAGGTATGTATTGCAAAGAGACCATAAAAAAGGGGAAAAGACCTATATGTACAGAAATATTTATAGCAGATTTTTTTCATGGTGGCAAAGAATTGAAAATTGAGGGCATGCTCGTCATTTGGGGAATGGCTGAACCAGTTGTAGTATATGAATATAATGGAATACTATTGTACTATAAGAAATGATGAGTAGGCAGATTTCAGAAAAACTTGGAAAGACCTACATGAACTAATGCTGAGTGAAGTAAGGTACAATGGCAACCTTTGATAGACTAATCTCTTCTCAGCAATGTAATGATCTAAGATAACCCCAAAAGATTCATGACCAAAAATGCTATCAATACCCAGAGAGAAAACCATGGAGTCTGAATGCAGATCAAAGCATACTATTTGCTCTCTCTTTTTTGTTTTCTTTCTCGTGCTTCCCCTCATTGGTTCTAATTCTTCTTTACAACATGACTAATGTGAAAAGTTGTTTAATATGAATATATATGTATATATGCATACAAGATGCATGCTATATTGGGATAGAGGGAGAGTAGGGAAGCACTCATTCCTTTCAAAAATAATAGAGAGTATAGGAATAAATAGAATTTTTCCTTAAAATAAGCAGTATCTACCTAAAAGACATCATCAAGCATTATATGCAATGGGATTATGCTAGAATGATTCCCAATAAGATCAGGGTTCCATTATCATCACTGTTATTTAGTATTGTAAGAGAAATGTTAGCTTCAGCAATAAGAGAAGGAAAAAAAAGCATTTGAAATAATTAGAATAGGCAATGAAGGAACAAAGTATCACTCTTTACAGATAATATGATGGTATGCTTTTTGAAGCCCAGAAAAACAACTAAAAAATGGTTGAAATAATTTACAACTTTAGCAAAGTTGCTGGATATAAAATAACCCACATCAGTCATCACCATTTCTGTATATTATCAACAAATCCCGGAAGCAAGAGATAGAGATATTCCATTCAAAATAATTGTAGACAATATAAAATGTTTGGTAGTCTGCCTGTGAATATTAACACAGGAACTACGAACGCGGTTACAAAACACTTTTCACATCAATAAAGTCAGATCTAAATAATTGGAAAAATATTAATTGTTCGTTGGTATGCTAAGAGAATATAATAAAAAATGACAATTCTACCAAAATTAATCTACTTATTCAATGCCATACCAATTAAACTACCAGAAAAATGTGTTTTACAGATTTTTTTGGGGGGGTAGGGGGTAGGCAATGGGGTTAAGTGACTTGCCAAGGGTCACACAGCTAGTAAGTGTTATGTGTCTGAGGCTGGATTTGAACTCAGGTCCTCCTGAATCCAGGGCCGGTGCTCTATCCACTGCACCACCTAGCTGTCCCTGTTTTACAGATTTTGAAAAGTAATAACACATTTCATGTAGAAGAACAAAAGATCAAGAATATTAAGGGCAATAATAAAAAAAATGTAAAGGAAAGTGGACTAGCTTCACCAAATCTAGACCTATATTATAAAGTGGCAATCATCAAAACTGTTTTGTACTAGCTAATAATTACAGTGGTGTACCAGTGAAATAGATTAGGTACACAATACACAACATTAAATGGCAATAATAACCTACTGTTTGATAAACCCAAAGAGTTCCGCTTCTGTGATAAGAACTCACAATTTGACAAAAACTTCTGGGAAAACTGAAAAATAGTGTGGCAGAAAGTAGGCATAGACCAATATCTCACACCCTATACCAAGATAAAATTGATATGGGCATATGATTTAGACATAAATGGTGACATCGTAAGCGAATTAGTAGAATAAGGAATAGTTTACTTTGCACATCTTTGGAGAAGCAAAGAAAATTTCTGAGCAAAGAAGAGACAGAGAACATTATAAAATGGATAATTTTGATTACATTAAATTAAAAAAAAGTTTTTGCACAAACAAAGTCAATGCAACTAAGATTAGAAGGAAAGCAGAAAGCTAGGAAACATTTTTTTTTAACAGACAGTGCTTCTGATAAAGGTCTCATTTCTCAATTGTATTGAAAAATGAGTCCAATTTATAAGAATACAAGTAACTCTGCAATTGATAAATGGTCAACAGGTATGAACATACAGTTTTCAGATGAAGAAATTGAAATTACTTATAGTCATATCAAATAATCTGAATCATTATTGATTGAAGAAATATACATTAAAAACAACACTGAGGTACCACCTTATACCTATCAGATTGTCTAATATGACAAAGAATGACAATGAAAATGTTGGAGAAGATGTGCGAAAATTGGAACCACTAATGCATTGTTGATTGAGTAGTGAACTGGCTCAACATTCTGGAGAGCAATTTGGAACTGTGCCCAAAAAGCAACCAAGCTGCAGAAATCCTTTTATCCATCAATACCAATACTAGGCCTGTATCCCAAAGGCCTTATTAAAAAAAAAGGGGGGGAGGCAGAGCCAAGATGGTGGAGTGAAAGCAGTGACTTGCTTGAGCTGTCCTCCAAACCCCTCCAAACACTCATAAAAAATGGCTCTAAAGAAATTCTGAAGCAGCAGAACCCACAAAAAGACAGAGTGAAACAAATTTCCAGCCCAAGACAACCTGCAAGATTGATCAGAAAGGTGTATGTGCCAGGCTGGGAGCACAGCGCAGTGCCGTGTGGGTGCGCAGGCTTCAGCAAACCTGGAGCAAGCCTCAGAGGACTGAATCTCAGGCAGCTGTGTAGGTTTCCAGACTCCTCAATCCACCAATGCCAAAGACAAATTAGAAGGTCAGTGGGAAAAGTCTGTTTCTGTCTGTGCCTGAGAAAGGAAGGTGGGGTTGCAGCTCCATTCCCCAAGATCGTGGCCCTGTGGGGGGGCAGCTGCCTCCTGAGCTTCCGGCCCACAGATTGAGGGGGAATCCAGTGGCTAATAAGAGAGGAATTGCAGGGATCTCTTTGCCAGTGCGGAGGCAGGTGGAGCTTGTAGAGGTTGAGGAGAGGAGCCGCTCATCACAGTTATAGGACAGAAAGGAGTACTTGTAGTCACAGGCCAGGAAAGGAGTAAACACCTTGCCCCTTATCATACCACCTTGGAAGAACTGAAAATTTACAGGTTCCTATAAGTATCTTTGAAAACAGCTGTACAAACCTCCAAAGCTAGGGACAGTATGTTCTCCACATTGGAAGCAGATTCGTACCTTAACAAAGAGTTTAAAACTCAAGTAATTGGCTGGGATCATGAGCAAGCAGCGCAAAAAGAATCAGACTATATCATCTTACTTTGGTGAAAAAGAAGACCAAAATATACAAGCAGAAGACAACAAAGTCACAGTCCCTACATCCAAAGCCTCCAAGAAAAATATGAATTGGTCCCAGGCCATGGAAGAGCTCAAAAACGATTTTGAGAAGCAAGTTAGAGATGTAGAGGAAAAACTGAGAGTGATGCTAAAGGAGACCCCAAAAAAATATTGAAGAAAATAACACCTTAAAAAATAGCCTAACCCAAGTGGCAAAAGAGGTCCAAAAAGCCAATGAGGAAAAAAATGCCTTAAAAAGCAAAATTGGCCAGATGGAAAAAGAAGTCCAAAAGATTACTGAAGAAAATACTTCCTTAAAAATTAGAATACAGCCATTGGAAGACAGTGACTTTATGAGAAATCACGACACAGTAGAACAAATCCAAAAGAATGAAAAATTAGAAAACAATGTGAAATATCTCATTGGAAAAACAACTGACCTGGAAAATAAATCCAGGAGAGAGAATTTAAAAATTATTGGACTATCTGAAAGCCATGATCAAAAAAAAGAGCCTAGACATCATCTCTCAAGAAATTATCAAGGAAAACTGTGCAGATATATTAGAACCAGGGGGGCAAAATAGAAATTGAAAGAATCCACCGATATTCTCCTGAAAGAGATCCCCAAAGGAAAACTCCTAGGAATATTGTAGCCAAATTCCAGAGTTCCCAGGTCAAGGAGAAAATACTACAAGCTGCCAGCAGGAAACAGTTCAAGTACTGTGGGAACACAATCAAGATAACACAAGATTTAGCAGCTTCTATATTAAAGGACCGCAGGGCATGGAATATAATATTCCAGAGGGCAAAGGAGATAGGAATGCAACCAAGAATCACCTACCCAGCAAAACTGAGTATAATCCTTCAGGGGAAAAATGGTCATTCAGTGAAATAGAGGACTTTCAAGCATTCTTGAAATTCAGCAGAGCTGAATAGAAAATTTGACTTTCAAATACAGGACTCCAGTGGAACATGAAGAGGTAAACAGGAAAGAGAAATCATAAGAGACTTATTAAGATTGAACTGTTTACATTCCTGCATGGAAAGATGATATTTATAACTCATGAGACCTTTGTCAGTATCAGGGTAGTTGGAGGAAAAAAATTATATGTATGTATATGTAGATAGATAGATAGATAGATAGAGGGCACAGGGTGAGCTGAAGATTAAGGGGTCATATCTGGAGAATAAAATTAAGGGATGAGAGAGGATTACACTCAAGGAAGAAGAAAGGGAGAGGTACAATGGGGTAAATTATCTCACAAAAAAAAAACAGAAAAGTCTCTTACAGTGGAAGGGGAAACAGGGGAAGGTGAGAGGGAGTGAGTGAATCTTATTCTCATAGGATTTGGCTTAAGGAGGGAATAACATACACATTCAATTGGTTATGGAAATCTGTCTTACCCTACAGGAAAATAGGGGGAGAAGGGGACAAGAGAACAAGGGGAAGATAGAGAGGAGGGCAGATTGGGAAAGGGGGTAATCAGAAGTAAATACTTCTGAGGAGGCACAGGGTCAAAAGAAAGAATAGAATAAATGGGAAGGCAGGAGAGGATTAAGGGAAATAGAGTTAGTTTTTCACAACATGTCTACTGTGGATGTGTTTTGCATAACTGCACATGTACAACTTATATTGAGTTGCTTGCCTTTTCAATGAGGGTGTGTGGGGAGGGAGGAAGGGAGAAAATTTGAAACCTAAAGTTTTAAAAACATATGTTTAAAAAAAGTTTTCACATGCTACTGGGAAATAAGAAATACAGGAAATGGGGTACAGAAGTCTATCCTGCCCTACAGGAAAATAGAAGGGGAAGGGGATAAGAGAAGGGGAGAGAGGTAGAAGAGAGGACAGAGTAGGGGAAGGGATATTCAGAATGCATGACATCTTGGGGTGGGGGGAGGGGGAGATGGTGTGAAAATTTGGAACTCAAAAACTTATGGAAGGGAATGCTGAAAACTCAAATAAATAAGTTTATACTAAAAAAAATTCAACAAGTGAGGTTAAAAAAAAGAAAGAAAGAAAAGATGAAAAAGCATGCACTTGTAACAAAAAAGTATTGATAGTAGCTTATTTATTGTAGCAAAGGTTTGGAAATTGTGGGATTCCCATCAGTTTAAGAATGGCTGAACAATTGTTGTATACAAATGTAATGGAACACTATTACTCCTCAAGAAATGATGAGCAGTACGGGCAGCTAGGTGGCACAGTAAATAAATCTCCAGCCCTGTAGTCAGGAGGATCTGATTTCAAATCTAGCCTCAGACACTTGACACTTAGTAGCTATGTGACCTTGAGCAAGTTACTTCACCCTGATTGCTTTCCCGCAAACAAACATGGTGAGCATGCATATTTTGGTGAAACCTATACAGGCTTACATGAACTGAAGCTGATTGAAATGAGCAGAACCAGGAGAACATTATGTATAGTAACAGCAACTCTGTGTGATGATCAACTTTAATAGATTTAGCTCTTCTCATCAATACAGTGATCCAAGATAATTCCAAAAGTCTCATGATGAAAAATGCTATCCACACCCAAAGAAAGAACTAATGGAGTCTGAATGCACATTTTCATTTTTTTTCCATGTGTTTTTTTCCCTTTATTCTGTTTCTTATTTCACAACATGACTAATGTGGATATGAGTTCACATGTATAACTTTTATCATATGACTTGGCATCTTGGGGAAGAAGGAAAGGAAGGAGGGAGGAGAAAAGTATGAAACTCAAAATCTTTAAAAAATGAATGGTGAAAATTGTCTTTACATGTAATTGGAAAAAAATGCTATTAATTTTTAAAAAAGAGACCTTTTCAGGCCAGAACTTAACTATGGTAAATATTTATTTTTTAATTCTTTTTTTTTTATTTTTAGGCAACTGGGGTTAAGTGACTTGCCCAGGGTCACACAGCTAGTAAGTGTTAAGTGTTTGGTCTGAGGGTAGATTTGAACTCAGGTCCTCCTGACTTCATGGCTGTTGCTCTATCTACTGCACCACCTGGCTGCCCTTATGGTAAATATTAAAAAAAAATAAATTGCAAAGTCTAAGCTAGACAAATAAAATCATCAATAATAACAAAAAAAATTCTTAAGCTCTTACCATTAAGACAAGCATTATAATGAGAACTGGCAGTTTTGGTTTCGTTTTTTTGTGGCAGAAATATATTCATATCTGTATTAATATCTATATCTATACCTATCTACTGGGTAGACAGTTGCGAGAAGAAAAATCTTCCATAGCTTTTTTAACATATAATTTTCAATATATTCTTTTAAGTTGTTTTGATATCCTTATTGTGTTTCATATATGAACTCACAGTCAACCACAATATTTTGTATTCCATGTCTGTATATTTATTCCTTGCCCAGGAGGGACGAATAAGGGGTGCCATGGTTTTGCTGGAAATACTCAGAATTATGCCAAGTCAGAGAAAGGAAACTTTGCACAAAATGTTAGTCCTTTCTCCCTCCCACTGTGGACTCTATTAATTTTAGTGTAAGTGTATCTTCTGGTGATGATTTTTATTAACAATATTTATAAAATCCTATAATAGCGGAGAGACAATCTTGGAATCAATTCACCCGTAAGCTAAAGTCAGGTCAACTATTGTTGTGATTAATCTTGGACTGTAGGGTCCTCACTCACATTTCCTGTCTTTGAGGGAGTAGCAGAACAGGTGTAGAGAACTGGGTCAAAGAGAAGATAATACCTTGGGGCCAACAAATGAGAGTAGAAGAATGTAGTCTGGAAAGATTTAGTTCCTCCCTTTCCTGTTGGGAAGAGGAATTAAAAATTGTAAATAAAAAGACCAGTCACCCAGCTAAACTTTGGTAGAGAGAAATACTTCTTAGTTTCAATGAATGAAATATGAAAGGAATATGGAATATTATGTGTCTAACATACAAGGTTACCTAAAGAAGTATATGGTTCTTTTGCAGTATCAATAAGTCACACATGTTTTCATCTTTATTACATTTTTTTCTTGTTTTATAATCTTGATTGTACAATTTGTATCATAACTACATTTAAAAGAATTTTTGTTGTAATTTCTCATTTATGTAGTGAACAACGACAACAAAAAAACCTACATGAGAAAGTGCTTTAAAAAATCACATTTTTTTTTGTATAATGTATTTAATTTACTGCCAGCCATTCCTACAGCATCTTTTCCTCCATTCCACACAATCTGTAGGGTTTAATTATGGTACCCATTGATGTTAATTACCAGCTATCTTTTCAGAATTCAATGTAATTTATTGGCTTTGCAAATGTAGTAACAATGAAGATAGTGGGGAATATGTTAGCTGGCACAAATGCTACAAAACATTGTAACTAATTTGTTCAGATTTGTTTCTTACTTAATCTGTCCCTCTGGCTATGCCAGATACTTATGTAGCGTATGATTTTCTTTGTTCTCAGGTGGAGAATAAGATATTACAGCAAAGCTTCTGTGAATGGTCATGGTTGAAAAAATGGAATTTTTGGATAATAGAACTTTCTGTTGAATCTATTCCAAGGCAATTGATTATATAAGAAGCACACACTCACCATTAAAAAGGCAATGTGCAAAAGCCTTGTGTCAACACAAAAGGCAAAAGGAAAAATAGTCTTTGCTATCAGGGAGCTTATTGTTCCCTGGAAGGAGATAAAAAGGATAAAGCATCCCACAGATGTTAACATGGGATTCAAGGCCTGAAGGAAGTTAAGGATTCTGATGCAGAGATGAAGAAGGAATGAATTACTGCCATAGGCACTAGCTCATGCAAGGACATAGAGAATAGGGGAGGGGAATCAGAGAGACAAATTTAAGGAACTGGAACGAGGGTGTGAAACGTAGTTGATAATCTTGGGGAGGTAAATTGATCTATTTATACAGTGAAACTGACTAGAATGGGTTGAATTTAATTAAACAAATATTAATTATAATATGCTGATTGTAACTCGCTTGACTATGGTTTTTGTTAGTACAGAGGCGGAGAATAGGTAAAAACTACTAGGATACAAAAGAGATAAGACACACTGTATGTGTTTCTGGAGCTAGAGAAACTTCAAAAGTATCTAAGGACCTCTAGTGTGCCTGATGTGTTTCATATGTACAGAAATGTTTAGATGGGTCTCTTATTTGTATAATTTTTTATTTTGAGACATGCAGTTATCTATCAAACTGCATTCTTAACTGTTATGTCAAGAATCTTTGAGATGTTATAAGAATTTAAATTTATAATGGTCTTTGCAGACATTTAGTAGTAGAATAAATGTAAAGGGAAAAATAAAATTCTTTCCTAATTAATCAATTGACTCCTTATTACCTACCAAATAAAGTATAAACTTCCTCCCTTATTGAAAGTCCTCTGCAATTTAGCCCTAAGGTATTTTCAAGTCTTATCTAATATAAATCTCTTCAATATATTTTTTGAAATTAATTTATTTTTAGTTTTCAACATTCACTTCTGCAAGATTTTGAGTTCCAAAATTTCCCCCCATCTCATCCCTCCCCCCATCCCAAAATAGCATGCATTCTGCATACCCTTTCCTCTAATCTGCCCTCCCTTCTATCTCTTCCCCCCTTCTCTTATTCCCTTCTCCTTCTATTTTTCTGTAGGGCAGGATAGATTTCTATATCCCATTTCCTGGATATCTTATTTCCCAGTTGTATGTGAAAACAATTTTTTAACATGTGTTTTTAAAACTTTGTGTTCCAAATTTCCTCCCTTCCTCCCTCTCCACCCACCCTCATTGAAAAGGCAAGCAACATGATACAGGTTATACATGTGTAGTCTTACAAAACACTGCGATAGTAGTCATGTTGTGAAAAAGTAAGCATATTTCCCTTCACCTTATCCCGCCCCCCATTTTTTCTATTCTCTCTTTTGACCTTGTCCCTCTTTAGCTTCTTCTGATTACCCCCTTCCTAATCTGCCCTCCCCTGTATCATCCTGCTACTCTCTTGTCCCCTTCCCCCTTATTTTCCTGTAGGGTAAGACAGATTTCCATACTCTATTAGAGTGTGTATGTTATTCCCTCCTCAAGCCAAATCCTATGAGAATAAGATTCACTTATTTCCTCTCACCTTCCCCTGTTTTACCTCCATTGTAAAAGCCTTTTCTTGTCTTTTTCATTTGAGATAATTTACCCCATTCTACCTTTCTTTTTCTCCTTCTCTCTGGATAATCCTTTCTCACCCTTTAATTTTATTCTCCAGTTATCATCCCTTCATCTTCAACTCACCCTGTGCCCTCTATCTGTGTACATACATATATATTTTTTCCCCTCAAACTGCCTTAATACTGACAAGGTCTCATAAATTGCAAATATTATTTTTCCATGAAGGAATGTAAACAGCTCAACCTTAATAAGTCTCTTACGATTTCTCCTTCCTGTTTACCTCTTCGTGTTTCACTTGAGTGTTATAGTTGACAGTCAGATTTTTGTATTCAGCTCTGGTCTTTTCATCAAGAATGCATGAAAGTACCCTATTTCACTGAATGACTATTTTTTCACCTGAAGGAGTATACTCAGTTTTGCAAGGTAGGGGATTCTTGGTTGTAATCCTATCTGCTTTAACCTCCAGAATATTATATTCCATGCCCACTCATCCCTTAATGTAGAAGCTGCTAAATCTTGTGTTATCCTGATTGTGTTTCCACAATACTTGAATTGTCTCTTTCTGGCTGTTTGCAATATTTTTTTCCTTGACCTAAGAACTCAGGAATTTGGCTACAATGTTGCTAGGAGTTTTCCTTTGGGGATCTCTTTCAGGAGGAAATCTGTGGATTCTTTCAATTTCTATTTTGCCCTCTGGTTCTAAAATATCTGGGCACTTTGATAATTTCTTGAAAGACTATATCAAGGCTCTTTTTTTGATCATGGTGTCCAGATAGTCCAATAATTTCAAATTCTCTCTCCTGGACCTGTTTTCCAGGTCAGTTTGTTTTTCCAATGAGATATTTCACATCTCTTCTATTTTTTTCATTCTTTTGGAAATATTTTACAGTGTCTTAATTTCTCATAAAATCACTAGCTTCAAATTGCTCTATTCTAATTTTTAAGGAAGTATTTTCTTCAGTAAGCTTTAGGACTTCCTATTCCATTTGGCCAATTTTGCTTTTCAGGGCATTCTTCTCCTCATTGGCTTTTTGGACGTCTTTTGCCGTTTGGATTAGGCTATTTTTAAGGTGTTATTTTCTTCAGTAGTTTTTTTTTGGGTCTCCTTTAGCAAGCTGTTAACTTGTTTTTCATTATTTTCTTGCATCACTCTCATCTCTCCTCCCAGTTTTTTCCCTCCTTCTCATACTTGCTTCTCAAAATCGTTTTTGAGCTCTTCCATGGCGTGGGACCAATTCATATTTTTCTTGCAGGTTTTGGACATAGGACCTTTGACTTTTTTGTCTGCTTCTGGTTGTATCTTTTGATCTTCTTTGTCACCAAAGTAAGATTCTATGGTCTGACTATTTTTCAGCTGCTTGCTCATGATCCCAACCAATTATTTGAGTTATGAACTGTCTGTTAAGGTAGGTGTCTGCTTCTGGTGTGGAGAATGTAACTGTCCCAAGCTTTGGGGGTTTTGTGTAGCTCTTTTCAGAGATACTTCTAGGGACATGTAAACTTTCAGTTCTTCCAAGGTGCTATGATCAAAGGTGAGGTGTTTACTCCTTTCCTGGCCTGTGCTGTGGTCTATGAGTGACCACAAGCACTCTTTTCTATCTTAGAACTCCGAAGAGGATTTTCTCTTTACCTCCACTACAAGCTACACCATGCCAGTGCTCCTCCTCGCCCTAGGACCTGCCACCCAGAACTGTGACCCAGATGCAAGTACAGGCAAAGCAAGACAATCCTGCACCAGCAGAGAGGTCCCTGCAATCCCTTCTGAATAGCCACTGGATTCCCTCTCAGTCTGTGGACTGGAAGCTCAGGATGCAGCCACTGCCACAGTGCCAAACTGGGAGTCTGGGGCTGGAACTGAGCTTCTCTCTCTCTCACAGCAGATGCAGACTTTTCCCACTGACCTTCTAAGTTGCCTTTGGCATTTGTGGGTTGAGAAGTCTGGAAACTGCTACAGTTGCCCACTGTTCAGTCCTCTGAGGCCTGCTCCAGGTTCACTGAGGCCTGCGTGCCCCTAACTGCGCCCCTCTCCCAGCCCCACATGATATACTTTTCCCATCAACCATCCAGGCTGTCTTGGTCTGGAGATTTGTTTCACTCTGTCTTTTTTGGTGGGTTCTGCTGCTTTACAATTTGTTTAGAGCAATTTTTATAGGTATTTGGGGGGGTTTGGGGAAGAGCTCAAGCAAGTCACTGCTTTTACTCCACCATCTCAGCTCTGCCCCCAACTCCCTTCCATATAAATGGTCTTTGTTGCAATCAGGCAAGAATATTCATTGCCCATTCTTGTCTTTCATCTACTCATGTTGTGCTTTTGCTTTCATTGTTTCTTTTGCTTAGAATGAATGCCCCCTAGTCCATTTTCTTACTACATTTCCAATTTATAGTTTTTCCTTTTTATATTAAATTTACACTATTTGAAATCTAGAACTCTTCTTGGCACTTTTCACATTTTGCCTTTGTAGAATGTGCCTATTGCTCATGTTGGTTATGTCTATTTTTGCATCACTGTCTAAATATGTATGGCTCAGAGAGAGATTTTGATAAATACCTTGAGAATCTCATCCATCTCTCTCATATATGTATATGTGTGTAGGTATGTATCAAGAACATCCTTCTAGGCATTTAAATTCACAACTTTGGTGCCCTCTTTGGTTCTTCACTATACCCCATCAATCACAAAATCTGCTCATTTTTATTTCTACAACATATTTTGCATCTTTCCCATTTACTATACTCACAAATTCATCAACTCAATCTTGGACTATTTCAGCAGTTTCATACAAGAGTTTGTTGCCTCAAGACTCCCCTTTTCTATCATCTTCCACAGAGTTGCCAAAATGACACACCCACATCATAGATCTGATCATGTAAATACCTTTCTCAATATACTACAATGGTTTCTTGCTATTGTTAAGGTGAAATATAATTTCAGTCAACCTATTCAAGAATGGTCAAAGGATATGAACAGGCAATTTTCAGATGAAGAAATTAAAGCTATCTTTAGTCATACAAAAAATGTTCTAAATCACTATTGATTAGAGAAATGCATGTCAAAATACTACAACATACCTATCAAATTGGTTAACATGACAAAACAGGAAAATGATAAATGTTGGAGAAGATGTGGGAAACTTGGAAAACAAATGCATTGTTGGTGGAGTTGTGAACTGATTTAATTATTTTGGAAAGCAATTTGGAACTATGCCTAAAGGGCTATAAAACTGTGTATACCCTTTGACCCAGCAATAAAATTTCTAGGTCTGTATTCTAAAGAAATCATACAAATGGGAAAAGGACCCATACATATACAAATATTTGTAGTAGCTCTTTCTGTGGTGGCCAATAATTGGAAGTTGAGGGTTTGTCAATCAATTAGGGAATGGCTAAACAAGTTGTGGTATATGATTGTGATGGAATACTACTGTTCCATATGAAATGGTGGACTTCAGAAAAACCTGGAAAGACTTGAGTGAAATGAGCAGAACTAGCAGAACATTGTACACAGTAACAGCCACATTATGTGATGACTAATTTTGATAGACTTAGCTTTTCTCAGCAAAGCAAGGATCCAAGACAACTCCAAAAGATTCATCATGGAAAATGCTATCCACATCCAGAAAAAGAACTATAGAGTCTGAATGCAGATCAAAGCATACTATTTACACTTTCTCTGTCTCTGTCTATCTCTTTCTCTCTCTCCCTCTCCTTTTTTTCCCTCTCTCCCTGCCTCTACTCTTTCTCTCTTTGTCTCTGTCTGTCTCTTTGCATTTTTGTTGTTATGCACATTTTCTATAGTTTTCCTGGTGCTATTTGCTTTGTTTTTAATTGGTTCATGTGTCTTCCCATGTTTCTTTGTATTCTTCATAGTCATCATTTCTTCATTTGCCACAGTTTATTAGTCATTCCCCAAATGATAAACATCTTTGCAATTCTTTTGTAGTACAAAAACTGCTGCTAGAGATACTTTTAATCTTTCTTATTCTCTTTTGGATAAATGATAAACAGTGGGATCTCTGCATCAAAGAGCACGGAAATTTCAATTATATTCTTAGCATAGTTTCAAAGTACCTTTTCATCTGACTAGAACATTTCACCAATTCACCAACAAAGTATTACTGTGAATATATTGTTTATCTCCTTCAGTATTGCTTAACTTTTGTAATTTTTGCCAATTTGATTGGTGTGAGATGAAATTGCAGAGTTGATATTATTTGCATCCCTCAATATAATTAATGATTTGAAACAATTTTTATGTGATTTCTAAAAGGTTGTGATTCTTCTTTAGATAACTGTATTAATATTTTGGTCATTTATCTACTAGACAATGGCTTTTGGTCAGACACATCTAAATTAATTCCCAATATCTCTTGCATGAAATGACCACTACTAGAGATTTTTATTTTATTTTTCTAAGCATGTTTTGCTCATGCAAAAGTGTTTCCATTTCATGTAACCACATTTATCTCTTTTATGCCTTATAATTACTTCTATTTCTTATTTGCTTACAGATTCACCTATTCATAGCTGTGAAAGATATCTTATCTTGTCCTGTTCTATGTTTTATGATAGGAAATTTAATAACCTAGTAATTTAAATCTAATTTCTATCAAACAGCTTTCCGGTTTTCTCAGCAGTTCTTATTAAGTAAGAAGTTCTTCCTTCCACAAGTACTTTATGTATTGGGATTTAACAAATGTAAGGTTGTTAAGTTCAGCATTGTTGTCATGCTACTCCATTTCCTCCTCTTCATCATCATCATCTTCATGGTTATCATTATCATCACTATCTTTCTTTAAATATTCTGTTGTGCTTATCTACTTAAGTATTTTTAACTCATGCTAAAAGCTTTTAATGAAAAGGCCTGGAAATATTATCTTCTCTTCAATTTAAGGGTTTTTTATTTTTTTAAAAAATTCTTTTCAATTTTCTTTTTTATTAATGTAATGATTTATTTAGTTTTAGTTTTCAACATTCGCTTTTATAACACTTTCTTTCTAAATTTCACCCCTACCCACTACCCAACATAGCATGCAATCTGATATGGGATATACATGTACAATCATATTAAACATATTTTCATATTTGTCATGTTATGAAAGAAGAATCAGAACAAAAGGGGAAAACCATGAAAAAAAAACAATGAAAAAAGAAAAAAAATAGCGTGCTTCTATCTGCATTCAGACTTCATAGTTCTTTCTCTGGATGTGGATCAAATTTTCCTTTTTTTAAAAAAATTGGATTAGATCATTGCATTGCTGAAAAGAGTAAGTCTATCAAGGTGGTTCATGGCACAATGTTGCTGTTACTGTGTACAATGTTCTCCTTGTTCTACTCACTTCACTCAGAATCACTTCATGCAAGTTTTTTCAGGTTTTTCTGAAGTCTGCGTGCTCATCATTTCTTATGGAACAATTGTATTCCATTATACTCATATACCACAACTTGTTCAGCTTTTCCAAAATTGATGGGTATCCTGTCAATTCCAATTTTTGCCACCACAAAAAGAGCTGTTATAAATATTTTCGTATGTGTGGGACTTTTTCCCATTTTTATTATCTCTTTGGGATACAGACCTAGTAGTGGTATTAGCTGGATCAAAGGGTATGCAGTTTTATAACCCTTTGAGCATAGTTCCAAATTGCTATCTACAAAGGTTGGATAAGTTCACAACTCCACCAAGAATGGGTAAGTGTTCCAATTTTTCCACATCTTCAACAATTTTCATTTTCCTTTTGTGTCATATTAGGTAATCTGATAGGTGTGATGTGGTACCTCAGAGTTGTTTGAACTTACATTTCTGTAATAAATAGTGATTTAGACAATTTTTATATGACTATAGATAGCTTTAAGTTCTTCATCTGAAAACTGTCTGTTCATATCCTTTGCCCATTTATCAATTGAGTAATTACTTGTATTCTTATAAATTTGCATCAATTTTCTATATAGTTTTGAGATGAGCTCTTTAACAGAGATATCAGATTAAAATGATTTTCAAGTTTTCTGCTTCTCTTCTAATCTTGGGTGCTTTGGCTATGTTTACGCAAAAAAAATTCATTTAATTTAATGAAATTATCCATTTTTGCATTTAATCATGTCCTTCATCTTGTTTGATTATAATTTTTTTCCCTTCTTCATAGATCAGATAGGTAAATTGTTCCTTGTTCTCTTAATTTGCTTATAGTATCAGCCTTTATGTCTATATTGTGTACCCATTTTGATTTTATATTGGTATACATTGTAAAATGTTGGTCTGTGCCTAGTTTCCCATTTTCCCAGCTGTTTTTGTCAAATAATGAGTTCTTATCCCAGAAGCTAAAGTCAAACAGTCGATTACGGTATTCATTTACTACTGTGTCTTCAGTGCCTAATGTATTCCACTGATCCACCACACTATTTCTTAGATGATACAAAGTAGTTTTGGCGATTGCTGCTTTATAATAAAATTTTACATCTGATATAGCTAGGCCATCTGCCCCTTGCCTTTCTTTCATTAATTATCTTGATATTCTTGACCTTTCATTCTTTGAGATGAATTTTGTTATTATTTTTTCTAGTTCTATAAAATAAATTTTTGTGTAGTTTGATTGGTATGGCACTGAATAAGCAGATTAATTTAGCTAGAATTTTCATTTTTGTTATATTAGCTCAGGCTACTCATAAGCAACTGATATTTTTTTCCACATATTTAGATCTGACTTTATTTGTGTGAAAAGTGTTTGTAACTGTGTTCATGCAGTTCTTGGGTTTGTCTTGGCAGGTAGACTCCCAAATGTTTTATATTTTCTACAGTTATTTTAAAAGGAATTTCTCTTTCTATGTCTTGCTGCTTGGCTTTGTTAGTAATATATAAAAATGTCAATGATTTATGTGGGTTTATTTTATATCCTGCAACTTTGCTAAAGTTGTAAATTATTTCAAGTAACTTTTTAGTTGATCCTTTAGGGCTCTCTAAGTATCATCTGTAAAGAATAATAAATTTGTTTCTTCGTTGCCTATTCTAATTCCTTCCAATTTTTTTCCCCCTCTTATTGCTAAAGCTAACATTTCTAGCACAATACTAATAATAGTGGTGATGATGGATTTTTTTCACCCCTGATCTTACTGGAAATACTTCTAGCTTGTCCCCATTACATATAATGCTTGCTGATGATTTTAGATAGATGCTACTTATCACTTTAAGGAAAACTTCATGATTTACATGCTCTCATTTTTTTTTATTAAGAATGGGTGTTGTATTTTGTCAAAAGCTTTTCTCTGCATCAATTGAGATAATCATATGATTTTTGTTAAGTTTGTTATTGATATGATCAATTACGCTGGTAGTTTTCCTCATATTGAACCAGCCCTGCATTCCTGGTACAAATCTCATCTGGTGATAGTGTATCATCCCTGTGACAAGTTGCTGTAATCTGTTGACTAATATTTTATTTTAAAAATTTTGCATCTATATTCATTAGGGAAATAGGTCAATAAGTTTCTTTCTTTCTTTTTTTTTTTCCATTTTGGCTCTTCTTTTTATTTATTTATTTTTTAGGCAATTGGGATTAAGTGACTTGCCCAGGGTCACACAGCTATAGTAAGTGTCAAGATTTGGTCTAAGGCTAGATTTGAACTCAGATCTTCCTGACTTCAGGGCAAGTGCTTTGTCTACTGCACCACCTAGCTGCCCCTTGTTTTGGCTCTTCTCAGTTTAGATATCAATACCATATTTAGAATTTTTTGGTAAGACTCCTTCTTTGCCTGTTTTTTTCAAATTTGTTTTTTCAATATTGTATTGGAATTAATTCTTCTTTAAACATTTGGTAGAAATCACTTGAAAATGCATTTAGACCTGGAGATTTTCTCTTAGGGAGTTCATTGATGGCTTGTTCAATCACTTTTTCTGAAACAGAATTATTTATTTAAGTAACTTATTTCCTCTTCTGTTAATCTGGATAATTAATATTTGTGTAAAGTTTCATCCATTTTACTTAGATTGTCAGATTTATTGGCATACAGTTAGAAAAAGATCTCCTAATTATTGTTTTAATTTCCTCTTCATTGGTGGTGAATTCATCTTTTTCATTTTTGATCCTGGTAATTTAGTTTTCTTCTTTCTTTTTTAATCAAATTAATCAAAGGTTTGTCTATTTTATTGTTTTTTTCAATAAAACTAGCTCTTAATTTTATTTTTTAGTTCTACAGTTTTCTTGATTTCAATTTTGTTAATCTCTTTTTTTGGTTTTCAGAATTTCTAATTTGGTATTTAATTGGGGATTTTTTCTTTGTTCTTTTTCTAGCTTTTTTAGTTGCATACCTAATCTATTGATCTTCTCTTTCTCTATCTTGTTTGTGTGAGTATTGGGAGATGTAAAACTTCCCCTAAGAACTACTTTCACTGCATCCTCTAAGGTTTGGTATGTTGTCTAATAATTGTCATTCTCTTGGATGAAGGTATTTATTGTTTCTATGATTTGTTGTTTGAACCACTCATCCTTTAGGATTAGATTATTTAGTTTCCAATTAATTTTTAGTCTGTCTTTCATTGGCCCTTTATTACATTCAATTTTTATTGTGTCATGGTATGAAAAGAATGCATTTAATATTTCTGCCTTTCTGCATTAGATTGCGATGTTTTTTATATCCTACTACATGGTCAATTTTTGTTTAGGTGCCATGTAACACTGAGAAAAAAAGTTTATTTCTTTCTATCCTCATTCAGTTTCTCCAGAGCTCTACCATATCTACTGTTTGTAAAATTCTATTCATCTCCCGTGTGTGTGTGTGTGTGGTTAGATTTATCTAGCTCTGAGAGGTGGATATTGAAGTCCCCCACTAGTATAGTTTTGCATTCTGTTTCTTCCTGCATCTCCCTTCACTGCTTCTCTAATAATTTGGATGCTATACCAATTGGTGCACATGATGTTAGGAATGATATTACATCATCGTCTATGGTATCTTTTAGCAGGATGCAGTTTCCTTACTTATCTCTTATAATTAGATTTACTTTTGCTTTGGCTTTTTCTGAGAACAGGATTGCTATATCCAGGTTTTTTTTTTTAAACTGCAGCTGAAGCATAACATATTCTGCTTCGGATTTTATCTTTACTCTGTATCTCTCTGCTTCAAATGTGTTTCTTTTAAACAACATGTTGTAGAGATATGGTTTTTAATCCACTCAGGTATACACTTTCATTTTATGAGAAAATTTATGCTTTTCTCCTTTCTCCCTGGCCCTCCTCACCAGTATTTTGCTTCTGACCACCACCTCCTTCAATCTGCCCTCTCTTCTATCTACTGTCCTCCCTTTTCTTTCCCCCTTCCTGTCTTCCTTGCTATAGGGTAATATAGATTTCTATACTTAGTTGGGTATGTATGTTATTCCTTCTTCAAGCCAAATTTGATGAGAATAAGCTTTAAACAATATTAGCCTCCCTCCCTTCCTTCCCTCTATTCTAATTAATTTTTGTGCCTCTTCATGTGATATACTCTACCCTTTTCCGCCTCTTCCTCTCCTCTTCTCCCAGTAAAATCCTTTCATATCTTAATTAATTTATCATCATATCACAGTCAACTTATATCCACACCCTATGTCTATGTATACCTCTTCTAAATGTTCTAATAAAGATAGAGTTTTCCAGAGTTGTAAGTATTATCTTCCTGTGTATGGATGCAAATAGTTTGCCCTTATTGAATAACATGTTTTTCTTTCCCATTTACCTTTTTATGCTTTTATTGAGTCTTGAATTTGATGCTCGAATTTTCTGTTCAGCTCTGTTTTTTTTTTAAATCAGGAAAGTTTAGAAATTCCCTATTTCATTGAATGTCCATTTCTTTCCCCGAATGATTATGTTCAGTTTTGCTGGGCAATTGATTCTTGGTTGCAATTTCCTTCTGGAATATCATATTCCCAGCCCTCCTATCCTATATTAAAGAATGTAGAAGCTGCTACATCCTATATAATACTGACTGTGGTTCCACAATATTTAAATTGTTTCTTTCTGGCTGCATGCAATATTTTTTTCTTGACCTGACAATTTTGTGATTTGAGTACAATACTCCTTGTAGTTTTCATTTTGGGATCTCTTTCAGGATGTGATGAGTGGATTCTTTCAATTTTCATTTACCCTATGGTTCCAGGACCTCAGGGCAGTTTTCCTTGATAATTTCTTTAAAGATGCTGGCCAGATTCTTTTTTTTTTTTAATTATGGCTTTCAGGTAGGCCAATAATTATTAAATTATCTCTCCTGGTTCTATTTTTCAGGTCAGTTTTTTTTTAAATGAGGTATTTTGTATTTTCTTCTATGTTTTTTAATCTTTTGATTTTGTTTGACTGACTCTTGAGGTCTCATGGAGTCACTAGCTTCCCCCTGTCCAATCCTAATTTTTAAAGCATTGCTTTCTTTAGTGAGTTTTTGTGCCTCCTTTTCCATTTGGCCAATTCTAATTTTTAAGGAGTTGTTTTCTTCAATGGATTTTTTTTTCAATTTAGCCAACTGTGTTTTGAGTAATCTGTTTCCTGGGAAACTGCTCATGAAAACACACTTGCCTGCTCTCACTGGGGTAGGGAAGATGAGAAAAAGGAACTATGGATATGGAATGCAGTGGATGTCTACCAAGAGAGAGGTAGATATGTCAATTGTCTTTTCTTGAATGTTTCTTTTTCTTTTTATTTGTTATAAGGGAATGTTCAAAGGGGAGGGTGCTTAAGGGGAAATAACTATGATATAAATATAAAATTCAGTAATAAACATTTTAAAGAGATATATGTATATATGTATGTATGTATGTATGTGTGTGTGTGTGTGTGTGTGTGTGTGTGTGTGTGTGTGTATATAAAGGTTTATATTTTCTACAGTCAATTTTTGTCCTTCCTTTTCCAAGCTGTTGACTCTCTCTTGCATACCTTTCACATCTTTTTCCAATTGTTCTTCTACCTCCCTTATTTGGCTTTAAAATTCTTCTTGAGCTCTTCTAAGAAGGCTTTTTGGGCTTGAGACTGGTTCATATTACACTTTGAGGTTTCAGATGTAAATGTATTGACAATATTGTCCTCTTCTGAATATGTATTTTTCTCTTCCCTGTCCCCGTAGAAAGAATATATGATAATTGTCCATTGCTGCTTTTTGCTCATGAGGTTTGCTTATTTCCTGGCTTTCAAAGTTGATCTCTCCTGCTGAAGCACTGGTGGCACTGTCCCAAGGTTCTTGTGTTGGGGCCCAGTGCCTGGTCACTGTGGCCTCAGTTGCTGGCAGCTGGTAGTATAGGTGTGACAGCTTACCTGGTGTTGAACAGGGGTCCTAGTGGTGGTGGCTGGTGTGTGCTGAGGCCAGGTGGTATTTTTCTGCATTTCCTGGGGCTGTGCTGAAGTATGGGGAAGTTCAGTGCTGAAGGATGCCTGCCTGTGTGGAGCTGTGCTGAAGCAAGGGAGGTTTGGTTGCTGGAGGATGCCTACCCACCAGAAATTATGCTGAGTCACTGGGAGGTCTGCTGCTGGAGAATACCTGCCTGCCCAGGGCTGTGCTAGCACACAGGGTGGATTGCTCAGCTTGAGTCTGCTGGTTCCTGTGGCTTTGCTAAGGCACATGAAGGGGGTCATGGTGTTGGCATTTGCCTACTCCACCACTTTTGGTCAGGTGCCTCATTTGTTCATTGAAGTGGAGCCTACCACTGGCTTCCTGTTTTGTACTGCACTTTCTTTTTATCCTAGTCACAAAGATCTTATTTGACGATACTGTAAGTTTCTTGGCTCAAAATACTGGTTCACCCTATCTTTCCACTGGCTGTGCTATTCCAGGATCTGTTCTTGGGTGCTGTTTTATTGGTTTTTGGGGATGATAATGGGAGAAGAACAGTGATCTACTTTCTACTTCAATTTTTGGCTCCCAGAAATCCTGACTCTGGTCCACATTTTTAAACTCAAATCTTATCTGAGCCACTTCTTCACTTTTGGCAAACTAGCTTCCATTTCTACCATTCTTCTGAAACTAACTGCATTCAAGGTTGCTAATCAGATCTAAAATGCTGAATCTCATGGACATTTCTTAGTCCTCATACTGCTCTCCACCCACACCCCACCCACAGCATTTAATGCTGTTAATCACCCTTACCTTCCTGACAACCTTTTTTTCCCCTTTAACTTTGACGAAATAGCATTTTTCATTTTTTCTTCCTATTTGTTTGGCTTCTCTGGCTCAAACACTGATTCATTTTTTTTCTTTGGGTGTGATTATCCCGGAAGACTATGTTCAGGACCTGAATTTTTTTTTCCCTTTTCCTTTGGTGATTTCATCAATTTGCGTGGCTTCTGTTATCGTTTCTGTGCGGATGGCTCTGAAATTTAGAATACTTAGTTCTAATTTCCCACTATAAAACATTTGTGAATGATTAAAAAAACATTTAAGTACCACTTGGGGGGGTGGGGCCAAGACAGCAGAATAAAAGCAGTGATCTGCTTGAGCTCTCCCCCAAACCCCTCCAAATACCTGTAAAAATGGCTCTAAAGTTCTGGAGCAGCAGAACCTACAAAAATACAGAGTGAAACAAATTTCCAGCCCAGGACAGCCTGCATGTATGATTGGAAAAATGTTTTGTGCCAGGTTGGGAGAGGAGCACAGTTCATCATGGACCACAAAGGCTGTGTAGACAAAGACTGGGCCTCATTGAACCTGGAGCAGGTTCAAGGGGAATCAAGGGAAGCACTGACGGTTTTCAGATTTCTCAACCCACAAAGAAGATCAGTAGGAAAGGTCTTCCAGACCTCAGTGAAATAGGAGCTCAGTCCAGCACCAGTCTGAGTGCAGGTCCAGGATGGTGGCTGCTTCCAGAGCTCTGGGCTTGCAGACATAGAGTAGATCAAATGATCAGAGGTGGATTGTAGGGACATATTTGTTGGCACTGAGGCAGGATTCTCTTGCTTTGCTCATGCTTGGATCTGGGTCACAGTCCTGGACGGTGGTGCTGGGGAGGAGGAGGGATGTCATGGTGGAGTTTATGGTGGTGAAGAGCGAATCCTCCTCACATTTCCAAGACAGGAAAGAGTACTTGTGGTCAAGCATAAGAGCACAGGCTAGGAAAGGAGTAAACACCTCACCCTTGATCATACTACCTTGGAAGAACTGAAAATTTACAGGTCCCTAGAAGTGTCTCTGAATACAGCTACACAAATCCCTGAAGCTTGGGACAGTACATCCCCCACACAGGAAGCAGATCCCTACCTTAACAAGGAGTTTAAAAGTGAAGTAATTGGCAGGTAAAATGAGCAAACATCCCTAAAAAGTCAGAACATAGAATCTTTCTTTAGTGACAAAAAGATCAAAATATACAATCAGAAGAAGACAACAAAGTCAAAGCTTCTACATTTAAAGCCTCCAAGAAAAATATGAATCAATTCTAGGCCATGGAAGAGCTTAAAATGATTTTGAGAAGCAAGTAAGTGAAGTAGAGGAAAAACTGGAAGGAGAGATATGAGTGATGCAAGAAAATCATGAAAAACAAGTCAACAGCTTACTTAAGGAGATCCCAAAATACTGAAGAAAATAACATCTTAAAAATAGCCTAACCCAAGGGGCAAAAGAGGTTCAAAAAGCATATGAGAAAAATAATACCTTAAAAAGCAGAATTGGCCAAATGGAAAAGGAAGTCCAAAAGCTCCCTGAAAAAAATACTTCCTTAAAAATTAGAATGGAGTGAATGGAAGCTAGTGACTTTAAGAGAAATCAAGAAATTACAAAAGAAAACCCACAGAATGAAAAAAAAATAGAAGACAATGTGAAATATCATGTTGGAAAAACAACTGACTTGGAAAATAGATTCAAGAGAGATAATTTAAAAATTATTAGACTACCTGAAAGCCATGATCAAAAAAAGAGCCCAGACATCATCTTTTAAGAAATTATCAGGAAAACTTCCCTGATATCCTAGAACCAGAGGGTAAAATAGAGATCCAAAGAATCCACCGGTCCCCTCCTGAAAGAGATCTCCAAAGGAAAAATCCTAGCAATATTATATCCAAATTTCAGGGTTCCCAGGTCAAGGCATAAATATTGCAAGCAGCCAGAGAACAACAATTCAAGTATTGTGGAAACACAATCAGTATAACACAATATTTAGTCATTTCTACATTAAGGGAACAGAAGGCTGGGATAAGATATTCCATAGATCAAAGGAAATAGGATTACAACCAAGAATCACCTACCCAGCAAAACTGTATAATCCTTCAGGGGAAAATGGGCATTCAGTGAAATAGAGGACTTTCAACCATTCTTGCTGAAAAGACCAGAGCTGAACAGAAAATTTGACTTTCAAATACAAGACTCAAGAGAAGCATGAAAAAGTAAACCGGAAAGAAAAATCAAAAGGGACTTATTAAAATCGAACTGTTTACATTCCTACATGGAAAGATAATATTTTATCTCATGACACTTTTGTCAGTATTAGGGTAGTTGAAAGGGATATTCAGAATACATGACATCTTGGGGTAGGGGCTGGTGCAAGAAGGGAAGAAAATTTGGAACTCAAAGTCTTGTGCAAGTAAATGTGGAAAACTAAAAATAAATTTAAAAAAGAACAAAAAAAAGAAAGCACCACTTGAAATTTTATGAATTATATCCTTTCTTTGGATTCAGAGTGCTTAGCACATTGCCTGGTGCATAGTAAGTACTTAATAAATTAAACACTCATTGACTGACTAACACTTTTGTGTTGATTACGTATTGCTCCCTTTAAGGGCTGGTATCGCATACAAGGTATTCATTGCTATCTCTGTGCTTTTATAAAGGCAGTGATAATCTTTCTCCTTCCTTCAAAGCTTAGCTAAAGCTTCTTTTCTTTTAAGAAACCTTTCATGATTTACTTAGTTGTATTTATTCTGCATTTATTCTCTATTTACTTACAATAATCTTGAATATGTTGCTTTCCAAATGCAATAAATCTTCCTTGAAGACAGACTCTTTCATTTTTGTATTTGGATCCCCAAACCCTTAAATCGTGTTGTTGTTGTTCATTTGTTTCAGTTGTGTTTGACTGTTCGCGAACCTATTGGGGGTTTTCTTGGCAAAGAGTGCTTTGCCATTTCTTTCTGTCACATTTTACAGATGATGAACTGAGGTAAACAGGGTTAAATGACTAGTCCAAGGTAACATAGCTAGTAAATGTCTGAGCCCGGATTTGAACTTAGGGCTTCATGACTTACATCATGACTGGTACATTGTAGGCATTTAATACATGCAGGCTTTCTTGACTGATTCTTTCCTTCCATTCATTACACTGTTCATAGGCAATACTTTTGAAACAATTCCTCAATATATGTCACTAAGAAAAAAAGTTTTGAAAACAAATGAGCAGTGAAAAGGGGGGGGGATTTTTGAACTAAGCACTGCTGTCACCTACTGTGCCTGGATTGAGTGGCATAAAGCATTCCCTCAGTTGTATGGAGGAGGGAAGAAGAACATTTCCCTATAAGGAGGACACAGAGCACTCTGGAAAAGCACTATGAAAACTTCTGAGAAGGCCAATGCAAGAGAGATCACTCCTGCACATTGTCTAGCAGCTTTTTATATAAAATAATTATTTTTGTTAACTGACTACTAAGCATTAATGTTTCAAGATTGCTGCAATAGTGAAAGTATTGTTAGAGCACACTAAATTCAGTGCCCTAGGGCAGAGCCTCAGTCATCTAACTCCAGTTATGACTCTGAGTACCTTTCCATAATACCTAACAGAGAAGGGGAAGTCAGTTTTGGGTGCTCTAAAATAAAACATCAAGATCTACTGAAAACTTTCATTTACTGATTGAGGATTACTTCAGTAACTGTTCAAGTTAGACTCGAAACATTGCCAGAAGATTATGATATAAAAGCTACTTAGGTAAAATAACCAAAATAGGAGAAATGTAATTATAAATACCCTATGGAAAATGCAAATCATATGGAAAACATATTATATGCATTGAAGTTTTAGAATTATAGCAGAGAGCTGATTACTTCATTAGCCTCGTTATCACAAGGACACTGGAAAAGCTGTTACCATAAAAATGAATTGACTGTCAATCATCTATGTTTTCATTTTCATAGTATTGATGCTGGTAGTCTGATTTAAAAGAAAAAAAATCTGCTAGAACTCCAAACTGAAAGTTGGAGAATAAGATAGAAAATGAATGGAATTTTTAAAATACCTTATGGGACTGTGATTCAATTTTAACATCAACTAATTAAAAATAAGTTTTTAAAAATTATTTCCTTCAGGGTCACAATTCCATTTTCAATAAACAAGATGAATAGAAAGAAAAGAAACAGTGCCACTCTGAATGAGCAATCTAGATTTCCCTTTAGGCAGAACGTATAGTGCTTTTGACATTTCTGTCTTTAAAAGCCCTCTTATTGACAGTTTTTCAAAAATGTTTGAAACATTCTAGGTAACAGATATTTGTGACCTATGTGTAGATTTTTTTTTTTTTGGGAGGTGACATCTCACTATCTGTTGCCTCATGGCTTCCTCTCATTGCTACTATCTCTAACCAGAAGAAGGGGAGCAAAGGAAGAATGATACAGAGATAGGAGACAGAGAGACAGAGACAAACACGGAGAGAGAGACACAAACAGAGATTCTATATAGACAAGAAATAATGATATGAAACATTGGCATAAAATGAACATAACAAAAATGAACATAAAATTTGGCTCTCTCCTTTTCCCTAATATTGCAAAGATTATGGTGGAAGAATCTAAAGAAGCATTTTTTAAAGAGTTTGTATATAGAAAAGTCAAATAATTAAACTTCAGTCACAGTTCTTGTAGTTTTAATCAGAAATAGAGAATGTGAAGTCCCCTGATATCTTTAGCCAGCTGCAATATAAACTAACACTAAGTGCTTTTTAAAAAAAAGAATATAGTTCAACTGCAGCTTTTTTTCAAAAGCATTAGTTAATATGTATATAGTTCTTAAAGGTTTGCTGAGTGCTTTACATGTTATTCAATGCTCATGAAGTAGGTGCTATCTAACATCTATCTCCATTGTATAGATGTGGCTGAATATTTTACAGCTAAATCTGAGAGAAGTTTAGTGTTTTGTGTAGAATCACATTCTTAGTTCATAAGCAGCTTTCCTGAATCCCAGTCCAATGCTCTAACCACTAAGCTACTTAGCTGCCTAATTATTTTTATGGATTTATGATATTATCAATGAGGGTATTCCCTCTAATTGTAAAAGATTCAAACAATCCACATCTTCTCACCCTAAATGACTGTTGTACATTTGCCTCTGTAAATCCTTAATGAAGAGATTAAACATCATGTTGTTGTTATTGTTGTTGTTTAACTTCTATGGGAACCAATAAAGCATTAAGCCTTATCCTTATTCCCAGAATGTTATCAGCATGGCTATTTTCTGATCATAGGTTCTTGGTACTACTTATTTTATTCTACATCTTGAACATTATTGATTGGAATCATAACTTTGATTCAAATCTTACCTCAGATATTTATGTGACCTTGGTCAAGTCACTTTACAAGTCATCTAACATGCTGGCTATTTACAAAAAAAGTAATAATAATAATTGTAACAATAATAGCTCATATGATATTTTCAGTCATCCCATATCTATAGATATGGAATAATTAGACATTTTTTTCTTACTAGAGGGAGGGGATAGTTGTCATTGGAGGTAGAGGTGAAGATGAGATGGATATGAATCATAACTGCTCTAAGGAAGGTACAGCTTCAGTCCCCAGATCCCCAAAACATTAGTTTTCATCTTTGCAGCCTCCATTTCAGCCCTAGGGACAACTTCAGTTGGGATGGTCTTGACTTTGCCCAGGATTGGGGCGTAATTGGTGTGGGAAGACAGCTGACAACAGGGCTGGCACAATACTGTGAACCTTTCTACAAACCACTGTCAGTGAATGAAGAGGTCCATGGTGAAAGGGTGCATCACTTTCCTCTTAGAAAGCCATGTAGTGAACAAAGTACATTTTCTAGTACACAAAGGGATAAGTTCATAGACCTACCAACTTGGAACTATATCCCAGAACTTCTGACCATTGCTAGCTGTCATGCTGGTTAAGGATCATAGAGATGAACTCTACTACATACGGCAGTTTCCCATATTAGGATTCAAGTTCCTTGAGAACAGAGCTTGTTCTATTTTTCTTTTTGTACCCCAATCTTTTAACAGAGTGAATGGCACGTAATAAACACTCAATGAGTGCTTTATCACATACTTCCTATGGTTACTAGTCTCAAATGAGATAATACATGCAAAGAGCTTTGCAAAACTTAAGGTGATTTATAAATACAAGCATTTAATGCTAACATTTTCACACTTCCATGTACTTACTTACTGATCTGCCTCATAGAAGTAAGAAACCTTCATCGAGTGTTGAGTAAAAAAATTGTATTTAACAATAGTCCTGAGTGAATATTAACTGCTTATTGCATCTCCATAGGTAATATGTTTTAAAGTATAGAGACTGACTCAGAAGAGTTTAAAGCTAAGTAACTCAGGCCATGGACAAACTTAATGGGACTGTTATTCTTTTCTTTGTTATTTTCTAGCTCATCTCTGTGAACATAACAATAAAAATGTTTCACAGCTTTCCCCTTCCCCCTGATAGTCTTGAAAGCAGACTCCCATTTCTTTGTGGAGAGTGGTAAATTTACAGGGTCGGTTTTGAGGTGAACCTGAATCTACCACTTTATTGTTTTACTTTTTCTACCCCTTAGATAACTGTAAATGCTCACATATCCCAAAGTGAAGATTTGGTAACAAAGGTAACAGATAGCATTTTGTTCTTATGAGCAAATGCCTTAGAAAGAAAATAAATTGGGAAAATATCACCAGCATAATCAAAGATGGTATTCTTTCTGAATATAAAGGGGTAAGAGAAAAATTAGACCCTTTTAAAAAATTATTTCATAAACTGAAATGACAATTTTGCCATTTTTGTGCTACATATGCTTAGTGTGAAATATGACCTACAGACCCAGAGCTAGATGGAATTTTTCTAGTACTACTTAGGTAAAAAAGCTTTTGAACCTGCTTCTTTGAACACGTTTTCTTACTAAGGACCTCAACTAAATATATAAA
Organism: Phascolarctos cinereus; assembly: GCF_003287225.1. NCBI lineage: Eukaryota > Metazoa > Chordata > Mammalia > Diprotodontia > Phascolarctidae > Phascolarctos > Phascolarctos cinereus. The sequence continues at coordinate 75,649,720 of NW_027556098.1, forward strand.
TCCAACCAATCAACCAACCAACAAAAATACTTCCAGAAACCTTGGTAGGACAGGGACTTTGTATAGTCACAGTCTTCTATTTTTCTAGTGTCCATCAATCAGTATTTACTATGTGTTCACTATGTACAAGAACTATGCTAAAGATAAAAAGATGGGCAATGCCTAATTTGAAAGGATTCAGATTCTAATGGATGGAGACAACATATAGATAACTACATATGTGCAAGACATATATAGAATTGATTGAAAGGATTCGCAGAAAGAAGGCACTAGTAAGAAGAAAAGAAGATATGCCTTTAGTTGAGTCTGGAAAAAAGCCAAAGAAATAAAGATATGGAGGTGAGGAGGGAGAATATTCTAGGCATGGGGAAAGTCACAGAGCAAAATAGCACCTTTCAGAGATAGAGTATCTTGTTCATGGAACAAGCCAGAGTCACTGGAAGATAAAGTATATGAGAGTGGTAAAAGTTAAGAAGAATAAAAAAGTATGAAAGGGAAAGATTATAAAGAATTTTAAGTATTAGAAGGAGACTTTATATTTGATCCTGAATATACTAAGTGACTGAAGTTTTTTTAAGTGTGTGTGTTTGTGTGTGTGTGTGTGTGTATCTCTAAATGTATGGTGGATGGGGTAACATCATCACACCTGAGATTTAGAAAAGTCACTTAGGCAGTTATGTGGAGGATTGGTTGGAGTGAGGAGAGAGCAGAGACTAACTATAAGGGCACTAAAATAGTCCAAGAGAGAGGTAAAGAATAATTATGCTAGTTTGGTACCTATCTTTGAGTGGAGAGAAGAGGAGACATATGAGACATGTTGGAAAATAGAAACAATATGATTTGGAAATGGATTAGATATATGGAGCTAAAGGAGAATGAAGAATTGAGCCTGACACCATGGTTGCAAGTACCAATGACAGGTAGGATGGTGGTCTTCTCTAAAGTAATATAATAGCATACGTAGGAAGAGGCAAAGATGGCAGGGGAAGGATAATGAATCTTGGGCATGTTTAGATTGAGATGACTATGGGATATTGATCTTGAGGTGTTCATATAGTTGATGATGTAGGACTAGATATAAGGAGACAGTAAGGAGAACTAGATAGACATGTAAACTCACATATACATAGTGATTTATATATATATATATATATATGATGTATTTATGATATGAGATGAAGACAAAAACAAAAAGGGCTCTCTAGACAAATAGTTACAATTCTTTTCAATAAACTTTGGGGTGAAGTTCTCAGACAAGAGGGTTGGAGGAAGGGGATGCAGTGACATGGTAAAGGAGGAATGAAGTTTTGATTTTTTTTCTATCAAATTGTCAAAGAAATACTTTATTGAATGGCAATAAAATAATACCAAAATTCTTTGCAGAAACAAAGGACCTAGAATATAAAGCAAAAAATATACTTTACACAGGTATAGATGAAAGCAGAATAGCATTTTCAGACCTAAAGCTATATTAAAAATCATGCCATTAAAACCATTTGTTATTGGTTAAAAATAGAGAATAAGATCACTGGAACAGATCATAAAATTGAAAATCAGAAACAGTGAGACTCAACCTAGTGTTTCATAAACTTAAAAAAAATATATGAGCTAAACAAGTAATGGGATGCTGGATAAGTTTTACTTATATTAAAAAGAAAACAAAAATATTAATAAAATTTAACAAAAAATGATAGTTATAAAATTACTATGTCAAAAACATTTATTGAATACCTCTTTGTTTTGAGTATTTAAAAGTGCTTCTGAATGGATGAGTGAGAACTATCTTGAATATAAAACATAATGAATATTGAAAAGTAAAAAAAAATAGGCTTGTTTTAAAGGAAGAATGCCAACAACCTTCTAACAATTAGAATTGCCAATTAGAATGGATTTCCCTTAAAGTAGTTGCTTTTTTTTTCCATTGATAGTCTTTAAGCAAAATATGGATGATAATTTGTAAAGCCTTGCACCAAAAAGAATATTTTCCAGAAGCATACTTCCTAACTTTGAATTTCATGGTTCTGTGATTGTGCTTTTTTGACAAAAATATGTGCTTATAATCAATAAACAATACATACAGTGGAATCTCATGTTTTTATAGTTGTTTTTGGTTAATCATGTGATTGTCAATGTGTGATCTTTCAAAGGAAAAAAAAATGTAGTCCACTCTTGGATTTCTAAAGAAGTATTGATGGACCTATTTCACTTTTATTTTTTGTGTGTGTGTTTGCTTTTCCTATGTTTTGATATTTGTTTTTCTTTGTTTTTCTTTGTTTTTTTTTTTTTTAGGCAATAGGGGTTAAGTGACTTGCCCAGGGTCACACAGCTAGTTAAGTGTCAAGTGTTTGGTCTGAGGCCAGATTTGACCTCAGGTTCTCCGACTTCAGGGCCAGTGCTCTACCCACTGCACCACCTATCTGCCCCCTGATATTTGTTTTTAAAATGGTGTGGCATCTATATGCCTCAGAGAAGTCTTATCTCCTGACTCCTTTCCTGCTTATATTGTAATAACATAAACTAAATTTCTTCTTCACTACTCTGTATATGAAGTGATCTTGTTAATAATTTTCAATAATTGTTCCAAAGAAAATTTTGTAAAAGAGCTTAACAAAGTATGCCTTTCTTAACAAAATAGTGGTTTAGATTGCCATGTATTTCTTTATGGAATGGAAATCAAGTGTTTTCAGTTGGAATGATTTCAAGGTTCTTTAGTTTTATAAATTCTGGTACCTGAATTAGTTACCTAAATTTCCTTAAGAAATTGTGATAATCTGGGGCAGCTAGGTGGTGCAGTGAATAGAGCTCTGGGCCTTGAAGTCTGGAGGACCTGAGTTCAAATCTGCCTAAGACACACAACACATACTAGCTGTGTGACCCTGGCCAAGTCACTTCACCCCAATTGCCTAGCAAAAAGTAAAAAAAAAAAAGAAATTGTGATAATCAGAATCAAGATCTCTGTATTTATTTACTTTTTTCAAACTGCATAGAATGTTTATTAGACATTTTAGAGCTACTATAATTTCATTCAGTATCTTTATGTCCTTATTCTTTCTTCAAATTTAATGATTTATTTTTGCTTTGTAAACTTTAAATGATCTGACTACATGCATAGATTTGAAATTGCTCATGGATTTTCAACCATTTGTTTCTTATCTGGTAAATGTGTGTGTGTGTGTGTGTGTGTGTAATTTTTAGACTGTGATATTATTTTGTGTTTGCCATATACAATACCTTCTTAACCTCTTCTTGAGGAATCTTCATGAGTTTCATTGATAGGTTCCAAAGGTCTACAAAGTCCACAGCTGGCACTTTTCTCTGCCCCTGAAAGGTCATAATTCTTTAAACTACCTGTCCTTGAAATGTCTTTCAAATCTCAAAGAAGAGAATAAATTGTGATTGTTTTTCCTGTGTACAATGCTAGTAATGCCAAAGGTTCCTCCACATATTGTGACTTTCCAAAGATTTCCAGCTTGCAATTTCACAAATTCTTGGAATTAAATGATTAAGATAAAAGAAAATAAATCACTTCTGGAAGTCAAGATGGTGGAGTAAGAAGTATGTTGCTCTCACTCACCTCTAAAAACCCAGAAAATATTGTCCCAGGAAAAACCCTGGAATAGCTGAGCCAGCAGACAGGTGGGGTACAGTGGTCTTTTAACCCAGGAAGCTTAGGGGTTAATGGGAAAGGTTCCTCTTATTGTGGCCAAGGGGAATAGTGCAAGAAGGAAGATGTCTCAGCAAGCAGCAACAAGCCCCACCTTGGCAAACCAACAGGAGATCTTTAGGCCTAGGGTGGTGGAGCAGGAAAGTGCCAACAACAGAACCACCTTGCCCCAGGGGCCTTGGCACCAGCAGGGGAACTAGAAGACTACAGCCACCAAAAGTTCCTGTGCTTCAGTACAGCTCAATGAAACACAACTGCAGTCAAGCAGGTGTCCTCTGGGAGCTCAAAATTGCTGATTTTTCAGAGCAGCTGTACTCCAGGAGTCAGATCTCCCTCTGTCCCTAGAGCTTCAGTGTTGCTGACCACAGCTCAGCCACAGATAAGTTGTCAGACCCCTACATCCTCCAGTGGCCAGCACCTGAGGCATCAACACAAAAATCCAGTGACCAAGTCCCTGGCTCCCAGAACAAGAAGCTGGAGTCGATGCTACCTGTCCTTCAGCAGAAGAGATCAACTTCAAAAGCCAGGAAATAAGCAAACATCATGAGCAAAAAAGCAGAAACAAATAATGACCATAGATTCTTTCTTTGGGGACAGGAAAGAACAAAACACAAATTCAGAAGAGGACTACTCTGTCAATATACTTACATCCAAAACCTCAAAGGGAAATATGAACTGGTCTCCAGCCCAAAAACTCTTCTTGGAAGAGTGCAAGAAACATTTTAAAAGTCAAATAAGAGAGGTAGAAGAAATATTGTAAAAAGAAAGGACAATAATTGACTGTAAAAAACAAGTCCTTAAAAATACAATTGGCCAAATGGGGGGGGGAGGGAGGGGGAAGTACACTGAAGAAAACAACTCCTTAAAAAGTTGAATTGGCCAAATGGAAATGTAGGCACAAAAACTGAATAAAAGAACTCCTTACAACCTATAATGGGCCAAATGGAAAAGGAGGTACAAAAGCTAACTGAAGAAAACCATTCATTAAAAATTAGAATTGGGCAGGTGGAAGCTAATGACTCTATCACAAGAAACAGTTAAACAAAATTAAAAAAAAAGAAGAAAATGTAAAATACCTCATTGGAGAAATAATTTACCTGGAAAATAAATCCAGGACAGATAATTTAAATTTATTCATCTACATGAAACCCATGATCAAAAAAGACCATAGACATCATCTTTCAAGAAGTTATCTAGGAAAATTGCACTGAGGTCCTAGAACCAGAGGGTAAAGTGGAAGCTGAAAGAATCTATTGATCACATCCTGAAAAAGAGCCCAAAATGAAAATTATAGGGAATAGTATGCTCAAATTCCAGAATTATCAGGTCAAGAAAAAAAATACTGCATGCAGCTAGAAAGAAATTTAAATGTTGTGTAACCACAGTCAAGATTACTCAGAACCTTGCAGATTCTACATTGAAAGATCAGGGGTCCTGGAATATGATATTTCATAAAGCCAAATAGAATGGATTACAATCAAGGATCAACTACCCAGTGAGACTCAATATAATCTTTTAGGGGATGACATGAAATTCAATGAAATAAGAGACTTCCAAACCTTCCTGATGAAAAGAGCAGAGCTCGACAGAAAATTTGAATGTCAAATACAAGACTCAAGAAAGGCATAAAAGGGTAAACAGGAAAGAAAAAAAAGAACTTTACTCAATAAGGGCAAATTATTTAAATCCCTACAAGCGAAAATGGTACTTGTAACTCTAAAGAACTGTTACTTTATTATGACATTTAGAAAGGATTTACATGTCTACATGTCTACAGAAGGCATAAGTATAAATTGACTTTGATGTGATGATAAAAAATCTAATTAAGTGAACAAAAGAGATTATACCGTGAGAAGAGTAAAGGAAAAGGCAGAAAAGGGTAAATTACATCACATGAAGAGGTAAGAGACCTATTACAGTAGAAAGAAAGAAGGGAGGGAGATGAGCATTGTTTGAACCTTGCTCTTACTCAGATTTGGCTCAAAGAGGAAATAATATAGTCAAGTATAGAAATTTATCTTAACCTATAAGAAATAGGAGGGGATAGCGGAAAGAAAAGGGAGGGGTAGAATAGAAGGGGGGAGGAGTAGTTAGGGAAAAGTACAAGAAAAGGGACAGGGCTGATAGAAGGGAGGACAGATTGAGGGAAGCTGTGGCTAGAAGCAAAACACAGGTGAGGAGGAAAAAGGAGAAAGGAAAGAGAAAAACATAAACAGAAGGTGGGAATAAGATGGAGAGGAAAACACAGACAGTAATCATAACTAGGAATGTGAATAGGATGAACTCTCCAATAAAATTCAAATGGACAGCAGAGTGGATTAAAAAAAACATAATCCTACAATATGTTGTTTACAAGAAACACATTCAAAACAGAGAGATACACACAGAGTAAAGATAAAAGACTAGAGCAGAATATATTATGAATAAGGTGAAGTAAAAAAAATGATGGAAGTAATCTTGATCTCAGACAAACAAAAGCAAAATATCTATCTAATTAAAAGAGATGAGGAAGGAAACTACATCCTGCTAAAAGCTACTATAGACAATGAAGTAATATCATTACTAAACTTATATGCATGAAGTGGTATAGTGTCCAGATTCTTAGAGGAGAAGTTAAGGAAGTTGTAAGAAGAAACAGACAACAAAACTACACTAGTGTTGGGCCTTAACCTCCCATTCTTAAAACTAGATAAATCTAAATACAAAAGAAACAAGAAATAAGTAAAGGAGGTGACTAAAATTTTAGAAAAGTTAGATACGGTAGACCTCTGGAGAAAATTGAATGGGGATAGAAAGGAATATACCTTCTTCTCAGCAGTACATGGCCCCTACACAAAAACTGACCATGTATTGGGACATAAAAATCTCATAATCCAATGCAAAAAGGCAGAAACATTAAATCCATTATTTTCACACCATGATATGATAAAAATCACATGTAATAAAAGGCTAATAAAGATAGACTAAAAATTAGTTGGAAACTAAATAATCTAATCCTAAAGAATGAGTGGGTCAAAACACAAGTCATAGAAACAATCAATAACTTTATCTAAGAGAATGACAATAATGAAACAACATATCAAAACTTATGGGATGCAGTGAAAGTAGCTCTTAGAAGAAGTTTTTGTCTCTCCCGGTGTTTTATATCTCCCAATAAAATAGAGAAAGAGAAGATTAATAAATCTGGCACGCAACTAAAAAAGCTAGAAAACGAACAAATTAAAAATTCCAATTAAATACCAGTTAGAAAATCTGAAAACCAAAAGAGAGATTAATAAAACTGAAATTAAGAAAAGTATCGAATGAATAAATAAAACTAAGAGCTGGTTTTATTTTAAAAAAAACATGATAAAACAGATACAACTGATCAATTTGATTAAAAAAAAAAGAAAGAAGAAAACCAAATTACCAGTACCAAAAATGAGAAGTGTGAATTCACAACCAATGAAGAGGGAATTAAAACAATAATTTCAGACTCTTTTGCCCAAATATATGATAATAAATTTGATAATCTTACAGAAATGGATAAATATTTACAAAAATTTAAATTACCTAGATTAAATGAACAGGAAACAAAATATGTAAATAACCTCATTTCAGAGAAAAGCAACTGAACAAGCCATCAATGAACTCCCTAAGAAAGAATCTCCAGGTTCAGGTGGATTTACAAGTGAATTCTATCAAACATTTAAAAAGCAACTAGTTCAAATACTATATAAATTATTTGGAAAAACAGATGAAGAAGGAATCCTACCAAATTATTTTTATGATACAAATGTGGTTCTGATAGTAACTGAGAAGAACCAAAACAGAGAAATAAAATTGTAGACCAATTTCTCTAATGAATAAAGATGCAAAAATTTTAATATAATATTGGCACTGGGATTTCAAGGATAATACATTATGACTTGGCATGATTTATAACAGGAATGCAGGGCTGGTTTAATGTCAGGAAAACTATCAGGCTAATTGACTATATCAACAACAAAACTAATAGAAATCATATGATTATCTCAATAAATGCAGAAAAAAACCATTTTACCAAAAAAATACCCATTCCTATTAAAATCACTAAAGAGCACAGAAATAAAGTCTTCCTTCATATGATAAGTAGCATCTGTCTAAATCATCAGCAAGCATTATATGTAATGAGAATAAGCTAGAAGCATTTCCAATAGAATCAGGCAGTGAAATGAGGATGTCCATTATCACCAATGTTATTCAATGTTGTACTAGAAATGTTAGCTTTAGTACTAAGAGAAGAAAAAGAAATTGAAGGAATTAGAATAGGCAAAGAAGAAACAAAGCTATCATTCTTTGCAGATGATATGATGATATACTTAGAGAATCAAGTAAAAAACTACTTGAAATAATAAACAACTTTAACAAAGTTGCAGGCTATAAAATAAACCCACATAAATCATTGGCATTTCTATATATTACTAATAAAGCTCAACAGCAAGAGATAAAAGGAGAAATTCCATTTAAAGTTACGGTATACATTACAAAACATTTGGGAGTCTACCTGCCAAGACAAACCAAAGAACTATATGAACACAATTATACAATCTCACAACCACACAAATAAATACAAACAATGTCAGATCTAAATAAATTGAAAAATATCATTTGCACATGGGTAGGCTGAGCTACTATAGTAAAAATTACAAATCTACCTAAATTAATTAACTTATTCAGTGCCATATCAATAAAACTACCCAAAAGTATTTTATAGAGCATGAAAAAAATAATAAAATTCATCCGGAAGAACGAAAGGTCCAGAATATCAAGTTAACTAAAGAAAATAAATGCAAGGAAAGGTGGCCTAGCTATAACAGATATTAAATTTTATTGTAAAGCAGCAATCACCAAAACTACTTGGACTGGCTAAGAAGCAGAGTGGTGAAACAGTGGAATAGGTAAAGTACAGATGACACAAGAGTCAATGACTATAGTAACCTACTGTTTCATAAGCCTCAAAACTCAAGCTTCTGGGATAATAATTCATTATTTAACAAAAAACTACTGGGGAAACAAGAAAACAGTATTTGCAGAAACTAGGCTTAGACAAACATCTTTCACCCTATACCAAGGTAAAGTCAAAATGTTTACAAGATTCAGATATAAAGGCTAATACTATAAGCTAACTAGGAGAGCAAGGAATAGTTTACCTGTCAGATTTATGGATAAAGGAAGAATTTATTACCAACAGGAGATATAGAATATTATAAAATTCCAAATAGATGCTTTTGTTTACATTAAATTGAAGAGTTTTTACACAAAGCCAATGCAACCAAGATTAGAAAGGAAATAGGTGGGAAACAATTTCTACAGCTAGTGTTTCTGAGAAATAAAAGACATAGAGAACTGAGTCAAACTTATAAGAATATTAGTCACTCCCCAATTCATAAACGATCAAAGCTTATGAATGGGTCATTTTCAGGTAAAGAAATTAAAGCTACCTATAGTCATATGAATGAATACTCTAAATCACTACTGATTAGAGAAATGCAAATCAAAAAGACTCTAAGGTACCACATCACATCTATCAGATTGGCTAACATGACAAAACAGAAAATAATAAATGTTGGAGAAGATGTGAGAAAATTGGAAGACTAATGAATTGTTGATGGAGTTGTGAACTGATTCAGCCATTCTGAAGAGCGAATTTTTACAATGGCCAAAAGGCTTCAAAACTGCGCATACCCTTTGACCTAGCAATAGCACTTCTAGGTCTGTATCCCAAAGAGATAATAAATGTGGGAAAATAAGCCATATGTAAAAATATTTATAACAGCTCTTTCTGTGGTGGTCAATATTTGGAAGTTGAGGGGATACCCATCAACTTGGGAATCGCTGAACAAGTTGTGGTATATGAATGTAATGGGAAAACTATTGAGCTATAAAAAATGATGAGCAAGTCGACTTCAGAAAAACTTGGAAACACTTGTATGATCTGATGCTGAGTGAAGTGAACAGAACCAGGAGAACATTGTACACATTAAGAGCCATATTGTACAATGACTAACTTTGATAGACTAATTTCTTCTCAGCAATGCAAGGATCTAAGACATCTACAAAAGTCTCATGATGGAAAACACTATCCACATCCAGAGAAGGAACTATGGAGTCTGAATGCAGATCTAAGCAAACTCTTTGCTCTCTTTTTTTTGTTTTGTTTTATTTCTTCTTTCTCATGGTTCCTCCCATCAATTCTAATTCTTATTTACAACATGACTAATATGAAAATATGTTCAATATGAACATACATGTAGAGCTTAAATAAAGATAAACATAATACATAACAAACACAATAGGTAAAAATAGTCCTCTGCCAACACAATAGGTTAAAAATAGCCATCTGCCAAAGGCTTAGATGATTGGGTAGGAAAAATAGCATTGTCCATTCCTTTCTATTCTCCTCAGAACATAAACACTGATGTTTGTTACCTTCAAGACAAGAGACAGACGAAGAAAAGTGTAAGCTCTCCTTTCCTTTTTTTGCCTGTTTTTTAATCAGTATGCCTCTCTCTGCTTAAAGCTAGACTTGTTGTCTCCTATTGGTTCAATTACCAACATGGCCAAAGGCGTAAGGAAGCCAGAGGAGGATAACACTCTGTGATTTAATCACCTCCTTCCCCAGTCCCTTTATGTTCTCCAGTACAAAATTAGTGTTCTCCATTGCTGAAATAGATTAATGCTCAATTGAATTAGTGGTTAACACCTATGTCAAGATTGATCTAGTTTAGTTTTTTAAACAGCATGTCAGCTTTTGATGACTATAAAAGGATTTTAAATTTAGAATATGAATGGGTAAATCCTAGTTTATTGGAGGTCTAAAAATCTTATTATTCTGGTTTCCCTTCTTGGATTACTCACATATATTTATGGCAGAAGTGGAAAAAAGCTATATGAGAAAAAGCCACTTTGTAATATTCTTTGGAACACAGTTTACCATGGCTAATATACTCAAATCCCAGTGTCCAACTTACTATTTATGGAGTAACTGGTGCCTGGACAATTGGTCATCAAACATTTCTTCTTTGTATATATTGTATTTTTAATTTTTTTAATTACATGTAAAATAATTTCCCCTTATTTTTTTTGCTTTAAATAGAATTTTTCACACAATTAGATATGAAAAATAAAATTTATCATTCATTTTTTCAGTATTTTGAGTTCCAATTTTTCTTCCTCCTTCTCCTCTCTTTTTCTGAAAATGGTAGGGATTTTGATATAGTTTTTACATGTGCTTTGTTGTAAAATACATTTTCATATTAATCATGGTTGTAGAAGAAGAAACAGATTAAAAAAAAACATGAGAAATTAAAAAATAATTAAAAATATACTTTAATCTGTGTTCAGAGTCCATCCATTCTTTATCTGGATATGGATAGTATTTTCTTCATAAGTCCTTTGTACTTGTCTTGGATCATTATGTTGCTGAGCAAATCTGAGTCATTCATAGCTAATAATCACATGATGTTGCTGATACTATGGACAGTGTTTTCCTAGTTCTGCTACTTTCCCTTTGTGTAAGTTCATATGAGTCTTTCTAGATTTTTCTGAAATGCACCTGTTTATTATTTTTAATTGCACAACAGTATTCCATTCCATCACATTACATTCATCTACCACAGCTTGTTCAGGCACTCCACAACCCACATTCCTCAAATTTCCAATATTTTGCCACTGCAAAGGTGGCTGCTAAAATTTTTCCTTTTTTATGATCTCTGTGGGATACAGATGTAGTAGTGGTATTGCTGGATTAAAGGGTATGCACAGTTTGGTTGCCCCTTACAAATTCTCCAAAATGGTTGGATCAGTTCTCCACCCACCAATAGGGCATTAGTGTCCCAATTTTCCCACATCCTCTCCAACATTTATCATTTTCCTTTTTTTGTCGTATTAGCCAATCTGACTGGTGTGAGGAGACACCTTAGAGTTCTTTTAATTTGCATTTCTCAAATCAAAAGTGTTTTAGAGCATTTCTTCTTATAATTATAGTTTGCTTTGATGTCATCATCTGAAAAATGCCTGCTCATATCCTTTGACCATTTATCAATTGAGGAATGACTTGTATTCTCCTAAATTTGACTCTGTTCTATATATATTTGAGAAATTAGGCCTTTATCAAAGACACTTGCTGTAAAGATTGTTTCCCAGCTTTCTGCTTTCCTGCTAATCTTGGTTGCATTGGTTTTGTTCGTACAAATATTTTTTTTTTCAATTTAATATAATCAGAATAATTTATTTTATGTTTTGTAATCCTCTCTATCTCTTGTTTAGTCATGAATTCTTCCCCTCTCCATACATCTTAAGGGCAGGCTATGCCTCTTCTAACCTGATTGCTTCATTTTCTGTAGTACTTTGTTTTTTAGCAATATTTAGTTTCCTTCCTTATTTCTTTTAATTAGGTCTGTTATTGTTTTTCATTTCTCTAAGATTAGGATTGATACCCCTTCAGTTGACATATAACAGATTCTTCTCTAGCCCCTTATCTTTACTATGTTTGAGTCTCTTAGCTTCAAAAGTATTTCTTGTAAGCAATAAATTGTATGATTCTGTTTATCTACTCTAATACCTGCTTCTGTTTTATGGGAGAGTTCATAGTATTCAAAGTCACACTTATGATGATGACCTATTTATTTCTCTCCATTCTGTTCTTCCACTGGTTTGTCCTCTCTCTTTTTACCCATTCCCGCCTCACCAATGTTTTGTTTCTATCTTCTGTCTCCCCTGATCTGCCCTCTCTTCTGTCAGCCCCTACCCTTTGGCTTAATCTCCTATATCCTACTTCTCTGGTGGGTAAGATAGATTTCTGTATTCAACTGACTGTGTATATTATTCCCCCCTTGAACCAACACTCATGTGGGTGAAGTTCAAGCAGTGCCCACTGCCCATCTCCCCCCCACCATCTTCTCCTTCTTTGTAATAAGACTTTCTCACCTATTTATGTGAGATAATTTACCTCATTCCACCTCTCCATTCCTTCTGCACCCACTATACTTGTCTTTCTCATCTATGTTTTTTATGTTGTTCCCTCAAATTCACCTTATACCTTCTGACGTATATTCCTTCTATAGGTACTGTTAGTGATATGGTTTTTAAGAGTCACAAGTATCATCTTCCCATTTAGGGATATAAATAGCTTAGCCCTTATTGAATCCCTTACATTTTCCTTTCCCTCCTTACCTGTTTATTTTTCCCTTCGGTCTTGATATTGGAGATCAAATTTTTGGTTTAGTTCTGGTCTTCTCCTTATGAAGGCTTGAAGTCCTTCTATTTTGTTGAATGAGCATTTCCTCCTTGTTGTAGTAGGCTAAATTTTGCCAGGCAAGTCCAATGATTCTGAGATTGTCTCTCCTGGATCTATTTTCCAGGGTTTTTTTCTTTCTCTTTTTTATTTCAAGAGGTATTTTACATTTTTTCCCACTTTTTTATTCTTTTAAATTTGTTTGATTGATTCATGATGTCTCATAGAGTAATTAGCTTCCACCTGCACAATTCTAACTTTTAGGTCTTTGTTTTCCTCAATAAGCTTTTGTGCTTTTATTTTCCATTTGTCCAATTATACTCTTTAAAGAGTTCTTTTCTTCAGTATATTTTTGTATCTCCTTTTCCTTTTGGCCAATTCTACTTTATGAGCAGTTTTCTAAGCTGTTGACTCTTTTTTCTTAATTCTATTATATCACTCTAATTTCTTTCCCCCATTTTCTTCTATCTCTCTATCTATGATTTTTAAGCTCATTTTTTGAGCTCTTGGATGAGTTATTTTTGGGATTGAGAACATTTCCACTTTTTCTTTGGGGTTCTGCCCAAAGGTATTTTGGCATTGTTGTCCTCTTCTGAGTTTGTGTCCTGGTCTTCCTTGTCACCATGATAACTTTCTATGGTCAGATTCTTTTATTGTTATTTTTTGCTCATCTTTTTTTGTTTGTTTGTTTTTGGTCTTTTCCCTTTCTTTTAAATTTGATCTCTGTTCCCAGGGTGGAAGGGCTCTATATTTGGCTTCTTGTGCCAGTGACTGCAGGCCCTGACTGGTTTACCTGGTGTTGTGCTGATGTTGCCCTGAAGTCTATGAGGGACCCTCATATCTTTTCCTGTGTTAGCAGAGTGGGTTGGGGGGTAGCTGGTGTTGCTGGGGGCTGTAGGAGTCTGTTAGCTTACTTGGTGATGGGCTGTGGTCCTAGTAGTGTGTACCATGTGCTGAGGACAGGTGTTTTTTTTTTTTTCCTGTGTTTCTCTGAAGCTACACTGAAACTTATGGAGTTTTGGCCCCTGAAGGATTCTTATTCGCCCTGCACTATGCTTAAGCACTCAGAGGCTCAGCAGCCACTTGTGCTGTGCTGAAGCAGGTGGAGGTCCAGCATCTGGATGAACCTACCCACCTGGGGCTGCACCTAAGTACATGGTTGGTCCCAGAGCTGAAGTTTGGTGGTTTTCCAGATTGTTCTAACACATGTAAGAGTCCTGATGTTGGTCTTTGCTGGCTCTACAGCAGTGGGGCTCAGGATTTCCTACTGATTTGTGGAAGTGGTTATTTAGTCTTTTTTTTTTAAATCTTAAGTTCTAAATTTTTCTTCTTTTCCTTCCCTTCCCCTTCCCTGAGACGGCAAGGACATTACATATAGATTATGCATGTGCAGTCATTCAAAACATATTTACATATTAGCCATGTTGCAAAAAACAAACAAACAAAAAAAAAATAGACCAGAACAACAACTAAAATAAAGGAAAAATTTAAAAGTATGCTTTCATTTGCATTTACATCCCATCGGTTCTTTCTCTTGAGATGGATAACATTTTTCATCATGAGTGCTTTGGAACTTTTTTTGTATTATTGTATTGATGAGAATAGCTAAGTTATTCACAGTTGATAATAATACAATTTTGCTGTTACCATCTACAGTGTTCTGCTTCTGCTCACTTCACCTTGCATCAATTTATCATAGGTATTTCCAGGTTTTTCTGGAAAGCATCCTGCCTGTCATATCTTAGAACACAATAGTATTCCATCCCAGTTATGCACCGCACCTTATTCAGACATTCCCCAACTAATCAGCATCCCCCTGATTTCCAATTTACTGCCACCACAAAAAGAGCTTCTATAAATATTTCTGTACACCTGGGTCCTTTTCCCATTTTTTATAATCTTTTTGGGATACAGACTTAGTAGTGGTACTGCTGGATCAAATGGTTTGAACAGTTTGATTGCACAGTTCCAAATTGTTCTCCAAAATGGTTGGATCTCACAACTCCATCAACCACATATTAGTGTTAAAATTTTCCCACATCCCTTCCAATATTTGTCATTTCCCTTTTCTGTCTTTTTGTGGAAAGTTTACTGACTTCACCACTCAAATGAAAATGCTTTCTCTAAAGTTAACAGCTACCTAAACTAACAATTGCCAGATACGATGGTGATATCCCCAAGCTTCATTAAGCAGCACATAATTAGGAGAGAAGATAGTGTATGGTTAAAGCAATAAGAGGTTTGTCCTTGTGGGGCAAGAGACTTGAGCAACAAGAACAACCTGGAGTTGAAATGGATCACCAAAGAGTCAAGATGAGGCAGGGAGAAGTGTGTAGCCAGTGCAGGGATGATGATTGCCTAGGGAAGAATTAAGGATCACTGAGACTATATTCAAAGACTTTTCAGTTTTCAGAAGCTCTGATAGCTTTCACTCTGTAAGAAAAGATTTTGAAAACTGAACATGTGAAAGAAGTTGCATATACACCTCATGTTAGCGCTTCATGAGGGAATAAAAACAATGAGCTAATTATCATTTGAGCTTACATTGCCAATGATTCCTACAGGAGAATCAAGATACAGGAGTATCATAAAGGCCAGGAAGGAAAAAAGATATCCAGATGAGAAGGATAGATAACAGTGTCACATGCAATAGAGAAGTTAAAAAGATTTAGAACTGAAGGAAAAAAAACCTATCAAATATGTCAATTTGGAAGTAGTTGTTGACATTAGAATAAGTATTTTCATTTGAGTGATTAAGTCAGTAAACTTTTTGAAAAGCATTGAGGAGTGCTTAAGAAGAAAGGAAGTAAAAAGAATCAGTGTGGAAAACCTTTTTTTTTTGTCCTCTAGGAGTTTTCCTAACAAAGGAGAAATATAAGCTATTAAAGAAATCAGTAGATAGGGAGAGGATGAAGGGGTGTGTGTGTGTGTGTGTGTGTGTGTGTGTGTGTGTGTGTGTGTGTATGAGTGAGAGAGAGACAGAGACAGAGAGAAACAGAGCAACAGTGACATAGACAAAGATAGATGAGAAGATAGAGATATAGAGATAGGCAAACAGAGACACTGACAGAATACTATTGATATTGCCATTTGCTAGAGCAAAAGAAAAACAAGAGAATACATATAGGAATTGGGGTTGGGAATGAAAAAGTTCTTATCATCAAAGACTCAAGGAAATAAAAGTACTGATGATATTATTATGTATTTTGAAATGAAGGGGGGGGGAAAGGAACTTGAAGTGAATAGGCTCAATATCCTCAGTAAATTAAAAGACAATATCTTCAGCTCAGAGGGTTGAGGAAAGAAACAGTTATGGAAGACTTTTTGGAAAGAAGAAAAAATTTGCAACAGTTTCTATGGGGAATGAGCTAGGGAGTCAATTATGGAGCAATATAAGGGTTGTCTTACTATAGCAAGGCCCCAATTGAGGATGGTAAGATTATCTGAGGGGTCTCTTCCATCAATAACGAGTAGGCATGAGGTTGGCAAGAGAAAATTTGTGATTGGATAAGGGGAATAATGATTCTTTACCAGAGGATAGTGTCGAGTTGAATTGGTGAAGTATATGGTCATGATTAGCATAAAGAAAAATGAAGTCAAAGAAAGAAGGTAATAAAAATAATGAGGAGTGAAGAATAAGTATGAGGTATGAGTGATAGGGAGAGATGGAATGAAATGAGAAACATATAGAAATGTTTTTTATCAAAGTTTTTGATTAAAAAAATAAATATTTATGGGAAATGGTGAAATACAAGGTATAACATTCCTATTTGTAGCTAAGGGAGAGTTAGTAGAGTATGTGATTGTATAATTAAAGATAATTTCTGAGGGACATAGAGATGGGAGCTGTAGTTTGGCATATGAGTAACAAAAAGAAGGCCAATTCAGTTGAATTACAAAGTGTGAGAGGAAGAGTGATTTCTAAGGAGGCTGTAAATATAGCGAATCCAGATTGTGAAAGATTTTAAAATTAAACAGATGAGCTTGAATTTTATCCTAGAGGCCTTACAAAACCATTAGACTTGCTTTAGTAGAGAAGTAACATAGCACTTCGCTTATGGAAAACAATTTTGAAGACAGTGGGAATGATTAACTGGAGTGGGAAGAAACTTGAGGCAAAGTGACCAATTAAAGTATATTTCAATAATTTAGACAAGAGGTGATGAAGACCTAAACTTAAGCATTAACTGTGCAATTATAGAAAAAAAGAATCACTGATAAGACATATTGTGGAAGCGGAAATTGCATGATTTAATAAATTGAAAAATATTGCAAGAAATGCAGACTGAGGAGGAATGAAATGTTAAATATAATATGAAGATTATGAATTTGGATATTGGAAAGATTGTGATGCCTTCATCAGAAATGGGGAAGTTTAGAAGAGAAAGTTTTGGGGAAATGAATCATTTTTGGACAAGTTGAAATTGAGGTATATGTTTAATGATAGCATGAGTGTATAATAGGCCATAGTGATGATGTTTTTTGTTATTTTTTATTTGTTTAATAATGTGGGAGGTTTGGGCTTTGTTGAACCAGTAGAGAAGGAATTGGTAGACAGGAGGAGGTTGAAGACTTGAAAGGAGGTTGATTTGAGATTGCAATCTGTGCATTAAGATGTAAGTACATAATATCTAGTGCATACATAAAATATGAACCTTGGGAAGGGGAAGGGCTTCTTTATTTTTCCAGAATGGAAGACAAGAGTAAGGAATGATGCAAAAAATGATGATGATTAAGAGAATGGGATAAAAGTTAGCTCATGTTAAATGGTTTCATCTTTTTCCAGTAAAGTTCGAAGAGAGTTTCTGTCCTAAAAGAGAGAGTGAAGGGGAAGCTTAGGAGGGTTGAGAAGGAAAGAGATGGCAAGTAGTTCTCTATGGAGTAAGATGGTGAATGAATTAGGGATGAATAAAAAGATCTCTTATTGCAGTAGTTCATTACTAAAACTAAACTATCTGCATCATCTTCCACAATAAATTATGGTATTTGGTTAACTATTGATGTAAAATAGTTATTATATAAACTCATTATGAAAGGAGAGCAAAATTTTTGTTACTCTTAATTTTATGTTTATTAATTAAACTTAGTATATATTTAAAAACTACTGAGAAATTCACAATTTTGTTCTTCAAATATCAAAATATACTTCTTGATGTCTGAATTCACACACACACACAAATTATGTATCAGAATAAAGTAACTTCATTGCTTTTAAGTCTCAAACCAAGATTTTTTCTGTGTAGTTGGGCAAGTCCTGATGGTTAATTTTCAAAAGTCAGGTTTCTCCTCATTAACTTTTCCTATAACCATAACCTCTTCCTGCCCATACAAATCAAGGTATTATTCTCTTTAGTGCTCACCACATTATCAGCTCAAATTTGTAGCCTATTTAATTATAATAAGTGAAGGAAACATTAGAAAAAAGAACTCTAGATCTTTGAGTGTAGCAGCCCTTTTTCCATGACATTCCCTTGTTTTATAAGGCTGTATAATTTACTTTTTAAGTACTATCATATTTTCCATGATTAAATGGTATTTTATTTTTCTAAATTAAACATCTGTAATCATGTAAAATATATTTCTGTGCTAAAACAAAACACAGGGGAAAAATAAATATATACATATATATATATATACACACACACACACACACATGCACACACACACACATATATATATATATATATATATATATGACAAAAGTATGCTTCAATCAACATTTAGAGTTCTTCAGTTCTTCAACTGGATTGGTATAGAGGGCCAGCTCTGGAGAGTTGGAGGGCTTAGGCCAGCCCGGGTCTTGCCTATAGACTGTACTAAGCCCGACAGCTGTGAAAGTCAGGATGTTGGCTCACCACCTCCCTGTTCCATCTTATGAGAACAGGATGCAGGAAGGGAGGAAATGGATAGGGTACAGGGCAGGGCACAGGAAAGAAAGTAACAGACAAGGTACAAGGAAGTAAGGAAATCACTTCATTAGGTTTGTGCTTTTCATAAAAAATAATGTTACTATTGCTTGATCCAGTACTATATGAGAGTGAGCCCTCAGATCAATAAACGAAGTTTGTTCTTCACATCTTCCACCTGGCCCATAATTCTTTCTCTCTTCACACTCTGTTGGCATCAGACCATGGCCATGGATGCAGGCGCTCATGGCAGATTAAGTAGCATTTTCCATCATGAGTCCTTTGCAATTGTATTGGATCATTGTGTTGCTGAGAAGAGCTAAATTATTCATAGTTGATCATCACACAATGTTATGGTTATTATGTATAAGATTTTTCTGGTTCTGCTCATTTCACTTTGCATCAGTTGGTATAAGTCTTTCTAGGTTTTTTTCTGAAAACACCCTGTTCATAATTTCTTATAGCACAATAGTATTCCATTGCAGTCATATACCACAGTTTATTTAGACATTCACCAATTGATGGGCTTCCCTTCAATTTCCTATATTTTGCAACCACCAAAAGAGCTGTTACAAACATTTTTTTTGCACTGGTGGGTCCTTTTTCCTTTCATATGATCTCTTTGGGAAACAGATCTGGTAGTGGTATTGCTAGATCAAAGGGTATGCACAGTTTGGTTGCCCTTTGGGCAAAGTTCGTATCTTTTGACCATTTATCAATTGAGGAATGGCATGTATTCCCATAATTTGACTCAGTTCTCTATATATTTTAGAAATTAAGTCTTTATCAGAGATACCTGCTGTAAAGATTGTTTCCCTGATTTCTGCTTACCTTCTAATCTTGGTTGCATTGGTTTTGTTTGTACAATTTTTTTTTCAATTGAATATAATCAACATTATTTTATTTCAATTGAATATAATCAACATTATTTTATATTTTGTAATGTTCTCTATCTCTTTTTGGTCATGAATTCTTCCCTTCTTCATAGATTTAACAAGTAGACTAATTTGCTTATGGTATCAACCTTTATGTCTAAATCACATACCTATTTTGAACTTATATTGGTATATGTTGGGTGATGTTAGTCCATATCTAGTTTTCATCATATTCTTTTCCAGTTTTCCCAGCAGTTATTGTCAAATAGTGAGTTCCTAACCCAGAGGCTGGGTTCTTTGGGTTTATAAAATACTAGGTTGCTATGGTCATTTACTGCTATGTATTGTGTGCCTAACCTATCCAACAGATCCACCACTGTATTTCTTATCCATTACCAGATAGTTTTGATGATTACTGCATTATAATATTATTTGAGATCTGGCATTTCTAGGCCACTCTCCTTTACATTTTTTTTTTCATTAATTATCTTTATATTCTTGATGTGTTGTTCTTCCAGATGAATTTTGTCCTTTTGATTATGGCTTTCAAGTAGTCCAGTGATTCTGAAATTATGTCTCCAAGATCCATTTTTCAGTTCAGTTGTTTTTCCAGTGAGTTATTTTACTTCTTAAATTCTTTTGATTTTGTTTCGTTGATTCTTCATGTCTCTATGAGACATGAAGACTTATCCAATTGCAATTTTTCAAGAATTGCTTTCCTCTGTTAGCTTTTGTACCTCTTTTTCCATTTGGCCAATCATATTTTTAAGTAATTGTTTTCTTCAGTGGATATTTGTATATCCTTTTCCATTTGGCCAACTCTAATTTTTAAGCAATTGTTTTCTTTTTCCAAGCTGCTGACTCTTTTTTTTTTTTTCATAATTTTCTTGCCATCACTCTCATTACTTTTCCTCATTTTTTCTTCTACCTCTCTTCCATCTTTTAAATTCTACCTTCTACCTCTCTTTTTAAACTCTTCCATAAGTTCTTTCTGGGCTTGAGACCAATTCTCATTTTTATTTGTAGCTTTGGCCATAGGTGTTTTGACATTCTTTACCTCTTCTAAGTTTGTGTACTGCTTCTCCTTGTCACCACAATTTTCAGATTATTTTTGCCGTTCTTTTTGCTCATCTCTGGCTTAGATGTAGTAAATAGCAATTGTTTTCTGTTTCGACCAAAAGCTTTGAGGGATTTCAAGAATGAGTGACAGTAAGAGGATTACCTTTCTTATTAAGTCCCAAATTAACCAAACTCTATCCACTGTGGAATAGGAATTAAAAAGGACACTTGACAATGTGTAGACAGTTGGACTGGGGCACGAATGTGATATGGTTGCAGAAGATAAGGTTTAGAGAAGGAAATATCAGCATTGGGGATATTTTACTCCAAAGTATACAGACATTTAGTCATAATAAAGATAGGGAAAGCAATAGGTGGTAGAGGTTTGCTATAGTGTTGAGGTAGAAGTGTGTGGCAGATGATTTTTATTGCTCGACATTTCTATCATGTAGTATTTCAGGCCAAAGTCTAGAGATGCTGGATTTTTGTCACCTGTCTATCCTTCTGTGAGGGGCAGATAACATATAGGGAGGAGCAGAAGAAAAGAAATTGTGCTGTCATATCAAATAATCTCTGTAAAATAGGTATGTAGCAACAATCAATGCTAGAATAATGTAAATCTAAACAATATTCCTAGGAGTTTTCCTTTGGGGATCTTTTTCAGGAGTAAATCTGTGATTCTTTCAATTTCTATTTTGCCCTCTGGTTCTAAAATATCAGGGCAGTTTTCCTTGATAATTTCTTGAAAGATGATGTCTAGGCTCTTTTTTTCATCATGGCTTTCAGATAGTCCAATAATTTTTAAATTCTCTCTCCTGTATCTATTTTCCAGGTCAGTTGTTTTTCCAATGAGATATTTCACATTGTTTTCTAATTTTTCATTCTTTTGGATTTGTTCCACTGTGTCGTGATTTCTCATAAAGTCACTAGCTTCCAATTGCTCTATTCTAATTTTTAAGGAAGTATTTTCTTCAGTAATCTTTTGGACTTCCTTTTCCATTTGGCCAATTTTTCTTTTTAGGGCAGTCTTCTCCTCATTGATTTTTTGGATCTCATTTGCCTTTTGGGTTAGGCTATTTTTTAAGGTGTTATTTTCTTCAGTCTCCTTTAGCAGCCTGTTGACTTGTTTTTAGTGATTTTCTTGCATCACTCTCAGGTTTTCATGTACTTTCCTTAATTGTTTCTCAAAATCCCTTTTGAGCTCTTCCATGGCCTGGGACTGATTAATATTTTTCTTGGAGGCTTTGGATGTAGGAGCTGTGACTTTGCTGTCTTCTTCCGGTTGTATAATTTGATCATCTTTTTCACCAAAGTAAGATTCTATGGTCTGACTCTTTTTGCACTGCTTGCTTATGATCCCAGCCAATTACCTGAGTTTTAAACTCTTTGTAAAGGTAAGAGTCTGCTTCCAATGTGGAGAATGTATTGTCCCAAGCTTCAGAGGTTTGTATAGCTGTTTTCAGAGATACTTGTAGGGACCTATAAATTTTCAGTTCTTTCAAGGTGGTATGATAAGGGGCTAGGTGTTTACTCCTTTCCTGGCCTGTGACCACAAGTATTCCTTTCTGTCCTGTAACTGTGAGGAAGGCTTCCTCTCCACAGCCACTCCAAGCTCCATGATGCCAGAGTTCCTCCTCACCCCAGCACCGCCGCCCAGAACTGTGACCCAGTTCCAAACGGGCAAAGCAAGAAATTCCTGCCTCAGCACTGGCAAAGAGATCCCTGCAGTCCCTCTTTGATCAGCCACTGGATTCCCTCTCAGTCTGTGGGCTGGAAGCTCAGGAAGCAGCTGCCTCCCCATGGCTACGCTGTTGGGTAATGGAGCTGAAACTCCACCTTCCTGTTTCATCACCGACAGAAACAGACTTTTCCCACTGACCTTCTAAGTTGTCTTTGGCATTTGTGGATTGAGGAGTCTGGAAACCTCCACACCTGCCTGAGATTCAGTCCTCTGAGGCCTGTTCTGGGTTTGCTGGGGCCTCCGCGCCACGCTGCGCTCCCAGCCCAGCACGATACACCTTTCTGATCAATCTTGCAGGTTGTCTTGGGCTGGAAATTTGTTTCACTCTATCTTTTTGTGCATTCTGCTGCTACAGAATTTGTTTAGAGCCATTTTTATGAGTATTTAGTGGGGTTTGGAGGAGAGTTCAAGGAAGTCACTGCTTTTACTCCGCCATCTTGGCTCCACTTCAGGAAATCTTTTAAAAGAGATACAGAGTTTCCTCTGCTCTGAAAGCAATAATCTTTTCAGCTTTGATGAAAATTATTAATGTAGTGTGGTATAACACTGGATAAGTGGACAAATAAATGATGTAATATGCAGAAGAAACTATCTCTAATATTACAAGTATACCAGTGACCAAGAAAGACGGCAAAGCCTACTTGAGTCAATATATATGCTATATACCTGTATCTATCGAAAGCTGGACTCCCCAAAGGAAGTGCAGAACTAACAAACAACACACCAGTGCACTCTTGAAATTACAGAAAAGAGATGAAATATCAGGATTAGGAGCCCAAGTAACAATATCCCTTTTGGCTTTATCTGTTTTACAAGTGGTGTGCATTGATATGAGTGAATAGAAACCCACCTAGCTAGCCTTAACTGAAACAGAGATAGGTCTTTGGACATTAATGAAATATGAGGACCGTATAAGAATTTCTCGGTTATGAGACATGGGCATAGTTAGTGCCTGAACCATTTAAGTATAGCTAGCAACTGGGAATAGTCCATCATTTAATGGCTAGATATTAATGGCCATAGTCCAAGAGTACTTAATGGAATGAGACATTTTAAAAGGGAGAAATGTGCTGACTAAGTGAAAGTCTTTATCATTTGCGAAACAATTGTCTGTAACATCAGAGAAGGCTGTGCTTACAGCTAAGCTAAATGGCCCCCCACAAATAGTAGGTGGCTCAGCTCAGTGGATAGAATATTGGACCTAGGATCATGAAGCTCTGAAATCAAATCTAGTCCTAGACATTTATTGGTTGTGTGACCCTGAATATGTCACTTAACCCCTGTTTTTCTCCTTTTCACAGTCTGTAAAATGGTGATAATATCACCTCACTGGGGAAAATCAAACGAGATAATAAAGTGCTTAGCATTGTACCTGACAAATATTAAATACTATATAAATGTTAGTTATTATTATTGTTACTATTAATTATTACTACTGCCACCTCCGAGCATACCACAATCCAGAAACAATGTCATTTACTGAAGGGAATCTGAAAAAATAAATTTAAAAAAAATCCTTTCCTTTGTCTCTAGAAAGTGCCTTTCTCTCAGTACCTCTTCCATATACCTTTCAACACACACACACACACACACACACACACACACACACACATATATATAATACACACACACATAATGTGTGTCTGTGTGTCTAAAAATGTGTCCCTTGGTTGTTTATGGAGTCAAGTGCAGGTGGGAACAATGAGATGGCACTGATATGATTAATGAACTCTTAGTGTTAGTTGTAATTAGGCCAATGACAGACCCATTTATTTAATAGTCTACTGTGGCTTCTATGAAAATCAGATGGGAAATGAAAGATGATAGTATATTGCAGAGTCCTGAGCAAGGTTGTGACTTCACCAGCCTTAGTTGTGCCTTATGTGCCTAACTCTTTCTTCTCTGTTCCCATAAGCCCTGAAACTCAAGAGGCGTTTACCTTTACTTGGTGAGATTTCCAACATATTTTCCAAGCCCTTCCCAAAGATATATACAGTTCAATACTTTGCCAGATCATTTACAAAGAAAGTAAGTTATTTTTGTGCCTCTAAATTGATAGTATAATGTATAGTATAATGATTTCTAAGAAGAAAAATGTCAGTATCATCAGTACTTTCATGGCTTCCAACCCATGTAACAGTCTGAATGTACGCTACAAGTCCTGAAAAAAAGTGCAGGGCCCTATACAACACATGTGGCTCCTTGACGTTATATGGCACAGGACAGAAAAAAAAAAATAAACGTATCCAGAATAAATTGTTGTCTTCTACTTAGTCTCCAGTGCAAGGGCTTTTAATCATGTGTGTGTGTGTGTGTGTGTGTGTGTGTGTGTGTGTGTAGGATCCCTTCCTTTGGTAATTCGTTCAAGCATATGGACCCCTCCTTGAAATAATGCGAACTGCATAAAGAAAATACACAAGATTATAAAGGGAAAATTATGTTTAAATACAGTTATAAATATATGTTAAAAAACCCAAACAAATAAGCTTTTGAAGCCCAATTTAAGAACATCTTCTCTAAAGGAAACTTCAAGTAAGAAAAAGGCTAAATAATATATTTTGTTGGTCTTCTCAATTGTATCTGGGAATATTTTTGTAGCCAATACTATGGGTGATACCATTCTACCTCCTAAGGGGAAAAAAAGTGACTTTTTCTGGGGCCAAGAAAATATATCTTTGTAGTAGGAGTGAATAAGTATTTGATTTACATTTCTCTTTGAGCCTAATTACAGTATTTCTCTCTTTTAAACAACACGTAATGGCACAAGATATCTTAGCCTCATGGTAATTCATTAGATGTTACATAGTACTCATTGGATTCTGTGATACTATATCCATATTAAAGAACCACCTACCACAATAATAGTAGTATGATACCTACACTTCCATGTTAAGAGACAGAAAGAGTTAGAAGCTTCAGTCATAATATCAACCTATCTATGCAACAGAGGATATGTGTAATACAATGATTTAGGAACTCATATTGTTAGGTCGCAATAAGCCACTTTGTATGAAGAGAAAGTATACTTGCAAAAGAAGAAATATATATATAGATAGAAGGTGTCAAAAGTGTGTCATCAAATCATCAGGCAAGTTACTTTTGAAACCCAGATGCTCACCTTTAGAAACACAATAGTGTTTTCATTGATAATTTCATTGATAAACTCACTTTCTATGTACTATAAAAATAAGAACAATTTAAAAAAATGTATATAGCTTACAAATGGCTCCGCCAAGATAATGGGAAGAACTAGTGAATGAGTGGCTTCTGAGCCACTGAGCTTAAACATCTGGGACTCTTCTACTAAAAACAAATAAATAAAACAAAATCAGGACTTTCCTATCTCACTCAGGATAGAAGTTCAGGGATCAGGAAAGGAACTGATCCCACTAATTATCAGCATACAAGCTTTGACTTACTTTCTGGTCTGGGAAGATTCACTCCTGTTTAGTTGGACTGGTAGCTCACTATCCCCACAGACTCACTTCACTGGTGCCAGACTTAGTTTGGACTCCAATTGGCCTAGCCTATGACAGATCAGAACTCCTGAGCTCAAGCAATCCTAGCCTCCCCCTTCCCAGTAGCAATAATTATAGGCATACTTTACCAGGAACAGCTTTATTTTATCCTTGCAAGGAGAAGGTAGATTTACTGATCTTGTTGACTTCAAATATATAGCTTTGCTTGTGCTAGAAAACTCACTTAGGAGATAGATATACTGCTATAGTTAAAACATATAGGAGACCCTAACTATGTGGACACCATTATAAAAAGAATCTAAATAGACCATCAATTCCAAATCCCTGTGGAGTAATGTCCAAATATAGTAGTAACATTAGGATAAAAATCTAGGTATGCAGGAAAAATAACTCACTATTTAACAAAAAAGGCTGGGGAAACAGGAAAACAGTATGGCAGAAACAAGGCAAAAACCAACATTTTACACCATAAAAGATAAAGTAAAAAACTAGGAGAGCAATGAATAGTTTACCTGTCAAGGGAAGAATTCATAATAAACAAGAGAAAGAGAACATTACAAAATGCAAAATGGATAACTTTGATTACATTAAATTGAAAAGTTTTTGCACAAACAAAGCCAATGGAACCAAGATTAGGAGGGAAACAGAAAGCTGGGAAACAATTTTTTTTTTTTTTTACAGCCAGTGTCTCTGAGGAAGGCTTCATTTCTAAAAGATATAGAGAACAGAGTCAAAGTTTTTTTTTCTTTTTTGCACTTTATTTTATTATTTTAATTTTTTAACATGTGTTTTTAAAACTTTGGGTTACAAATTTTCTCCCTTCCTCCTTCCCCATCCATCCTCGTTGAAAGGGCAAGCATCTCGATACAGGTTATACATGTGTAGTCATGCAAAACACTTCCATAGTAGTCATGCTGTGAAAAATTAAGTATATTTCCCTTCATCCTATCCTACCCCTCATTTAGTCTATTCTCTCTTTTGACCCTGTCCCTCCTCAAAAGTGTTTGCTTCTGATTATCCCCTCCCTCAATCAGCCCTATCCTCTATCAACTCTCTGCTCTCTTGGCTACTTTCTCCCTTATTTTCCTAAAGGTAAGATAGATTTCCACACCTCACTATGTATGTTAGCCCTTCCTTAAGTCAAATCCTAGGAGAATAAGATTCACTCATTCCCTCTAACATTCCACCATTTTCCCATCCACTGTAAAAGTTTTTTTTTTGTCTGTTCCATGTGAGCTAATTTACCAAATTCTACCTCTCCCTTTCTCCTTCTCCCAGTATAATCCTCTCTCACCCCTTAATTTTATTTTCCAGATATCATCCATTCATCTTCAACTCACTCTGTGCCATCTATCTATCTATCTATCTATCTATCTATCTATCTATCTACATACATATATATTTCCCCCCCTCCAACCACCCTAATACTGACAAAGGTCTCGA
The DNA here is from genome assembly GCF_003287225.1 of Phascolarctos cinereus. Lineage (NCBI taxonomy): Eukaryota > Metazoa > Chordata > Mammalia > Diprotodontia > Phascolarctidae > Phascolarctos > Phascolarctos cinereus. Next base: position 75,677,143 of record NW_027556098.1, read on the forward strand.
GTTACAAATGTCATCTTTCCATGCAGGAATGTAAGCAGTTCAACCTTTATAAGTCTCTTATGATTTCTTTTTCCCATTTACCTCTTCTATGTTTCACTTGAGTATTTGAAAGTCAAATTTTCTATTCAGCTCTGGTCTTTTTCTCAAGAATGCTTGAAAGTCCTCTATTAATTACCATTTTTTACCCTGAAGGATTAAACTCAGTTTTGCTGGGTAGGTGATTCTTGGTTGTAATCCTATCTCCATTGCCCTCCAGAATATCATATGCCATGCCCTCTGTTCCCTTAATGTAGAAGCTACTAAATCTTGAGCTATCTTGATTGTGTTTCCACAATACTTGAATTGTTTCTTTCTAGCTGCTTGCAATATTTTTTCCTTGACATGGGAACTCTGGAATTTGGGTACAATAGTCCTAGGACTTTTCCTTTGGGGAACTCTTTCAGGAGGTGATTGGGGGATTCTTTTTTTTTATTTTATTAATTTATTTTGATTTATCAAAAAGGCTTTTGAGTTTAAAATTTTTCTCCCCCTACTTCCCCACCACCCTCCCCAAGATTGCACACAATCTGATGTAGGTTATACATTTACATTCCTATTAAATATATTTTCACATTAGTGAAGTTGTAAGTAAAAATTAAAACCAATAGGAGGAGCCATCAGAAAGAGAAAACAAAACTCAACAGAAGAGAAAAAAAAGATAGTGACTCAACTTCCATAGTTATGATTACTATCTGTGTCTTTTTCTCCACTCTTTCCCCCCCTATTTATGCCTTTCTTTCCCCTTTCTCCTTCACCCCCAGTTAATGTTTTGCTTTTGACCACTGCCTCCTTCAGTCTCTTCTCCCTTCTGTTATTCCTTTCCCTTTTCTTCCCCTTTGCCCTTACTGCTTCATCCTTCCCTTCTATTGTCCCTCCATTTCTCCTCCCCCCTTTTCCCTCCTACTGCCTATTGGGGAAGTTAGATTTCTATACCTAAGTGATTATGTTATTCCCTTCTTGAGCCAAATCTGATGAGAGTAAGGTTCAAACAATGCTTCCTCCCCCCCTTCTTTCCCTCTGCTGTAATAGGATTTTGTTTCTTTTCCTGCAATGTAATTTACCCTTGTCTGCCTCCTCCTTTCTCAGTATATTTTCTAAGATCAGGCTAATCCATTTACTTGGATCCATTTAACCCACTTGATTAAATTTTTTTAATCATTACATCAAAGTCAACTAATATCCACCCCTTTTATGTGTACTCCTTTAACATGGGGTAATAACAATACAGTTCTCAAGAGTTGCAAGTGTCATCTTCCCTTGTAGGGATGTAAACAGTCCACTCTTATTAACAACATTTTGTATCTTTTTGTCTCATTTACCTTTTTATGTCTTTCTTGAATCTTGGACTTGAAGATCAAATTTTTTGTTGAGCTCTGGTCTTTTTATGAGGAAAGTTTGGAAGTCCCTTATTGCATTGACTATCCATCTTCTCTGAAAAATCATGCTTATTTTTGCTGGGTAGTTGATACCTTTCCATCAGCCATCCAGGTTGTCTTGAGCTGGAAATTTGTCTCACTTTGTCTTTTTGTGGGTTCTGCTGCTTTAGAATTTATTTAGAGACATTTTTTATAGGTATTTGGAGGGGTTTGGGGGAGAGCTCAAGCAAGTCACTGCTTTTACTCCATCATCTTGGCACTGCCCCCTAGAGTCAAAGTGCTAAGAAAATACAGAACATTCCCCAATTTATAAACGATCAAAAGACATGAACAGGCAGTTTTCAGATGAAGAAATTTAAGCTGCCTATAGTCACATGAAAAAAAATGTTCTAAATCACCATTGATTAGAGACATGCAAATCAAAACAACTCTGAAGTACCACCTCATACCTATCAGATTGAGTCACATGAGAAAACAGGAAAATGAGAAAGTTGGAGAGGATGTGGGAAAACTGGAACACTTATGCATTGTTGGTGGAATTGTGAACTAATCCAATCATTCTGTAGAACAATTTAGAACTATCCTCAAAAGGCTACAAAACTGTGTATACCCTTTCACTCAGCAATATCAATTCTATGTCTGTATCCTAAAGAAATCATATAAATGGGAAAAGGACTTACATGTAAAATATATATACATATATACACATATATATGTATGTGTATACATATATATACACATATATACATACATGCATGCACACACACACACACACACACACATACACATACATATATATTTTTAGAAGTTTTGGAAATTGAGGGGATGTCCATCAATTGGGGAATGGCTGAACAACTTGTGGTATACGAATGTAATGGAAGACTATTTTGCTATAAGAAGTAATGAGCAGGCTGAATTCAGAAAAACCTGGAAAGACTTATATGAACTGATGCTAAGTGAAGTGAGGAGAACCAGGAGAACATTATACACAGCAACTTTCACATTGTGCTATGACAACCTTTGACAGACTAAGCTATTCTCAGCAATACAAGGATCTAAGACAACTCCAAAAGACCCATGATGGAAAAATGCTATCCACACCCAGGGAAAGAACTATGAATTCCAATGCAGATCAAATCATACTATTTGCTCGTGCTCTCTCTCTCTCTCTCTCTCTCTCTCTCTCTCTCTCTCTCTCTCCCTCTCTCTCTCTGTGTATATTTTGTTTCTTCTTTCTCATGGTTCCTACCATTAGCTCTAATTCTTTACAACATGACAAATGTGGAAATATGTTTAATATGAATGTATATTTAAAGGCTATATCAGATTGCATGTCATCTTGGGAAAGGAGGGAGTGGGAGAAAATTTAAAACTAAAAATCTTATGGAAGTGAATATTAAAAACTCAAAATAGATTAATTAGTTAAAAAATCTAGACAGCTATTGGGCATGTGATATCTCCAAAAAAAGACACTGGTCCAGTAGTAGGTGATTAGTTGATTAAAGTAATAAGAATAAGTTACTCTCTATCAAAAAGCTTGGCCTTGTGGACATTAACAAAGTATTTACTTAATGAAAGGCTTCCATAGGCATGCCAAGAGCTACCTTTTAATAAGGAATAGATAAGGAATCTAGCACTCTGTTATTCCACATATAAAGATGTATAGAAAAGGACACTAGAGAAAAGACCTTTTAGGTATATCAGATGAAGTGAAGGTCCCAGTCAAATATGACTAATATACTATATCTGACTACTCCCATCCCAAAGCAACATAACTTTGGTAGATACCAACTCTGGAATACTGGCTGCAAACTCAGCAACCCAAGGCAACCAAAAATGAGCCTAAAACTTACTAATTCATTCAGTACAAAGGCATGATGTTCTTCTGGAAACAGAAGATGATAGGGTAAAAACCTTTTAGTTACCAATCTGGTATTAAGAATCTGGTATTAAGTGGGTATGTACATTTCACCTATAACCCACAATCATCTGGTTTTATTGTGAAAATGAATAGACTGGTAAAGAAGCAAATGAGAAAGCTCACACTCACACCCTCAAGCAATGGATAGCAGTGCTGGACTAGCAATTTTTAACATTAATAACTGTTCTGACTCACAAGCCCACTTCTTCTAAGAAACTAACTAGTCCTACAGTATATATGAATGAGTGAATGTTGAATATCTATTCAGACATGCTCTCTTAATCAAAAGAAATTCAAATTGGCTGTTGTAGGAGATGGAAGAAAATATCTAGGTAAAATTAAAGTATGAAAAATGAAAAGTTTGACATGATAAAAAACAGTAAGGGGAGATAATAATTCACATGTGAAAATACTGATTAAACAGGCATGAATGGTAAGTATGCCCTCAAATGACTAAGTATAAATGCATAGATTATGAGAGTATACACACATACGTGTGTGTGTGTGTGTGTGTGTGTGTGTTGAGTGTGAATTTACAATGTACTGGAAGCTTGATGAGATGAATCTCTAATTGGATGAATCCCCACAGTCAGCTTAAGAACAATTGTGCTGTCCAATATTTTCTTCAATGACTCTAATAAAAGCATAGGTTAATATTTTTAACTAATTTGTAGGTTATGCATAACTTTGATGAATAATTGACACAATAAATAACAGTCAGATGCCAACAAGATTTCAGTAGGCTAAGATGATGAGTCAAGTGAGCTATGATATAATTTAATAGTGATAAAGGCAATATTCTATATTTGAGTTAATAAAAAAAAGTCAACTACAAAAATACAACATGAGAATGTGTGGTTACATAAAACTTCGCAGGAAGAAAAAATCTGGAATTTTTACTGAACTGTGAACTTAATATGTGTTTGGGTGATCACTCATACCTCAAAACCTAAAACAACCACTAAAGGAGATAAAGACTAGAAAGATATATTATTAATCTATATGCATTCTGTCACATTCAGAATACATCTGATTTAAATTGTTAAAATTTAGCCACTGCTTAGATTCTTAGACTCCAGCCAAAGGCTTAGATTCTTAAAATCTAGCCACTGCTCAGATTCTTAGAATCTAACCAATACCTCACAGACTGTCAGATTCCTCAAGAGTCTGGCAATATGGTGGATGTTCTAATAAACCTTGTCTTTGGCTGAAAGAAGGCTTGGATCAAATTCTTTCTGGGAGGATCTGTATGTTGTGATTTTGGGGTCCCAGCAATCCTAAACCCCTAAACTTCATCATTTTGGTGGCCCATACAGGGAAACTTCCTAACTCCAAGTTCTTCTCCAGCCAAGACTGGAAGGTATGTAAGTCTCCCTCCCTCCCCCACTTTTTTCTTGCTCTGCAGGTGGGGTGACTCTCCAAGCACAAAGGCTTGGAAGTGCCTTTCAGGCAGACAGTTACAAGGCTGTCTCACACTCTGCCTGACACTCTCAGGCTCTCAGTCTTTTGGGTTGGTTGAGGCCATGGACCTGGGTACATTTTCCACAGCATAGAGGACAAGAAAGGACACCTTAAATGGAATTATATGCCCAATTCTGTCAGTTCTTTTGGCACTAGAGAATTGGGAAAACTGCAGGTGCTTTTTGGCTCCCTGAGGCTTACTTACTCCCTTCCCTCTACATTCCAGAATTCTTCTTCATGGAGGTTACAGGGGAAAGTTACAACAGCTAAAAATATCTTGGCACATTCTAGAAGTTTTGTGATTTGTCATTAAGGAGTTTGGAACTCATCCTTATGACCCTGGTCATTTTTTTTGTCCCAGTCCCTTCATTTGAGTCAAGAGGGTATCTGTTAACCCCTCTAATAGGAGAAGAGAGTTTTGCCCTTTACCCCTCATCTTTGATTTTGCCCTCCCACTGCTGGGAGAGGAAGGAGGGGAGAGGGGCAACACCTACAGCATGGGCCCCATTGGCAATGGCCTTGGGCCCTAGGCAACCTTTGCCTAGAAGCATCACCCGGGTTCAGCACATTCTGCTCAAGACAAATGAAGCTAGCCTCTGAACTTGGGTAAGCACTCTCTTTTAAATTTGTAGTTTTGGGGTTCATGATGAGATGTTGATTCTCTATGTCAAATAATTTGGAAATGCATTTAATAAAACTGAAGTCACCTGATTGGTAATGGGTTTGTTTCAAGTTTCAACTTGGTGAACTTTTTGTATCAGTTAATGTCAAGCAACTTTTCATAATTTGGTTACCACTAAAATAATTTGGCTATTGTTGGTTATTGTTTTAATGTGTAAAGTAGCCAAGAAGTTTGGTTAGGTTATTTATGGCTTGCTGAGAATTTGCAAGTGTATAGAAATCTCCATCGATTGCCTTTTTACACCAGGACAAATTTAATTTTGAGATGTAAATCCTGGAAAAGCTTTTCCTAAGCTGTGATTAACTTCTTGTTCGAGGTAAAAACTCCTAGGATTTTCTTTTGAGTTTTCTGATGGATCAGTTTTCCCATTTTGCTCCTTTGAAAAGTAATGTTATCCACCTGACCATTCCCAAGTCTGGCTATGAGGTAGATTTGATACTGCATGATTGAAAAACTGAGGTATCTGAATCCAAACAGATCTAAGGATGTTTTATCCTGTCACTTGGGGCCTGCAGTCTTTTCTATCAGATTTGTGTCTTCTAGATTACAGGCCATTGACCTGTTGATAGCAAACAGTGAGTACCAGCCAATGTTCCCCTATTGTTCCCTGGATGTAGCCTGTATTTGGTCCCAGTCAATCTCCTCTTTGGGACCACCTCGAGGCAGGGACAACTGTATACACCTTGACAGCTGGAACCAGTTTCAGAAGCTGAGACCTTTCCCCTTACCCCAAAAGAATTCTGGGTATCTTTGAGGGGGGAATGATGAGGGTAGGAGCTAGACCCCCAAGAGGAAAAACTCTGGACTTTCCCACATGGCCAAATCTCTGGTATTCACCTTAGGCTATAATCCCATCAACTGGCCTTTCATTGTGGCTACACCCAAATTCCCAATTCTGTTACTCTTAATCTAGTTTAGCTCTCCATTATTTTACCTCCCTATGGCCCCGGCCATTTCCCACTCTTAATTCTAATTGGGCTCCTTTCTCCCTTGATCACATGGTCCAGATCCCTGGAGTTCTGTTCACTCCATTTTACTGGCCACTCCCATCTAGATCTCCTTAGACCCCTCCTCCAGTCACCTCAAACTACTTGGCCACTCCTAGACCCCTCCCACAGTCTTTCTGTATATAAGGTCCATCTTGTCTCCATTAAGATGCTTAGATTCTTAAATCTAGCCACTGCTCAGATTCTTAGAATCTAGCCAATACGTCACAGACTGTCAGATTCCTCAAGAGTCTGGCAATATGATGGATATTCTAATAAATCTTGTCTTGAACTGAAAAAAAAAAGAATACATCTGTAATATTGTGAAAGAATATACTATAACTGAACCAGTCCAATCATAGGCATATATGATAACTTTCTAACACAGAACACACAAATGAAAGTATAGTGATGATGGTGGATTTAATTTATCCTGACATCTTATTAAAAACAAACAAAAACTCATCCTACTATGAGCTTTGAAAGAATACTTGAGATTTCTTGCTGACAATTCTCAGATTTTAGGGGAAGTAACACAAGATGCTGCTACATTAGTCTAGAGGTGAACCTATTGGATGTGCTTGCTATGTCAGCCCACTCTACTGTTAATGACTTCCTCTTGATAGGAAGGAAGAGCTGATTGAAATGCAATGAAAAATTTTCTAGCACAATTGGGACATCTTCTAATCTTGCCTATGCTCTAATTTTTATTTTGACCAGCAAAATTGGTGCTATGAAAGTAATAGAGACCTTAGAAAAGTGTAACTGATTATTGATCTTAGATGTTATAATATCTAAGGGGGAAAGCGCTAACCCAGGCATAATTAGAAATGACCCTAAATGTATTTTATTTAATGTTTTTTAAATAAAAGATTTCAAGTAATTTAGAAAAAATGTGAAAATGATTTCATAGGCAGAAATCATGCAGTCATAGAACTTAGTGCTCAAAGGAATTTCAGATATTTTTTAATTACTCTCAATTTATGCATGAGGAGTATTAAACCCAAAAAGATTTAGTGATTTTACCAAAGTCAAAGAGATAAGTAGCACAATTCAAACAAAGGATTCAAAGAAAAGTTTTCTGATTAGAAATACATTGTAGAAATGTCTCAAAAATGAAATTCATATGACATATTCTTATTGAATCACGAGGTGAATAAAGATGTGACAAAGAAATAGAGACTCCCAGGTTTACACAGGTTGCTCTCTGATAAGATCAAAGGATGTCAAATCAAACACCAATACTTTACGAAAGCATTCAAAGGTATTCATTTGCTATGTAAATCAATACAAAACAAACCAAATCAAATATCAGTCAATAGAGTCCTAATGTGAGGGAAGCAGAAGAAAAGAAAAAAAAATAGAATGGAGATGAGAAGAGATAAGAGGAAAGACAGAGACAGATAGACACAAAGACAGAAAGAGACAGATAGCAACATAGGAAGATACATAGAGTTAGAAGTAGAATGAGAGAGAAGAAGAAGAAGAAGAAGAAGAAGAAGAAGAAGAAGAAGAAGAAGAAGAAGAAGAAGAAGAAGAAGAAGAAGAAGAAGAAGAAGAAGAAGGTGATGAAGGAGGAGGAGGAGGAGAAATTAGACTTTCATGGTTTAGTAGGAGAGATAGAGCAATATAGTGATTGGAGGACTGGTGGTCTTAAAGTTAGAAAAAACGAAGGTTCAAGATCTGCCTCTGATATGTTTGAAGTGTGTGACCATGGACAAGTTCTTTAACCTCTTCATGATCCTATGGAACTCTCTGATTTCAAGTTACAAATAAGATTCCAACTTGTATGTGGGGAAGGAGTTTGCACAATGACAGTTACTCTCACTGGTCAATAACAACTCTGAACTCTTCTTTCTTTCCCCAAAAAGGTATCACTGTTTATATCCAGAGTTTAATCACCAGCAATCCAATCTTCTACACCATAGTCCTTAAACTAGAAAATCTATTTTTAAAAATGTTCATATTACATTTATCACAAAAGCTCTAGACTCAAACCATTGATAGTAACTCATTGTCATACTGATGGCAAACCATTATATCATAATTCTCATTCTCAATGGGCTTGGTTTCCTGCCTAAAGTACATTAGAAGAACAAACTAAAGGAAGAGTGAGAAAAGTGAAAGTATTTTTTGAGGCAGGTGCTTCAACAGCCAGAAATATGATAGATAACATGGTAGGAAATGACAAAATAAGAGGCAAAATGAGACAAATGAGACAGGATGCTGTGGCATATCATCTACAGATTTGTTGTAGATATCAGTAATATAAATGATACACACATAAAACACACATGTAGCTGTATAAATGTATCTATATCGATACATATATAAAGTTGTGCTGAGCCATTAAAACATTAAATTTTCTTTTACTTCCTTGTATATGAAGCAAACTAGCTATATACCTTAGAACAAAAATTTTAAGTTAATAATAGTACTTTACATTTCACAAAATATCTTACAAATATTAACTCCTTTTATACTCATAGTGACCCTATGTGGTAGGTACTTTGTTATTACTCCTTTACAATTGATTCAACTGAGTCAAGCAGAAATTACATAATTTGCCTATGGTTGCAAAACTAGTAAGTGCTTAAAGCCTTATTTGAAGTCAGGTCTTTAGGACTTCAGGTCCAGTACTCTAAAGACTGCACCACATCTTAAGATGGCTATAACTTTTTAAAGGGAGGTGGCTTGAAGGTGTAAGCTTTGTTCATTCAAAATTTTTAGTTTTGTGAAGTACTTCTTTATTCCACAATAAATGACAACTATCCACATGTACTTTATTTCTTAGAAATGTATGTGAAAATGATTGATATAGTTATAGGAAAAAAGAACATCTGCTTCCTGGATATTAAATGTATTTCATTCTATCATTTATTTTTAGACTTTGAGTGAGTCCTTAATCTTCATCAATAACCTCCTGAAAGTTAAAAGATTCATCCTCACTTGCGCATATGCTGTGGAGTATGATTGCCTGCCTCTTCAAACATTATACATTTCAACATTGTATATTCAGTTAAGTTTCTTTTTAAAACTTAATTTTTAAGAAGTTTTCAGTATAGCTTATCTTTTTTTAAAAAAATTCAAATGTTTTTCTAACACTTTCAAAATTCCATTTTGTTCAAAGTTCATCTGAATCAAAGCACTAATATCTAGGATTTGGTCATTCACTGTTAAGGATCCAGCTGTGACAGTACTTCAAGCTTGATTAAGTTTTCAATAAGTATTGGAATGGAGCTATGGTGGGATCTAATAATTTGCAGACTGACACTGGGCTTTCAATTGAGCTCTGACATGTTGGCACATTATATAGTATTTTTACCGGCATCAAACAATCTACCATTGAAGACAAAAGGGAAACAGAGCCTATTATCACATGAAGTTCAACTACACAGTGTCCTTTCCTTACGTGATTAGTAAAGAATGTAAAGCGAACTCAGTAAGTTTAAATATCTGGATGGGAAAATATTATGTACATATATATATATATATATATATATATATATATATATATATATATATATATATATATATATATATATATATATATATATATGTATGTAAATCAAAGTATATTACATGTGGATAGGAGAATATACTCTAAGTATTGTTTATTTTTTGCTGTTTCTTCTTAAGAGACAGAGCAGAAATACTTAAAACAAGCTAGAACTAGGGAACATAAATATCACAATGATGACAAAGAGTACTTAGTGTCATTGAAGGAGTTTAATTTGGACCACAAATACTTTTCCTTGAAATTTAACTTCTGTTTATGATTGTCTTCCTTACAGTTTTCCTTCCATCTAGATGCAAATATTGGTAGGCATAGGTGACATAATCATCTAAGATAAGATCTTGAATGAGATTACTTTGAAGGATGATGGACATGACTATTTCATAAAACTTTACCAAATAGGTAAAATTGTACATCAGAGATAAGAGAGTTATATTGGAGATAAGAGAGTTATATTAGCATTTTGTATGTGAATTGACTGCTTTCTCCAGAAGTTGCTTCTCAAACATAAAGGCAGCCTCATTTATTTTTGGTCCTAAATACATGTTCTGTCTATGTGCCTATGGTTTGCGGATACGTAAGTTGTTTTGTTAAGTGCCTTAGAGATTTTCTTTTTAGGATTAGAAATAACTCTTCCCCTTATATCAGATATATACCAAATATATTATATATACCAGATATATAATAACATATAGATTTGTAGAAAGATGTTACAAACACTTTTTGAGACTATCTATAGTTATACTTCCATATTATTGTATGTAGCCACACCAATTACAAAGAACAATTCTTTCATGGATGAAGAATGTTAATTCTTCATGCCTGAAAAACACTTATGTGTAATTTTTTTTAAATTTTACCCTCATTTAATAAAATATTACATATATATATGCATTTTTCTACAATAAACAAATGAGTTGACACTAAAAATCATTCATTATTTCATTGTATTTTGAATTCAGATTTTGACGTTAGAGTTTATACTAAACCTAGCATAAGCATTGTTTTTATTTCTTTAAAACAACCATTAATAGCAAAAAAATGGATCTATATGTAGATATATATCCATATATTATTTCTAGTCATCTTCTTCTGAAGAGTGTGAGTACAGAATTTATACTAACGTGCTACATTATATTGCTAAAGTTCTCTAAACCAAACCAAAACACACACAAACAAAAAACAAAAACTGACTGGCTTTTGAGAGAAAAATATAAATTTATAGTAAATAATTTCCACTCACCCAATTGAAATCACCATCTGTAAAGCCTTTATTTGTACCATTGGATCAATATTCATAAGCAAAAGCTTCCCTTTAATAGAATTGTTAATTGCTTTAATCTTGTAGTCACAATCATCCCACCAATACAGTTGAATGAGTGCTAATTCTTGAGTCATTTGACCTAGTAAAATTTTTCTGGGGATATTTACTACATGTGTGACTTAGAAAAAGTCACTTAATACCTGTATCACAGTTTCCTCATCTATAAAACAGAGGAGCTGGATTCCATGGACACTGTGGTGACTTCAGCTGCAAAATTATTATCACTCTCTTAACTTGTAAAATAAGGATGCTGTACAGCCTAGCCTCTGGGTTCTTTCAGGTTTAAGCTTGTAATGTCAGTCTACAGTTGCTTTAACTTGATAGGAAAGGCATGGTTGCCATGAAGATCATCAAGGCTTCTCCATTGACAGATCTAAACTAGATTGTCTTTTCTCAAGAGCAAGTATAAAAATGTTTTATTTATTTTTTAAAAATTATTTGATTTTATGGGATAAAATAAACATTTCCATAACATAGTATAATAAAAAAATATTATTGCAAAATAAATTATAGATCTGTAATGTACAACTTGCTATTCCTTTGAAATACATAATAAAGTTGTCATGTATATTTATTTTTTTCTCTTTTCTTCTCTCCCCATTTTAAATAAATGATTTTTATCAATTTAAGGAAAATCCACTTATGCCTATACTTTCAAGTGTTTTTTTAATAGAAATGAGTATATTTTATCAAAAGCTTTCCCTATTATCTATTGATATAATCATATGTTTTTTTATACTTTTATTATTGATATAATCAATAATTTTGAAAATTTTCCTAATGTTAAAGCATCCTTGCATTCCTAGTATAAATCGCACTTGGTCATAATGTATAATCTTTTTAATATATTATTGTAATCTTTTAGCCAGTATTTGATTTAAATATTTTGCATCCATATTAATTAATGAAATTGGTCTATAACTTTATTCATTTGCTTTTACTCTGCCTGGATTGGGTTTCAGTACCATATTTGTTTTATAAAAGGCATTTGTAAATTCATTCTTTGCTTATTATCCCAATTTATTTAATGCTGGAATTAATTGCTCTTTAATTATTTGATAGAATTCTTTTGTAAATCTCTCTTGTCCTGCTGCTTTTTTTCTTAGGAAGTTCATTTATGGCTTGCTCAATTTCTTTTTCTAAAATAGTTCTTTGTAAATATTCTATTTCCTATGCTAATTTAAGGAATTTATATTTTTGTAAATATTCTTCCATTCCACTTAAATCTTTAAATTTATTGGCATAAAATTGGTCAAAATAACCTCAGATAATTGCTTTAATTCCATCTTCATTACATATATATTCACTCTTTGCATTTAGTTTTCTTCTCCCTTTCTTAAAAAAAATCAAATTAACCAATTGTATATCAATTTTATTGTTTTTTTCATATATTTATCTTTAATTGTTGACTTTTTGGTTTGTAGAGATGCATTACATGCTTAAGAGAAGAGATGGCAATCCTGTAGTCCAACTGCTCTTGAACCAGATAAAAACATAATTGGGAAATTTTTAATAAAATAAATAAAAATACAATGAAAGACATATTAATATGTTTTTAAGTCAATATGTGGCACAAAGGGATTTTTGTGTACTGTACAGTATCCTCCATTTTTATTTGAGTTTGATAGCAGTGCTTAAGAGTGTTAGAATACTCTAGCTTCTGGGATAAGAACACACAATTTGACAAAACCTATTGGGAAAACTGGATAAGAGTATGGCAGAAACTAGGCATAGACCAAAATCTCACACCATATACAAAAATTAAGTCAAAATAGGTTCATGATAAAGGCTGATACTATAAGCAAACTGAGTGAGCAAGCAATAGTTTACCTATCAGATTTATGGAGAACAGAAGAATTCATGACCAAATAGGAGACAGAGAATATTGAAAAATGCAAAATGGATAATTTTGATTACATTAAATTGAATAGTTTTTGTACAAACAAAGCCAATGTAACCAAGATTAGAAGGAAAGTAGAAAATTGGGAAAGAATTTTTACAACCAGTGTCTATGACAAGGTTCTCATTCCTAAAATACGTAGAGAATGAAGTCAAATTTATAAGAATACAAGTAATTCCTCAACTGATAAATGGTCAAGGGATATGAATAGGCAGTTTGCAGATGAAGAAATTAAAGCCATTGATAGTCATTTGAAAAAAGGCTCTAAGTCACTACTGATTAGAGAAATATAAATCAGAACAACTCTGAGGTACTGCGTCACACCTATCTGACTGGCCAACATGACAAAACAGGAAAATGATAAATGTTGAAGAAGATATGGGAAAATTGGAACACTAATGTATTGTTGGTGGAGTTGTGAAATGCTCCAACCATTTTGGAGAGCAATTTGGAACTATGCCCAAAGGGCACCTCTAGGGCTGTATCCCAAAGAGATCGTACAAATGGGAAAAGGATCCACATGTACAAAAATATTTGCAGCAGTTTTTTTTGTGGTGGCAAAGAATTGGAAATAGAGAGGATGCCCATCAATTGGGGAATGGCTGAACAAGTTGTGGTATATGAATGTAATGGAATACTATTGTGCTGTAAGAAATGATGAGCAAACCAATTTCAGAAAAACTTGGAAAGACTTGTATGGACTGATGCTGAGTGAAGTGACCAGAACCAGGAGAACATTGTACAGAGTAACAGCTACGTTGTGCGATGACTAACATTGATAGACGTAGCCCTTCTCAGTAATGCAAGGATCTAAGACATCTCCAAAGGTCTCATGATGGAAAGTGCTATCCACATCCAAAGAAAGAACTATGGGATTTGAGTGCAGATTGAAGCATACTATTTGCTATTTTTTTCTGTTTTGTTTTCTCCTTCTTGTGGTTCCTCCCATTGGTTCTAAGTCTTCCTTACAACATTACTAATGTGAAAATATGATTAATAGGAATGTATATGTATAGCCTATATCAGATTGTGCAGCATTCTGAGGAGGGAGGTGGGGAGAAAGGAGGAGAAATCTTTGAAAACTCAAAAGCTTATGGAAGTGATTGTTGATAAATCAAAATAATTTATCAAAAAAATATTAGAATTATGCTTCATGAAATTCATGTCAAATTAAGTCCATCTATATTAATCATTTAATGTTATATTACATTGGGTTACAAATATAAGATGAATTAAGCCAAGACTTCAGTCATATCATTTAAAGTATTCTAATCATTCTGCTTAAGGTGGTGATGTAAAAGTTTAGAGAAATAATCAGTCTTTTTTTTTTATAATTTAGAAAATACATGAAAAGGGCCCCAAAACAATAATTACAAAGAAAATTTAAAAAAAAAACAGAGGCTTTCCCATAAATGGACAAAAGAGGCCAAAAACCAATGGAAGTAAAAAGAGTGGTGGTGTAAGGGAAGCCAGAACAGAACTCTGGTAAGTACATGTAAAAGGGTATTGCTTCTGATGGAGGGTAAATGCCAGGGAAGACAATGGACAGGTGAAGAGTATAGAATGTCAGATTAAAACTAACAATGAAAACAAATGAAAATAGCTAATTGAACCAATAAAAGAGCTGAAGTTCACAAGTGCTGGGAGAGAAACTATTCTAGTGAAGCCAGTGGACAAATATGGGGCATATGATGTCAGGTGTTTAAATTTTATTTATTGATTTTGCTGTATTTTTCTCTCTCATTTCTTTTTTTTTCTTAAAAAAACCCTTTATTATAAGGTATGCCTTTTTAAAAGGATGAAGAAGAGGGATATGGGGCAAATTTAGGTAATATGAAAAGAAACTATATGAAGAAAAATCAATTCAAAGTGAGAACATGTTAGGGCATAAAAAATGTCATAAACAAATATGTAAAAAAGAAATATTAAACACATCTTTTACTTAATAGTATGTAATAAAGTGCTGATCAATAAAGGGTATTTGAAGAAAAAACTCAAAGAAATCATGACCAAATCTAAACAAATGGGTGAAAGAAAAAGATGACATAGAAACAAGAGAAAATTTGATCAATGGAAATGACAGTAATGGCAAAGCATACCACAGCACTACTTAGAGGAAATTTGTACCTCCAAAGACTTTCATCAATTGGAGAGAGAGACAGAGACAGAGAGAGACAGAGAAAGAGAGGGAACAGAATCTTGAACTTGACATGTAACTTAAAAAGAGAAAGAAGAGATAATAACAGTGGAAAACAAAAAAAAATTGGGTGGAGAGAAAAAAATAAAAACAAATGAACATCTAATTTGATCAAGAAAGTCAGGAAAACAAATTTGCTAATAGTAAATGATAAAAGGATAATTCACAACAAATGAAAAAATAAACAGAATGAATGGAAATTATGTTTCCACTCATTTCAACAAAACATGTAACTTAAATGAAATGTATTAACATTTAAAAATATAAAATAACCTGATTAAGATAAAAATTTTAAAAATTAAATAAACTAATTAAAAATGAAATTATAGGGGTAGCCAGTTGGCACAGTGGATAGAGCTCAGGTCTTGGAGTCAGGAGAACCTGAATTCAAAGCTGGACTCAGATACTTGACACTGTGTGACCCTGGGCAAGTCACTTAACACCAATTGCTTCACTAAAAAGTAAAAAAAAAAAACCCAAAAACAAATTATAAAAGAAATTTCCAAAATAATAAAAAAGTCAGATTGATTTGTAAATGATTTATATCATTCAAAGAATAATTAATTTCAGTATTGTATGTTAGATTCTTTCTTGATTCCCCCTCAAAATAAAAACTCTTTAAAAACATTTTATTCTCCAAATACAGAGACATTCTTAAATACTATTCAGCTTTGCACAACACTATCCAGTCGCATAGAAGAGGTGTCTTTGGTGAGTATGTCTTGCAGAAAGATAAAGAAAACACAAACTGTTTAGGTCAGTAGAAGAGTCTTCTTGAACCTTAGCACTTCAGTTCTCTGTGGCTGTTCCAAAACTGCTATCTTCAAACTTCCATGGCTATCTGCCTGTTATCATAGTTGTTTGTTTAATAGACTTCTTTTTGTGCAATGATACTCTTTGTAGGTCTACTTTTAAGCCAGTCTGGCTGATTCTAACTTGTTCCCCACTCAGGTCTTAGCAGATAGTTGGTAGCTTTCATAGTCTCAGACTAACTACTCTTAAGCAAATATACAGACTTGTAGGGCAATGTGAAAAAATTGCTCTTATCTTCTTTGCTATACCATTTCACTGGCAATGGGCTACGTTCCTGAAAGGGTTCCATATGACTTCTACTGAATTTCTTGATCAGAAAAAAAAAATATTTCAAGTAGAGGAAAAATACTTTGATTATTGAGCACATACAAAAATAGGAATAAATTGCACACTTCTCCTTGAATTAAATACGATTAGTATCTGCTAATTAAAGCTCCATAGATATAAACCTTCGGATATCCTTTAAAGTTAATTTTTAAAGGAGTGCTTAGATGTACCCCATATGTAAAAAGTTGAATCTGAGTCTGATTAGTAGCTATTCCTTCATAACTCATCTTCATTTTCCCTTTTGAAAAGATCTGAGCACCTGTTCTAAATTTGACAAGCATAATTTACTATATTTTCTCCAGCAATTTTGGGATGTTCTGAAGATATATTAGTACTCATCATATGCTCCCAGACTTAATGCAAAAGTTGAGTCAGCATACACAAAGTGCAGCTTTGCATGGCAACTGTTGGCTGAAGTCCTAACGCTCTGTTTCATTTTTCTGATGAGGTGATGAAGTGTAAAGCTTGTACTATGTAATTTTACCATGTGTTTCTTTAGGGATTTTTGAAAGAGGACCAATGGCTTAAAGTCATCAGATGAAACAGTTCTGCTTTTCAGAGAAAGGAATGAGGAAGGTCACAGATAATATTTTCTGAAATTCTACTAAAAATGTCTGAGTCCATTTCAAATAAACCCATGCGCAATAGGATTAATAATTACTGGGACTATAATACCATTTAAAATATATAATTAAAATATAAGCCACTTTGAACTGAGAATTTTAGCCCATTCACAATAAAGAACAAATATTGCCTTATTCTATTTTGATTCCAAAGAGCTGTTTATGCCAGTGAATTGTAAATTTGAGAAACATAAATTTCTGAATTTTAATAAGGCAAAATATAATAGATTCAATTTGTGAATATAGCTTTTCAATATTTACCTTTTTAATGATCACAGAAGTAATCCTGATGCTTGCTACATAAATGCATTTTTGATAAAAGTTAATAGGATTTTACTGAACATTTAATTTTCATTTTTTAAAGCAAATGTGCATTAACACTAACGGAGACCAGTTTCTAAGTATTTTTCCAGTTTAAAACAAGGTCAGCCTCTAGCAACATATTTTTAATCAAAATGCAAGAAGCACACAGATGAATGCCTTTTGATGAGACTTCTAAAGACTATAAAACTGTCTATCCAACAGTTAATTAGAAAATAACAAATAAATACAACAAAAGTTTAATAAGTGCTAGTCAGATGACCAAGTATCATACCATACTATGACATGGAGACAGTATTTAATATTCTAGTTAAGCTACCAAATCATTCACCTGCAGTTAGATCTTAGGGGAATGTCCATTTTGGGAAAATGCTATAATATTCTTTTGAAATAGCACAAAATGTTTCAACTAGATTTTTTTTTCTAATCAGATATATTTCTTATTTTATTTTATATCTCTGATAAAGGCAACATTATTTTTTCATCAACAGCATTGAATTATAATGATTTTAAATATGTAGTATTATGGAAAGACCACTGATTCTAGACTCAGAGGACCGGGGTTCAATTCTATTTCCTGATGTTTTAATACCTCTATGACTTTGTGCAATTTATGTAGCTTCCTCATCTTTAAAATAAGGGGTCTGGTCCCTTCCAACTTGAGATCTATAAATCTATGGTTGCCTTTGGTAATTTCCTAGCTTGAGAGAAAGGAATGAGCACTGATTTTAAATTAAAAAAAGACTTGGATTCATGTCCTGGTTCATCCTGTGTCACTTTGGGCAATCATTTAAAGTCTCTGAAACCTTGTTCTCAGGAGTCTGTTTTAATTATATATTTATCTGGAGACATTATTTTTCTGTGATAAGTAAAACTCTTCCTAAGTAACACATTTTTATTTTTTGAAAGAACCAGCAAAGTGTGATGAAAAGAATACAGACTTTGGAATGTGTAGAAATGGGCTTAATTCCTGACAATGATAATAGTGAACCTGGGCTAGCCCCTTCAATTCTGAAGCTTACTTTCCTCATTTATAAAACATCTCTCTCTCTCATTCTCTCTCTCTCTCTCTCTCTCTCTCTCTCTCTCTCTCTCTCTTGCTCTCTCCCTCTTCCCCCCCCCCCAAAAAAAAAGGAAATAGTGGAATGTTGTTTGGTTTACTTTTAATCTATATCTATACTTATGTCAAGATTCCTTGTAATGTTGAACTGCATCTTATCTAAATTTTAATATTAAAACACCTAAAAATTTTAGTGACTGTCTAAGGCCTCACAGTTAGTTAGGTATTAGAGACAGGTCTTGAACCCAGATATTCCTGACATTATGACTAGTAACATGATAACAACTTAAACCCGACCCTCCCATATTCCATCCTACTTTCCAGTTTGCAGTCAAGAATGTTGAATGTTGAAGGAAAGCAAAGCAAAAGCTGGAAGTTATGACAAGGGGGATAGTTGGAGGATAGAAACCGAAAAGGATTGAACTAAATTCCCAAAGCAAACCCACTTTAAAATCATGGATTCTTGGTCTACTGTCAGCATAAGAAGAGAGGAATGACATATCTAGGTGAATTCCTTAGGGGGCTTACTTTAATGAAAAGATTAGAATGATTTGTAATTAGCATATAAATTGTTTATATGTAAATGAATGAGCCTAAAGTGTTTGGAAGCAGTTTGTTCTCCCAAGTAGGTTACCATTGCATTATCCCCTACAGTTTGCAATTTTTGTTGAGCTATCGTTTTGCTTAGCAAACCTCCCATTCTCTAATTATATAAAAGTAATATTCAGCCCAATCACTACTTATAATAACAACTCTACTATTGAGGTCTGAACTTGTAAGGTTTAACTAGTTGGTCCCCTATCCTAGTTTTGTTTCCTCTTTGGTAGGTGCCAAAGACTTAAGAAGAATCATTCTTTGCCTAAAATGTCTTGAAAACCAGCCAATATATAGAAGCATTCTCAAGGTAACTATGGTCAGCCTCTGTGCACCTGCCCAACTTCATGTTGTAATATGTTGTTTCTTGGTTGGTGGCTTGTTCAAGCAGTTCAGTTTGGCACATTTTGTCCATTCTCAAGGACCTGAAGGACAGGGAGGTTTAAAGGAGCATGAGAATGGATATTTTAGTAAATTGTTTATTTTTGAAATGGCACCAACAGGATATGAGGAGAAACTACTCTAGGGGCAAGCAGTGTGAGAACAGCTCATTTGTTTTACTTTAAAAACTGCTAATTGTTGATTAAAAAGGGTTGTTTTCCTTACTTTTTCTCCAAACCACAGGGAAATAGTGCCATAACCAAGATATTTATGAAGAATGTCTGTCTAAAGGCAAAATAACAAGCTAAAGAACTCTTCACTTTTCAAGTCCTAGCTCAAACCCAGCCATGGCAAAAGGCAGATTCTCCCCAGAATTGCTAACCTGTGACCACAATAATGATATATAATTGACATCAGAGCACTTAGATATCTCCATTTTTTCCTGACTTGCTCCTGGGTCCCATCAGCCTGGTTGATCTCTGACTTAAGGATACTATTCTAGAAATATACGCTAGAAAAAATATCACAAGTCACACAGTAGTAAAAGGGTAGGGTCTTTGTGGATTTGAATGTGTTCCACTCCCTTGCTCTTAGAGGGGGAAAAATAAATTCTAGAATCATAAATCTATAACTGAAAGGAAGTTCAGAATCCATCCACTCCAACCCCATTATTGATACAGAGACCGAAGCCAAGGGATGCTAAATAATTTGCCTAATTTCACATAGCTCATTCGGGTCTAAAGGTTTTATTGGTTCAGCTAGGTTAAAATTTAAGATGATTGTTAGTCTTCCTCTTCTGTGTGCTGCTTTCCTCCTGAAACCTTCTTACTTTAGTTCAATGTCTTGCTTTCTCAGTTGTACTTCCTCATAATCCATTCATTTCTCATGCATTATATAAACACTATCTACCAGGGTTCCTTTTCCTGATGGAAGTTACCCATTACCATGTTAGTAACTTTTTTTTGCCAACATTCCAAAGAGTAATATTTGCATTTAAAGAGATGATCACAGAAAAGATAAAAATGATAAGAACTCACAATTTCAAAGGTTATAAAGTCAACAATGAATTTCCTCACAACAAACATATAAGGTAGATACTGCAAATATTATTTTCAACATTTTAAAGGTGAAGAAATGAAATATCAGAGAGGATAAATGACCTTCACATAGATGAGAAGGAATGGATATGGGTCTCATCTCAGGTATCTTTACATCAAGTCAAATTTCTCTTAAGAATTGAGAAAATTAAATTGATTCTGTATCAGTTTATACAGAAACTATTTACAATTAATTTATTTTGTCCTATAATTGGCTAAATTGAGGTCTTTGTCTCTGAATGTCGTTCAGAATTTGAGCTGGCCTGTAATGAGTTAAGTTTAGAAATCTAGTTCTCCTATTAATCACTGTTCTATTCTTACCTAAAGACTTCCTTTTCCATGAGAGATAATGTGGACACCAGGGAGTCCAATCCACTATCTCTAACATTGCAGATAGACTCAAATAATAAACATTTCTTAGTCACAGGAGTTCAGCTACCCATCTGAATTAATTAAAACTTGTTATCCCTCATAACTTCATCTCCTGAAAAAACTCTGTTTGCTCTCTTTGAAGGTCTACAAACTGACCTGATACATTTCCATAAGATATACTTTCCATCCTTGCCCTGTTAAAGAGGGTCTTATCTCCCTCATAGGAGCCAGGGAATCTACTATCCTGGGTCCGTTATCAATTGCCTTAGGATACAGATGAGTTCTATTAAATCAATCAAGCATTCCTCTAAGAGGAGGCAGTTGCTAGCCCCATGTGAGGATTGGCTCTGCATTTTGTCATGTAACCAGTCATGTAACCAGCTGCCACCCCTAGAACCAACTGCATTATTTTCCTCATGTATCCTGTTCTGCCTTTCGTTCTATTCTTATAAAATTAACTTTGTAGTCTTTTGGCTTAAATGAAGCAGTCATTTGACCTAAGATCTAGCTATTAACGTGATGAAAGTTCAGAATTGTGCATTTCAGTTTACCTTTATGAAATTCTATTAAGACAAAATTTAAGGTGTGGAGGTGTCTTAGAGAATTAAACTCCTAGTCTAATTGTTCCTTTTGCCTAGGTCACATGCAATTTACTATCCTAGCAAGATTATTTATATTCTCCCTTCAATAATCTGTAAATAATTTCACTTTTTCATTTTTTCACATGAGTATAGCCAATAGCAATCTAATACTTCAATAGTAGCCTTTTGAATCCTGATTCTAGGAATGTATTTAACTCTAAGTCTTCCAAAGTGAAGCATTTCAAGAAAATGTCCTCCTGACAATAAGCTATTTGTTTCATTTTGTTGACCCAATACTTTTTTTTTTAAAAATTTTTGTATAGCCTTCTGAGGTCAAATATTTCTTTCTTGAATTTTTCTTGAACCTTGAATTACTTTCTAATGAAATTCTTATACTATAAATGCTATTCTTCATATCAACTAAAAGATATGTCTGGGAGTTTTATCCCCATCCCATTCCTTTTCACCCCATTACTAGCTTTTCTGTACTCTTAATGTGATAGTCAAGATGTTAGACAACTATACCTTTCTTGTTCCTCATTAGGTGCGTGCTACCTTTCACCAATAGATTATCATTTCTATGTAAACGCGTGACCTTTTCAGGCTTTGACAAATTTGGCAATTGGAAGGTATAAAGGCAAAAATAAAATGTACTGATGGTATATGAAAAACACCAATAAAGCAACAATTAACTTACTTAAGGTGTTTTGTGTTTTATTTGTTCATTTGAAAGTGGCCAGAACTTTGTATTCAATACCTTTGGAACTCTGAAAATGAGAAGAGCTTTCCATTATTGGACAAATGCATATTGCCTGGTTAGAGCTTAGCTGGGAGAGATTAGGATTTCATTGCTCACCATGAACCAGAGAAAAATTTCACCTCTGTGAAGACCCATTTCTGAACCAGGAAGAATTATTTAAAGAAAAGACTTCAGAACTATGATACATCTAAGAAGACAACATCCTTTTAACTTTTTAATACTAGAAAATGAAGTACACAGCTATTTCCTCTAAAGACAAGTAATGTGTGATAAGCAACTGGCTGCTATACATATTAGGAATTTTTTAAAAAAGAATTCTATATTGTAAGCTCATTCTTCATCTCAAATCTATTCTACCTTTGGGCAAAAGTATTAAAGACACTTAACTAAAATAGTAGTTATTTGTGTGTACTAAGGGAACCTGAAAAAAAGAAAGATTAAATTTTTTCTTTCTTATGACAAGCATATTAAAGATGCTATTATAGCTTTTTACATAAAATGTCTTTTTAATTACATATTTTAATGCTAATTCTTCCTTGTAAAGGTTTTTTGTTCTTCAAAAATAATAAAAAAAAAAAAAAGCCAGAGTAGTTCAAAAATATGTGAATGGAATCTTTTATAATTATAACCTTCATGCTGAAGCTTAAAACACTTTCTTTTTAAGAGTTTTAACATTTTATTCTATATTGATTAAATTTTAAAACTTAACTTTTATTTCCTTATTTTTATTTTATATAAAGCTACTAAACTGCTACATTAAAACAGAGATCTGACCTGTGTATGACATCTTTTCCTCCAAGATGCACATTCAAAAAACTCTTGGGATAAAATACAATATCCTCATCTCAACATTTAGCCCTCCCCCCAAGTCAGTCTGGCTGCTACTTACAGTTATAGTCATGTCTCATATTATTCTCCTTCAGAGAATCTGTTCCAGTCACACTGGCCTTCTAGCTCTTCTGTGGACACAATATTTCCTTTTCTGCCACTATCTATGCTTTTGTACAGGTGATCCTCTAAATCTGGAATGTATTCGCTTCATGTAGTATATATATCAACATCTATATATTTTTTTTCTTCCTGTTGTTATGTTTCTACTAATCCCAACAGTTTAGACCCTCATCTTATTGGAATTACTTTGTATTAATTTGCATATGCATCTTGCTTAATTCTGTGTGTGCATCTTTCCTTTTGCTATCCATTGAGAGCCAGAATTCAAAGCTGGAAGAACCAGGACAACAAATATCCCATTTTTTAAAAAAAGAACATTTAGCTTCACAGATGGTAGATATAAATCTAGAAGGGACTTGAGAGTCATCTACACCAAACTCCTTATTTTATAGTTTAGTTATATTCCAGTGGTAGAAAATGTAATGATAAAGTTAGGAATGGCAAGATTATAGATGCTGAACTAAAAGATATCTTAGAAGTCACTGAATCCTGCCCCCTCATTTTACAGATGAGAAAACTGAGGCCCAAAGAATTTAAATGACTTTGAAACATGGCTAGTAGCTAACTGAGGTGGGATTTCATCCAGATTTTCCTGACTCCAATACTCTAGCTATTATGCCTTGGTGATGTTATTTCTTGAACTGAAAAAAGAAATCCTTACTTTTATGTAATGCTTTAAGTGTTTTTAGGTTTCCATAATACCATTTATGTTCAAGAAGAAAGCTGAAAAAGAATTAAATAATATCAAATCATAGGCCTATCCAAAATAAAGTAACATGGTGGCCATCTAAAAGACTTTTTCAGAGAGGAACCCAGACAGTGTACCCCGGAAACTGAGCATGTGATTAGAGTAAAGAAATTGTGTTAAATGGCTTCTCATGTGTAATATGGGACAAAGAACAGGGATGAGAAGAGTTATGTCAACTTTCCAAAGCAAGGCACCAGTAAGATTTATTCAGTGGGTAAGAGGTGTGTGTGGAAGAATTGGCAGAATACAAAAAAATTAGGCTAAGAAATGCAGAAGAGAGTAGAATGCAGGTATATCTGAAAAAACAGTTTGTGATAGTTATCAGGTTGCATGTTTTGTGGGTCAGTTAATAACTTGGGGGAAAGATGTATTCTCATAGCTTCATGCAATACCACACTTAAAGGGATACCTGATTTATGTCATTGTGTTTATTCTTCGCATTGCTTTAGATTATAAGGCATTCTTCCCATCTCATCCTACGTAAATCATGACCATATCTAATTAAATGGTATACCATAAGGAATAAATTAAGTCATCAAGGGAAGTAAGTACAATAAATACTAATGTTAACAGGAGCTGAATGCAAGATTTTATAAAATGTACATATTTTACCTTGAAAAGGTATGGAATTGGCTTTGTATGAATGGCAATGTCACAGCATTCTAAGAAGAAATTCTCATTCATTGGGTGGATAAGTTAATTTTCCCTCAAATGAATTTAAAACTTTGATTATCAGCTATTATTAAATAACTCCCCATTCTAACCACTAATTCCAAACCATTTAATTCAAGGACTTCCATGATCTGGCTACAACATGCATTTCTAACATTGTTCTCTGTTATTCCCCACGTGTTCAAAATATCAACTATGATACTATGTTCTCTCATTTTATCTCACTTTAAAAAAGTGAAATTGATGTATGTAAGACACAGTTTTTAACATAATGCAAACATTATAGATGATGGTTCTTCTGAGTCATAAATTAGCATGTAAACCATTTAATTTATGCCAAATGAGTAAAGTCATGCAATAATGGAAAGGTTAATGTATTACAATTTTAAAGATACCTGGGTTCAAATCATGTCTTTCATATTTATTAGCACTCTCATCATAGACAAAATGCTCAATATTAATTTCTACATCTATAAAGGAGGTATAATAACACACATCTACTTTGTTCACAATTTCACCTTTACAAGTACAGGATAGTGGAAGGATAGTTAGACAGCAGTGATTTGGAAAAGACCCTCGGTTGTAGATTCAATGTGTGTGCTACCTAGTGCTTTAAATTTTAAAAGGAATTTCCTTAAAAAATCTTACATGATAATTAAACTTGTTCAAATGAAAACAGCATCATGAATAAAACTATTGTGATCTTGGAAATAATAAAAAATATTTAAAAAAAAAATCCTGTGTGTTTTTAGAGAATGGAAGGAACATTTCCATTCCATCCAAAGTTACTTGCAAAGAACTGAGTAAGAAAGGAAAAGATAAGTTTTATAAGATATACCTTTTATGATGACTGAATTTTAGTTTCTGCATTACAGAAATGAAATTTATGGAAATGAAAATTTGAATTTATCTAGTGATTTGAGCAAGTGAAAAACAAGAACATAGCAATGATATGTTTCTAAGGATTATTTAACTGGTTTTCATTGGATGAGAGAATGGAACCTGAAAGGGACTTTAGAAGTAAGCATATTATTTTACAGGAAAGAAAATTTAAGTCTAATCTCTAGAGTGATTAAATGAACTTCCTTTAGGTTACGTAGTTAATAAGTAGAAGAAGCAGCTTTTGAACCTAGATATTCTAATTTGAAATCCTGCGCTATACCTAAATTTTCCCAAACCATAACATCTTTCTTTCTTGGCTCATGGTGATAACTTGATCCCTGGAGGTAAATGAGTCCTGTGGCATCTGGCAAACTTCTTTTCAGCTCTAATAGACTACATGTTTCCACTCCAATTTTGCTAATTTGTACATTCATTAAGACATAGGGATGGTCTGGTTTTGACAACTTTCATAATCATTTGGGGTTCTGTAGATGATATGATAATTGCTTATTCATAAGTCATTCTTGCAAATAATTAACAAATGCAAACTGTGAGGTAGTTGCCAACATGAAATCATTTTACCAGAAACACATGGCTTGGCCCTCAAAGTGAGTTTGAGAATTGATGCTGTGGTTAGCAGGAGGTATCCATTTGAATCAGGTCAAAACATGCAGCAGATGCTAATGGCTAAGTATTTTGTAGGAAGGTGATTGCTTTTCAACCTCCAGGCAGATTCTGGATTTGGAACTTGTAAACTGAACTTTTTTAAAGACTATATGAAGAAGATCATTGTGGACAATGAAACTCTAACTAAGGACTTTCGTTGTCTCCTACTACTCATTTAAATCAAGTTTAGTAAGTATTTTGTGAAAATACATGATAATACTTTATTTGATTGTAACATGATCAGGGTTAGTTCATACTGGGAAAAGTAAGTTGAGCTAAATAGTCTCTTAACTTCACAGAATCAAGGAAGGAAACTATGGGGTCTATTCCTGAATTTAAAAATCCCTTCAAAAACATTCCCTGAGTTCACAGTAGGCAGCTGATGTTACAGTGGAGAGAAAATCTAGACTTGGAATCAGGTAAGGCTTAAATTAAAATACAGCCTCAGACACTATCAATTGTGTGATCCTAAGCAAGTCACTTAAACAAGTCCTGCCTCAGTTTCCTCATTTGTAAAATGGGGATGATAATAGCACCTTACCTCCCAGAGTCATTGTGAGGATCAAATGAGATAACATATATAAATTTTAGCACAGTGCCTAGCAAAATAGTTGTGCTTGACAAATACTTGCTTGTTCCCTTCTGTTTTTCATGGTAGTAGGCTCTATTAAGTGTCCCTTCCATGCCATTGGTAGGGGCAGTGGAGGAAAAATGAATGAAAACAGTCTCATCAAATTCCCATTCAAATATACTTTATTTCCCTACCTCCCTTAGATGGATAACTCTAATTTGTACTGCCTTGGGATTGCCTTGGGTATGTGGGAGATTAAGCAAAGAGGCATATTTTTTAAACAAAATAGAGTTATAAAGATGACATCAAGATCCAAAGAAACCAGCACATTGGGCAGAAAAAAAAAATGACTGAATCATGGCCTGAAGGAAAAACTGGAAGGAGAAAAACTCAGAAACATTCTGTAGAGCATGATGCAGAGTTAGAACAAGGAAACTTGGAGACAACCATTTTCTGTGTTAGATCCTGGATTTTATTCTGCTGTGTTTTAATTCAAACCCTCATCACTACTCCCCTAGAGTGTTGTGAGAGCCTTTAATTTTTTTCCAAGATTAATCTCTCAAAACTCCAGTCTATCCTACACACTGTTACAACAGTAATTTTCCTTAAGAATAGATCTGACCACTTATCACTTTCTTACTCACTATGTTTCAGTGTATTCTATTGCCTTTAGGACAAAATATAAACACCTATTTAGCCTTTAAAGCTTTTCATAATTTGGCTTTATCCCCTTTCTTGTTTCATTCACCATTACTGCTTTTCCCACATTCCAGACAAACTGTCCTCTTAATAATAGTCATTCTGAAATGCCCTCTCTCCTTTCTTATAGCTCATAGCATCTTTCCCTTCCTTTAAAATGAAATTTAACTATCATCTTTTGCATGTATCTTTCTTCTGATCCTTCACACTGCTAATGTGTGACTTCTCAGACTACTTTGTACTCAATTACTTTGCATATATTTGGATTTATTTGCATGATATTTATGTTGTATGTATACATACAAACACACACACATGTGTGTATGTGTGTGTGTGAGTGATCTCTCCCAATAGAATGCAAATATCTTGGGAGTAGGGTGTGTTTATAGACACATACACAAAAACACACACACATATAAAATAATATAATAAAAATATATTTGATATCTTCATATACATATGATTATATCTATATGCATATATACATGAGTGTATATATGCATATACATGCATACATACATACACACATAAACACACACATATATACACACACCTGTACACACACACACACACACACACACACACATACACTATATCTATCTATCTATCTATGCATATATACACATATATATGTATGTATATATATACATATATACACATATATACATGTATATATATATATATATATGTATAATGTACATAATAAATATATTTTTGTATTTCAGTTGTTCAGTCATGTCTCACTTTTCACGGCCTGTGGACCATACTGTCCATGGGGTTTTCTTGGCAAAGATACTGGATTAAGACAAACAGAAGTTAAGCAACTTGCACAGCTAGTAGGTGTCTGAAGCCAGGTTTGAACTCACATTTTCTTTACTTTAAACTCAGCACGCTATTCACTGAGCCATCTGTGGCCTCCTGTACATGTATATATAGCTATTTATTTGCATCCCCACTGTGCCTGGCACCAAAAACAAAAACAAAAACAACAATAAACTACTTAAGAAACATTTTGAACGATTGCCCGATCAGCATTTCTTAGAGGCTAGAGTTATAGGTAACTAAATTACTGCCTCTGTCATACAGCCCCCTTCTTACCGTATTTCTAGTCTATCTTTTTTGTGCTCAAACATTTTCTGGTAGATATCTGCTACATTGCTTTTCCTGTTTAATTCTTCTTTTGTAATATGTGGCAGTCCTCCCTCACACACCATGGGCATCCCAACTTTCTTTTTATTGTCCCTCAACTTAAATTATTCAAAATCTTTGTTATTTCATGACTCACATGCATACAGCATTACTGAGAGACTATTTTAAAAAATGAATCTTTTGGGGAAAAGTTTGGAATCATTAAAAATACTGTGCCATTTCCCAAAAGCATTACAAATCAATTCTTCTGTTCCTATTTCATTCTGAGCTCAGGACGTATCACCAATCAAAATCCCTTCTTCACCTTTGCTTCTTGACTTCCCTGATCTCCTTTAAGATTTAGCTCTTTTATGATATTTTACATAACTACCCCTCTGAGAATTTCTCCCACCTACTCTATGTGTCTTGTATTTTGCTTATTTCCATCTTCCCCATTAGAATGTGAATCTTCTGAGGGCAAGAGCTCTTTTTTTTTTTTTTTAGGATTTAGCAGAGTGTCTGGGTCATTGCAAACTCCTTAGTAAATGTGTTTTGATTGATTTTGCTTGATTGATTGAATAGTGAGGATTTTATTTAGGAAGATTTTCCATGTTTAGAGATTTGACAACATGTCATGAACATATGAGTAACTAGGAAACTTCAGCAGTGATAGGAAATCAGGTTCCATTTGGCCATTGCACAGGATTGGCTCCATGGCAGCAGCAAATACCTTTGGAAAACATCTTATTTTATGAATCATTTGATATAAATAATCAGATAGTCTATCAAAGCTATCTACTATTACATCTTTTAAGGAATCATGATTTTGACAGATGCATAAATGACAGTTTGCTATATCTAGGATTCTGTGTCTAAACTACCCAGGCAGAAATGACCAAAAAAGATCCCAGTGGGAAAATAAATGGTGGTCTCAAAGTTACCCCAAAGTTTATTTATAGGCTATTCCCATTTTTAGTATTAATTTTCTTTTTAAATGAATAACTGCAAGACAGCCAGACATATTTTGTTTGCTACTTTATAACAGACTAGACTTTTCAAGTGAAGATGATTAGGGTGTTCCTTTCCTGCTAAATTTAATGACAATCAACTATTTCAATTTAATCCAATCTAATAATAACTTATTAAGCAACTAATATATGCTAGCCTTGGTGCTAGATACTGTAGTTATAAAAATAAAAATAAAATTATCCTTTCCTCATAGAGTTTACATTCTATTGGGTGGGTAGAAGAACAGTATGTATAGAGATAACTAAGAATGCATATATTGACATTGATATATGTATATACATCTATATATACATATATGCAAGTATGTGTATATATGCATACATGACAATATACACATGGAGTTAGTATGTATGAAATAATATCTTATATGCATAAATATACATATATCTTTAAATACATGAATATATAAAGATATATAAATGTTATCTATCTATCTATCTATCTATCCATCCGTCTATCTATCTATCCATACACACTCAGAGGAGAAGAAGAGAGATATCTTATACACAATTACTGAATTGGAGAAGCACTATTAATTATGGGGATTAAGAAAGGTGTCATGTTGGAGACAGAAACTGAGATGAACCTTGAAGAAAAACAGATATCGTATAAGTTAGGAGTAAAGGAGAACATTCAATGCTTGGAGGATAACCTGTGTGAAGCCGTAGGAGCATGGATAGAAGGTCATGTTTGTAGAATAGCAAGTAGGCTAGTATATTTAATATTTGCAATGCAGTGTGTGTGTGTGTGTGTGTGTGTGTGTGTGTGTGTGTGTGACAGAGACACAGAGAGAGAGAGAGAGAGAGAGAGAGAAATAATTTAAATTCCAAAAAAGAGTAATTGATATTTTATACTAGAGGCAAAAGTGGAGCCATTGGAGCTCCCTTGAGCATTGGGGTCACATAGTCCAACCTATGTTTTAGGATTATAAGCCCTTGAACTTTACTTAAAATAAAGATGGCATTATAAATAATATACAAGGATTTTATACTACATGACACTGAATATAAAAGGCATTTAAGTGAGCACATGCTATTACTTCTTACCATTATTTACTATTCCTGACCATCACCAACACCAAAAAGCAAATAATGGGCCCATAAGAAACTTGGGAATGTCACTGACCCCTAGGTGACTAGTCCTGCTTTCAAACCAGCTCTTTCCCCCAGCTTCTTGGGATGATACTATTTTGAAGAAGGGACAATCCATCCCCAGTAACAGCAAACCAGCTTAGATGAAGTAGCACAAAACCATGACAGAGAGACAAGAGGCAGTATGTGCCAGGTAAGTAAAACCATCTCCATGACCTCCTGTCAAATAATATGAGGAAAGTCTGGGATCCTGGACCCCAAAGCTTTGGGCTTAAAATGCCACCTTAATACTAACCCAGCACTCTGGCCCCCATCTCCATCCTTGAAGGGAGAAATAAATGTAGAAAATAGGCCCACCCTCCCTGTCATTATTACCACTGATTATCAAACAACTATCATTGATTGGGAGATAAAACAAAGAGCCTCAGAAATATCACTGACCTTCCTATCAAGGATCTTTAGACACCATTCCTGAAAATAACCCTTGAGAAGGGGTAAGCTGGCAACTGCTTCTACAGGTGTTATGACAACCACTTTTTAGCAACTGTAGCTGCTAAAAACCCAGGAAAAAAAAATGTTGGCACCTAAGTCTTTGTCAGTTGGGGGAAACAATAGGAATAACCAAGTAACTGGGTGAGAAATTTTGTAAACTTTAGCAAGGTTTGAGTTTGCCAGCAAAGGTGGGTGTCCCACTCCCATAGAGTAACACCATTCAAGGAGAAAGTAGTGGAGTAGTGTTTTTACAGAGCCTAAAAGAATGAGGTAAATGTTGATTGGTCAAGGTCCTTGGTGCTGTGGCTTGAGGTTAATATGGTGCAATAATCCTTTTACCCAGTTTCAGGATTAGGGATTTCTGCATAAAAGGATATAGGAGTGGGCTAGGCTATTTCTCAGAATAGGGTGAACAAAATGATGCCAATGAACTTATATCTTGAGACAACGGCATTTATGCACTAGTGGGAGAGTACAGGCACATATGTGTGAACAAAATTAAATAATTCTGAAAATGAAGTAGCTCTGGATCTACATTAGACAACAAGTATGCATTAAGATTCTGCTGTGTGCCAAATCAGAAATATATGTATGTATTTTACATACATGTATATTTAATATATACACACATACAGATATATAAATACATGTACACACACGTATATGTATGTATGTATGTGTGTATGTATGTATGTATGTATGTACGTATGTATACACAGACAGAAAGACAGAGACAGAGACAGAGAGAGAGTTTGCCAGTGGAAACATTGTGGTAGAATATGTATTACTATTTGCTTTGCTGCTAGACTCATGATATTTTTGTAGCAGGTCTGCAGCTAAAATTTCCTATATGTGTTCTTTCTCCCATTATCATGTGAGTTCAGTGAGAGCAGGGGCTGTCTTCAACTTCCTAATTGCAACTCTGGTGTTTAACTAAATATTTGCATAAAGTAAAGTACTTCACAAATTCTTTTCTCATTCATTTATTTAGCTCAAGACCACTAAATCTATCAACAAATAAACCAATAAACATTAATTAATCTATTGCTATTTGCTGAATCCTGTGCCAGTCTTTAGAAATATCGAGAAGTACAAATACTTACAGTCCCAGCTCTCAAAAAGCTTAAATGCAAATGATGGAGACAACATGTGCAACACTGTGTACATGCAAGATTCATACAGAAGACAACTTTAGAGGGAAAGATAGTATCTGTTGGGATAGTAGAGAGCAGCAAAGGAGCCTTGTGTGATTTGAAGGTGGTATTTCACCTGACTTGAATCTTAATGAAATGCTAGGATTTTAAGAGTAGGAAGTAAGAATTGAGAATATTCCAAGCAGGGAGACAGTCAGTGCAGAGGCACATAGTAGGGAAATGTGTTGACTTTTGTAAGAATCAAGTAAGCCTGTGTGGCTAGATGGTGGAGTCTGTAGAGAAGAGTAAAGGTGAAAAGAACTATAAAGTCAAGGAACGTGCCAAATTTTATGTCGTTTTAAATGCCAATCAGAGGACTTTATATTTGATATTAGTTAATGGGGAGCTACTGAAGTTTATTAAAGAGTTAAACCTAAGATTTTGGCCACTTTGGTAGGAGTATGGAGGACGGTAGAGGGTGAATAGGCTTGGAGGAGGGAAAACAATTAGGAGGCTATTAAAAAAGTACAGAGCCTAAACTAGAATAATATACAGTTCTTATGGATCTATAAAAATGATTGTGCAAGCTCTCAGAAGAGAATAACAATAACAAACACTAAAATTTATACAATGCTTTCACAAACCACTATACCATGAGGTTGGTGCTGTTTGTTTTGTTTTGTTTTGTTTTGTTTTTTGGCTAGGCAATGGGGTTAAGTGACTTGCCCAGGGTCACACAGCTAGTGTCAAGTGTCTGAGGGTGGATTTGAACTCAGGTCCTCCTGACTCCAAGGCCAGAGCTCTAACCACTGTGACATCTAGCTGCCCCAGTAGGTGTTATTCTTGCAGTTTTACAAATGAAGAAACTGAAACTTCAAAGGGTTATTAAATGATTTGACTAGCATCACAAAGCTAATTAGTGCCTGAGGCAGGATTAGAACTCAGTCTTGCTGACTTGCCCAGGATCACCCAGCTATTAAGTGTCTGAGGCCAGATTCAAACTCAGAAAGATGACTCTTCCTGACTCCAGGATCATCACTCTATACACTGAATCACCTAGCTGCCCCTTACTATTTATGTGATCCTGGGCAAGTCCTTAACTCTGTTTGCCTCAGTTTCCTCCTGGAAACATTTCCTGAAGGAAATGTCATTATTCATTATCTTTGCCGTGAAAACCCTAAATGGAGTCAGGAAGAGTCGGACACAACTGAAAAAAAACTGAACAACTTCCTGAATTCACACTGTAACTAAAACATCACTTAGATGCTGATGGCCTTAGTATTAAATTGAATGCATTCTATATTTTACAGCTAGGAATGATGAACAGATATTATAGCGTAAAGATAAGATGATTTACATATCAATTAATTTTCTTTTTAATAGAGTATTCAAAGGACTTTTCTGTACTTCCTACTAATGAACATTTCTTACCTATATCAATTTACATTGTACTTCTTTACCTTCTTGCATCACTTTTTATGCTAATACAAAATAACAACCACAAAAAAAAAAGCCTGTCAGAAAATAAAGCAATTTGTGGGCCTGTTGAATAACAGGCAGAGCAAGATGAAATGTAAAGGGCCTATTGAACAGATTGTGTATGTATCTTATCAGCACACAGTATATTGTTCTAAGCTCCTTGAGTACAATGTCTATTATTGTCCAACTTTATGTATTTAACAGGCACAGACACACAGACACACAGACACAGACACACACACACATACACATACACACACACAAAGCCCAGAACTGCTCTGTTCATTTCAGCCTGAAGGATTTGGACACTTTGTGGATGCAGAGCAGATATAACAACAAACTCAATGAATCTTTAAAGGAAATGACACTCCTTTAGTGTGCCCTTCATCTTCTGTCTGTAGATGATGTCAGCATTATTTGAATCACACCTGGAGAAGTGGTGGGAGTAGGGTAGGGTAGGGTCTTCTCTCTCATCAAGGGGTAAGAGGGCAACTAAATCACATGTAGGCATAGGCAAGCTTGGCTTCAAGAACCTGGCAGCTGCTTTTATATTATTTCTTTCCTGAGTACAGATGACTAAACAGTGATCACAAAATGGATGTGTTCATCCTTGAAGAGAACTTTCAGAGTGTGAAAGGTCAGGGAATCCTGGGTCCCTTGGATGGAGCTGACTAGTGGCAGGGGTATTTATCTTCTTAGAGGAATAACCTATTCCCTGGCTTGATTTGCCAGAAGACATTTACCCTGATGGCAACACTACTGAGTATGATTGTTGACTCCATTTCCTAGGAGAGTACAACAATAGTGAATGCTACTTCAAGTGTTTCAGTCAATAAATGCTGGTGAGAACCTTTTTTGAATTTGGAATTTCTTTTGTACAGAGAAAATAAAGACCTGGATTGGACCAAATGTTCATTATCAATTGAGTTCTTCTATTCTAGCTTTGTGGAGACTCTAGACATGAGTCAATCCTAAGACTTAAATAATTTGTCTGTGGTTGTTGGGGTGGGGGTATAATGAGAAAAATAGCATTTCAAAGAGATCTTATATATTGTCATTAAAGGACAAACTCAAGTAGGACTAAGTCCAGTTTATACTAATTGCCTAGGTCCAAAGAAAGGCAATCTCCACTTCCGCTTCTGGGAGCCAAGATGGCCGAGTGAAAAGGTAATCGTTCTCACTCTCCCCAATCAACCTCTGAAAACCCAGAAAATGTCACCCCAGAAAAAAACCCTGGAACGGCTGAACTAGAAGAAAGATGGGGAGCAGCAATGCAGCAGCCCAGGAAACGGGTCTCCCAGTGCCTCAGCAAAAATAAGGGAGGCAGAACTACAAGGGGCCCCAGGCAGATAAGTACCCTGCATTCATCTGAAAGGAGGTGAAGAAAGCAACCTAAAGGCTTCCTAAAACCCTGACCTTGCTGGTTCCAACCCAATACCAGGTGAGCTGTCTAAGCCCTGCAGCCTCCAATTGTGAAGAAATCCTGAAGCCCTGGTAGAACAGGCAAACACCAACACCTGGACCTCCAGTGCCTCAGTGGGGGGGGGAACCGGTGGAAACCAGCTCAGAAAAGCACCAGGAGCCTCAGCACTCCACTGCAAAGGAACCTCCCAGTGCATTAGCAGAAATGAGGGAGACAACACTGCAGGGGGCCCCAGGCAGATAAACACCCTGCAGCACCCATCTAAAAGGAGCTGAAGAAAGCTAAAGGAAAGGAAAAGCAGGCAACCTAGAATTGCCCGAAAGTTCCAGCCTTGCTCATTCCAGCCCAACAGAGGTAAGCTGCCAGAAACCTACAGCCTCCAATTGCCAACATAAGAGGCCCCAGCACACAAAGCCAGTGACCAAGACCTAGGCTCCCAACACAAGAAGCTTGGGTCAGCCCTCTGTTCCCCAGCAGGAGAGCTCAATCTCTTTAAAGGCCAGGGAATAAAGAAACACCATGAGTAAAAAGAAACGTACCATAGATTCATATTATGAGAAGAGTGAAGATCAAGACAGAAATTCTGAGGAGAACATTATCAACAAACCCACATCTGCAACAACAAAAGGGAATATGAACTGGTCTGAAGCCCAAAAAGCCTTCTTAGAAGAGCTCAAGAAGGATTTTAATAGTCAAATGAGAGAGGTAGAAGAGTCCTTCAAAAATACAATTGGCCAATTGGAAAAAAAATACACTGAAGAAAACAAGTCCCTAAAAAACACAATTGGCCAATTGAAGAAGGAAGTACAAAAACTAACAGAAGAAAACAATCTGTTAAAAACTAGAATTGGACAAATGGAAACTAATGTCTCTATGAGAGAGCAAGAATCAGTCAAACAGAAACAAAAAAATGAAAAAAAAAAAAAGGAAAATGTAAAATATCTCATGAGTAAAACAACTGACCTGGAAAATCAATTCAGGAGAGACAATTTAAAAATTATTGGACTACCTGAAAATCATGATAAAAAAAGAGCCTGGACAGTATCTTTCAGGAAATCATAAAGGAAAACTGCCTGGAAGTCCTAGAACCAGAAGGGAAAATAACCATAGAAAGAATCACCAATCACCACCTGAAAGAGATCCCAAATTGACAATGCCAAGGAATATAATAGCAAAATTCCAAAATTACCAGATGAAAGAGAAGGTGCTGCAAGCAGCCAGAAAGAAACAATTTAAATATCATGGAACCACAGTCAGGATTACACAGGACCTTGCAGCTTCTACATTAAATGACCGCAGCGCATGGAATGTGATATTCTGTAAGGCAAAGGAGCTTGGGATCAACTACCCAGCAAAAATGAGCATCATTTTTCAAGGGAGGAGATGGATATTCAATGAAATAGGAGACTTCCAAACTTTCCTGATAAAAAGACCAGAGCTCAACAAAAAATTTGATCTTCAAGTACAGGACTCAAGAAGGACATAAAAAGGTAAATGGGACAGAAAGATACAATATTGTTAATAAGGGGGGGCTGTTTAAACCCCTACAAGGGAATATGACACTTGCAACCCTTGAGAACTGTATTGTTATTACACCATGTTAAAGGAGTATACAAAGAGGGTGGATATTAGTTGACTGATATAATGATAAAAGAACAATCTAATCAAGTGGGTTAAATGAATCCAAATAAATCTGATCTTGGAAAATATACTGAGAAAGGAGGAGGCAGACAAGGGTAAATTGCATTACAGGAAAAGACGCAAAATCCTATTACAGCAGAGGGAAAGAAGGGGGGGGAGCATTGTTTGAACCTTACTCTCATCAGATTTGGCTCAAGAAGGGCATAACATAATCAGTTAGGTATAGAAATCTAACTTGCCCTATAGGCAGTAGGAGGGAAAAGGGGAAAGAAAAGGGAGGGGGAAAGAAGGGAGGGAAGAAGCAGTAAGAGTAAAGGGGAAGAAAAGGGAAAGGGATAATAAAAGGGGAAGGGACTGAAGGAGGCGGTGGTCAAAAGCAAAACACTAGTGAAGGGGGAAAGGAAAAAGGAGAAAGAAAAGCAATGGGGGGAAAAGGATGGAGAAAAAGACACAGATAGTAATCATAACTGTGAATGTGAATGGGATGAACTCTCCCATAAAATGGAAGGGGATAGCAGAATGGATTAAAAAACATAATCCTACAATATGTTGTTTACAGGAAATACATTTGAAAAAGAGTGACACATACAGGGTAAAGGTAAAAGGCTGGAGCAGAATATATTATGCTCAGCTGAAGTAAAAAAAGCAGGGGTAGCGATCCTGATCTCAGACAAAGCAAAAGCAAAAACAGACCTAATGAAAAGAGATAAGGAAGGAAACTACATCCTGCTAAAAGGCACCATAGACAATGAAGTCATATCATTACTAAACATATATGCACCAAATGGTATAGCATCCAAATTCTTACAGGAGAAGTTCAGGGAGTTACAGGAAGAAATAGACAGCAAAACTATACTAGTGGGGACCTGAACCTCCCCTCTCTGCACTAGATAAGTCTAACCACAAAATAAACAAGAAAGAAATTAAGGAGGTGAATAGAATATTAGAAAATTTAGGTATGATAGACCTCTGGAGAAAACTGAATGGGGATAGAAAGGAATATACTTTTTTCTGCAGTACATGGCACATACAACAAAAATTGACCATGTACTAGAGCATAAAAACCTCACAATCCAATGCAGAAAGGCAGAAATATTAAATGCATCCTTTTCAGATCATGATGCAATAAAAATTATATGTAATAAAGGGCCATGGAAAGATAGATCTAAAAAAATTGGAAACTAATCTAATCCTATAAAATGATTGGGTCAAACAACAAATCATAGAAATAATCAATAATTTCACTCAAGAGAATGGCAATAATGAGAGAACATATCAAAACTTATGGGATGCAGCAAAAGCAGTTCTTAGGGGAAGTTTTATATCTCTAAATGCTTACATAAATAAAATAGAAAAAGAGGAGATTAATGAATTGGGCATACAACTGAAAAAAACTAGAAAAAGAATGTCTTAGAAATGCTCAATTAAGCACTAAATTAGAAATATTGAAAACCAAAGGAAAAATTAATAAAATTCAAATTAAGAAAACTATTGAACTAATAAATAAAACTAAGAGCTGGTTTTTAAAAAAACCAATAAAATAGAAACCTTTGGTTAATTTAATTAAAAAAGAAAGAAGAAAACCAAATTACTAGTATCAAGAATGAAAAGGGAAGCTACCACCAAGGAAGAGGAAATTAAAACAATAATTAGGAATTATTTTGCCCAACTATATGCCAACAAATTTGACAATCTTAGTGAAATGGATACATATTTACAAAAATATAAATTGCCCAGATTAAGAAGAGGAAGTAAAATACTTAAATAACCCCATCTCAGAAAAAGAAATTGAACAAGCCATTGATGAACTCCCTAGGAAAAAATCTCCAGGGCCAGATGGATTTACATGTGAATTCTATCAAACATTTAAAGAACAATTAATTCCAATACTATATAGACTATTTGGGAAAATAGGTGAAGAAGGAGTCTTACCAAATTCTTTTTATGATACAAATATGGTGTTGATACCTAAACCAGGAAGAGTCAAAATAGAGAAAGAAAATTATAGACCAATTTCTCTAATGAATATAGATGCAAAAATTTTAAACAAAATACTAGCAAATAGATTGCAGCAACTTATCACAAGAATAATACACTATGACCAGGTAGGATTTATACCAGGAATGCAGGGTTGGTTCAATATTAGGAAAACTATCAGCATCATTGAGCATATCAACACCAAAACCAACAGAAACCACATGATCATCTCAATAGATGCAGAAAAAGCTTTTGATAAAATACAACACCCATTCCTATTAAAAACACTAGAAAGCATAGGTATAAATGGAGTCTTCCTTAAAATAATAAATAGCATATAAAACCTTCAGCAAGCATTATATGTAATGGGGACAGGCTAGAAGCATTTCCAATAAGATCGGGGTGAAACAAGGATGTCCATTATCACCACTGTTATTCAATATTGTACTGGAAACTTAGCTTTAGCAATAAGAGAAGAAAAAGAAATTGAAGGCATTAGAATAGGCAAAGAAGAAACAAAGCTATCACTCTTTGCAGATGACATGATGATATACTTAGAGAATCCTAGAGAATCAAG
This sequence comes from Phascolarctos cinereus, assembly GCF_003287225.1. Classification (NCBI taxonomy): domain Eukaryota; kingdom Metazoa; phylum Chordata; class Mammalia; order Diprotodontia; family Phascolarctidae; genus Phascolarctos; species Phascolarctos cinereus. Next base: position 75,716,634 of record NW_027556098.1, read on the forward strand.
TAAAAAACTACTTGAAATAATAAACAACTTTAGCAAAGTTGCAGGCTATAAAATAAACCCACATAAATCATCAGCATTTCTATATATTACCAACAAAGCCCAACAGCAAGAGATAGAAAGAGAAATCCCATTTAAACTTACTGTAGACATTATAAAATATTTAGGAGTCTACCTCCGAAACAAACCCAGGAACTCTATGAACACAATTACAAAACACTTTTCACACAAATAAAATCAGATCTAAATAATTGGAAAAACATCAGTTGCTCATGGGTAGGCCGAGCTAATATAATAAAAATGACAATCCTACCTAAGCTAATTTACTTATTCAGTGCCATACCAATCAAACTACCAAAAATTATTTTATAGAGTTAGAAAAAATAATAACAAGATTCATTTGGAAAACAAAAGGTCCAGAATATCAAAGGAACTAATGAAAAGAAATGCAGGGGAAGGTGGCCTAGCAATTCCAGATCTTAAATTGTATTATAAAGCAGCAATCATCAAAACTGCTTGGTACTGGCTAAGAAATAGGGAGGATCAGTGGAATAGGTTAAATATGCAAGACACAGTAGTCAATGACTATAGTAATCTATTATTTGATAAACCCAAAGACCCCAGCTTCTGGGATAAGAACCCACTCTTTGAAAAAAACTGCTGGGAAAACTGGAAAAGAGTATGGCAGAAACTAGGCATAGACCCAAATCTCACACCATATACCAAAATAAAGTCAAAATGGGTTCATGACTTAGATATAAAGGCTGATACCATAAGTAAACTGGGAGAACAAGGAATAGTTTACCTATCAGATCTATGGAGAACAGAAGAATTCATGACCAAACAGGAGATAGAGAACATTATGAAAAGCAAAATGGATAATTTTGATTACATTAAATTGAAAAGTTTTTGCACAAACAAAGCCAATGCAACTAAGATTAGAAGGAAGGTAGAAAATTGGGAAAGAATTTTTACAACCAGTCTCTCTGATAAAGGCCTCATTTCTAAAATATATAGAGAATTAAGACAAATTTATAAGAACACAAGCCATTCCCCAATTGATAAATGGTCAAAGGATATGAACAGACAGTTCTCAGATGAAGAAATTAAAGCCATCTATAGTCATATGAAAAAATGCTCTAAATTTATTGATTAGAGAAATGCAAATCAAAACAACTCTGAGGTACCACATCACACCTATCAGATTGGCCAACATGACAAAACAGGAAAATGATAAATGTTGGAGAGATGTGGGAAAATTGGAACACTAATACATTGTTGGTGGAGTTGTGAAATGATCCAACCATTTTGGAGAACAATTTGGAACTATGCCCAAAGGGCTACAAAAATGTGCATACCCTTTGATCCAGCAATAGCACTTCTAGGGCTATATCCCAAAGAGATCAAACAAATGGGAAAAGGACCCACATGTACAAAAATATTCATAGCAGCTCTTTTGTGGTGGCAAAGAATTGGAAATTGAGAGGATGCCCATCAATTGGGGAATGGCTGAGCAAGTTGTGGTATATGAATGTAATGGAATACTATTGTGCTGTAAGAAATGATGAACAGGCTGACTTCAGAAAAACCTAGAAAGACTTATATGGTCTGATGTTGAGAGAAGTGAGCAGTATCAAGAGGACTTGGTACACAATAACAGCCACATTATCTGATGACTAATATTGCTAAATTGAACCCTTCTCAGCATTATGAGGATCTAAGACATCTCCAGAGGCCTTGGGATGGGACATTCTGTCCACATCCAAAGAAAGAACTATGGAAGTCGAATCACTATCACTTATTTTTACCTGCTGTTGAGTTTTGTTCCATCTTTCTGATGGTTCATCCTAATGATTTAAATTTTTACTTACAACTTTACTAATGTGAAAATATTTTAAGAAGAATGTAAATATAAAGCCTATATCAGATGATGCACTGTCTTGGGGAGAGTGGGGGGGGAAGGGGGAAAAATTTTCAACTCAAAGGCATATGGAAATGATTGTTGATAAATCAAAATAAATTAAAAAATTTTAAAAAAGAGAAAAAGAAAAAGAAAAGAAAAGAAATCTCTTCATTGATTGGACGCCCCTCAATCTCAGCATAGGGTTCTAATTGTTAGATGTAGCAGATATGTATGAGAATCTGTCCTAATTTTAATTTTTTTTTATCTTTTTCCTCTCCCTTTTTGATATATGGAATTGTTAATGTGAGGGAGTGAAAGAGGAGGATGAGGGACAGAGGCAAAGTATGTCACAGCAGACATTGTGTTGTTAGGAAAAATAACTTGCTGTACCCAAATGCTGTGGGCCAAATAAAGATGAAATGCAAGAAACAGATAAGTAATAAAATGGATAACCTCAGACATACAAATTCACAAAAGATGGCTGGCAAGCATGATGAATTGGACATCTTATCATATGGATGCTGATTTATTTCATAGAAGATATCACTGTTATTTGGTGAGGTAATATCCATAACTGAAATAAGGTTGTATAAAAACAAAGTATGTTTATAGTATAATAGTATAATACATACACACACAAACGCATACACATGATTATTATTTTGTTTTCACATCAAATTCCTTTCCAAATATAGCCCTTCTTTCTCCCCTGCCAAAAGAGGAATAACTTGTAACTAAGAATCATATTGAAGTAAAAGAATCAGTACAACAAAACTAACATATAAATTGAATTTGAAAGTCCACCAGCAGTGGGCAAGCTTCAACCTTGAGGCCACATGTGGCCTTCTAGGTCCCTGGGTACAGCCTTTTGACTGAGTCCAACTTTTACAGAACAAATCCTTTTATTAAGGGGATTTGTTCTGTGAGGTTTGGATTCAGTCAAAGGGCTGCACTTGAGGACCTAGAGGGCCACACATGGCCTCAAAGTCACAGCTTCCCCACCCCAATACAATTTTCAGCACCTATAATCTTTCTTTTTTTGCAAATGAGAGGTATGCTTTCTTCCCTCTTCTATTTGGGTAGTTCCATTTTGTTTCTGTTTTATTTTGATACTTATTGAATATGGTATTTTCTTGGTTCTGCTCACTTTACTTCAGAAATATTTTCTGTTTCTATATCATCATATGCTGCTCTGCTTTGTTCATGTTTATCATTTCTAATAAGCACAGTAATATTCTATCCTATGATATCTGTCTATCTATCTGCCATTCTATGATTGATGGACATTCACTTTGTGCATAGTTCTTTGTTGTCTCCAAAAGTGATTGCATAACTATTGTAGCGTGTATTAGACCTTCCTTTCTATCTTTCTATCACACACAGGGGTATGTGCCTGGGAAAAGACAACATATAAAGGGGCATTGGAAAGGAAAGTTGAGAGGGGGCATACACATTGGATATGACTCAGAGATGGAGAAGTAGTAGCATGAATGCCTAGTTCCTTGCAAGATAAGGCTAAAGATCACCTATAAGAACTGGGGGATCCAAAATAGAATCCCAGATTTCAATGGCTTCTGCAAAAGGAATGTGCAGAGATGATGATGATGATGATGATGATGATGATGATGATGATGATGATGATACTAAGTGTAGGCAGCATGGTGAGGAGATGTTAGGGAAGCATATGGATATTTTAGTCATTTTCTTAGCACAAATCAAAATTGGAACGTCATTACTTACATGAGGATTTGAAGTTCAAGAGTCATGTCATTTGACCCTTCCCATTCTTTCAAAGACCTTCACTATCTCTGATAATTCAGAATGCACAGAAATTCCTGTAACTCTCTCTCTCTCTCTCTTCTCTCTCTCTCTCTCTCTCTCTCTGTCTATCTCTCTTTAAACTAAGGAGGAAACTAACCCACACTCTTGAGCATACATATTATTTTCTTGTTGCTGGAGGAAATACACAAGTCAGAACAACACTTGCTCTCAATACTTTCTGGAACTGACATCCAACATCTTTTGTAATTCTTATTGATACTTCCCATGGCCAAATTTCATGGCAAAAGTTTATTGCAGACTGATTTTTGGTCCTATTTGCATCATTGTAGTCTCTGTTGCAGTGAGTTCTTCATTATGGTCATGTGTCTTTGTAATGCTCCTGATTTTTCTAAGAGCATGCTAATTTTCTTTATCAACTATTTCTGAATGTCAATTAACACATTCCTGCTGTCCAGGTACTATTAGGAGATACCCTGTTTTCCAGAGCTAAGACCCAGCAAGGAAGCCGTGCCGTGAGCTTCGCATAACAATGATTTTTTGCACTCACCTTCTGGAACTGACGGTCTCTGAGCTTGAGCAAGCACCAACAGGCCCAGATGTGAAGCCCTGCTATGAATGGACTTTGTGTCACTAGACAATCTTGCCTCACTGTTGTTGTTGTGCTTCACTACTGTTGCTACATTACACTGTTTGACTCTTTGTCTAGCCACAAATATATAAATTAAGGTTCAGCCACACACTACAAGGGGCAGGGCCCAGACAAATGTAGCTAATCTGATTCCTTGCATGTAATCCATTTCCCTCATCTTGAAATTAAACTTGTTCGATTCCTGACTCTCCTGTCTCTGGACTGCTTTGTTTGGCTCTGGCCATCCACAGGGTGCAGTCAGTTTGGTGCAGGTGATACTGCTGAAATCTTATGAAAACAGAGATACTTTGAACTTCTAGGAGCCAAGATGGCAAAGTAAGCTGTGTAACTATCTCCTATTCACTTCCAAATAACCACATAATAAATAAAATCCTGGAACAGCAGAGCCAGCAAGAAGATGGGGTGAAATAATCTTTTAAACCAAGGAACTTGGAAGATTGGCAGGAAAGTTTTGTCTCACTTGTTTAAAAGAAGAGTGTAGCCCAGGATGTGAAGCATCTCAGCAAGCCAGCAGCAACTCCTTTCTCAGCAAACCAGAGGGTACATCCTGATCTGCACTGCAGTTGATCTGGCAAAAACCAACACCAAGACCTCCACATGTCTCAGCATTGCCAGAGGAATAGGCAGACTCCAGCTCTGAAAACAACTACATTGTTTTAGTGCAGCTCCTGGAAAAGAGTCAACCTCCAATAGCCAGACCTTCCTATGCTTCAGTGTAACACCAGGCAAGCAGACAGTCACCTGTGATTCAGCGTATTCCCATGGAAGCACAGAAACATCCCCACCAACCTTGAATGCCAGAGACCAGCACTAAGATCCTTGCTCAGCAACAGGTACAGTGCCAGACACCTCCAGCATCCTCCAGGAGCAGCAGCCACACCTAACACCACCTGCCTCAGCCAACCACAAGAGAGGAGGGTCTTCCTTGGGCCTTTATAATGACAGGGAAAATCAAAACACAAACTCAGAAGAGGACAACATTGTCAAAATACCCATTTTGACAAAGAAAAATGAGAAGTGGTCTCGAGCCAGTAAAAAACTTATGGAAAGCTCAAAAAGTAGTTTAAAAAAGTGTGCTTGTGGTCACTCACAGACCAGAGCACAGGCCAGGAAAGGAGCAAGCACCTCTCCTTTGATCACATCACCCTTGAAGAACTGAAAATTTACAGGTGACTATCTCTGAAAACAGCTGCACAAAACCCCTGAAGCTTGGGATAGTACACCCTCTACACTAGAAGCAAAGACCTACCTTAAGAAACAGTTAAAAACTCAAGTAATTGTCTGGTAACATGAGCAAACAGAGGCAAAAAAAAAAACCCTCACAGTATAGACTCTTACTTTGGTGACAAAGAAGATCAAAACATACAACCAAAAGATGACAAAGCCAAAGCTCCTGTATTCAAAGCCTCCAAGAAAAATATGATTTGGTCTCAGGCCACAGAAGAGCTCAAAAAGGATTTTCAAAAGCAAGTAAGAGAAATAGTGGAAAAATTGGGAAGAGAAATAAGAGTGATACAAGAAAATCATGAAAAACCAGTCAGCAACTGACTAAAGGAGACTCAAAAAAATAGTGAAGAAAATAACACCTTAAGAAATAAACTAACCAAATAGCAAATGCAGTCTAAAATGTGAATGAGGAGAAGAATGCTTTAAAAAGGATAATTGGCCAAATGGAAAAAGAGGTCCAAAAGGTCACTGAAGAAATAATTAATTAAAAATTAGAATGGATCAAATGGAAGCTAATGACTTTGTAAGAAATCAAGAAATTATAAAACAAAACCAAAAGAATGAAAAGAATAGAAGACAATGTGAAATATCTGATTGGAAAAACAACTGACCTGGAGAGATCCAGGAGAGATAATTTAAAAATTATTGGACTATGGGGACAGCTAGGTGGCACAGTGGATACAGCACTGGCCCTGGAGTCAGGAGGACTTGAGTTCAAATCTGGGCTCAGACATATACTATTTCCTAGCTGTGCTAGCTGTGTGACTCTGGGCAAGTCACTTAACCCCAATTGCCTCACTAAAAGAAAAATTAAAAAGTAGATCTAAAAAAAAATTATTGGACTACCTGAAAGCCAGGGTTAAGAAGAGCCTAGATATCATCTTTCTTTTTAAAAATAGTTTATTACTTTTATTTCTCAACTAACACATATTAAAAAAAATAACCTGCCCTTCCCATTACTCTCCTCTCTTCTATCTCCTTCCCAGCATTAGGAAAAAACAATGAAACAAATCCCTCGATACATATCTATACATTCCAGAAAAAAAAAAATTCCACATTCATCATTTCTGAAAATATACATCTTTTCCTACATTTTGGAGTTCTTCAGTTCTCTCCCAGGAGGTTAGTAGTGTTTCTCATCTTTGTTATCTTGAACTCAGTGTTTTATCATTGTAGTGATCACAGTTCTGAAGTCCTTCAAAGTTGGTTTTCTTAAGGATGATGTTATTGTATAAAGGGCAGCTAAGTGGTGCTAAATGGCATGGTGGATAAACTGCCTGGCCTGAAGTAAGAAAGACCAGCCTGAGACACTTACCAGCTGTGTGATCCTGAGCAAGTCACTTAACACTGTTTGCTTCCGTTTCCTCATCTGTAAAATGAGCTGGAGAAGGAAAAGGCAAACTACTTCCAGTGTCTTTGCAAAGAAAACCCCAAATGGGGTTACAAAGAGTTGGGCACTACTGGAAAATGATGAAACAACAAATCATTACATAATCATTGTAGTCCTGCTCCCTTTCCTCCACAACAGTTCATAGAGGTCTTCCCAGCTTTCCTTTCATTGTTTCCTATGGCACAATAATATTTCATCACCTTCATGTAGCACACATTGTTTAACCTTTCTGCAATAGAAGGATTGTTCCTTAGTTTCCAATTTTTGGCTCCCATAGAAAGAGCTGTTGTAAATATTTTTTGTACATGCAGATATTTTTCTTTTGATTTTGAATATAGTAGAGTAGCTGGGTCAAAGCTATTCACAGTTTAATAACTTTCTAGGCATAGTTTTAGATTGCTTTTCAGAATGGATGAGCAAATTCACAGCTACATAAATAGTACACTAGTGTACCTGTGTTCCTGGAGACCCTCCAACATATTTTCCTCTTTTGTAATCTTTGCCAGTCTGATAAGTGAGCCCCAAAGTAATTTAATTTGCATTTTTCAAATTATTAGTAATTTAGAGCATCTTTCATGATTGTCCACAGCTTGGATTTTTTCCTTTGAAAACTACCCGTTCATATCTTCGGACCATATATCTACTGTGGAATGGCTCAGTCTTATAAACTGAAATCACTTCTGTACACCTACATGTGTATATGTATATATATACATACATACATACATATATACATGTATGTATATATGTATATATATGTGTGTGTGTGATATATATGTATGTATGCATGTGTATGTGTATATATATTGCATATATATAATATATATATTTTAATCAAAGAAACTTGTTGCAATAATTTTCTCGTTATCTGTTTCTCTTTTAATTTTTTCTACGTTAGATTTGTTTGTGCAAAACCTTTGAAAATTTTATATAACCGAAATTGTCATTTGTTGTCTTACGTTATCTTATCTTTCTCTTGTTTCATCAAGAATTCTTATCCAATTTGGAACTATGCCCAAAGGGCTATAAAAATGTGTATACCCTTTGATCCAGCAATAGCACTTCTAGGGCTATATCCCAAAGAGATCATACAAATGGGAAAAGGACCCAAATGTACAAAAATATTCATAGCAGCTCTTTTTGTGGTGACAAAGAATTGGAAATTGAGAGGATACCCATCAATTGGGGAATGGCTGAGCAAGTTGTGGTATATGAATGTAATGGAATACTATTGTGCTATAAGAAATGATGAACAGGCTGACTTTAGAAAAAACCTGGAAATACTTGTATGGTCTGATGCTGAGTGAAGTGAGCAGAAACAAGAGAACTTTGTACACAATAACAGCCACATTGTGAGATGACTAATATTGATAAACTTAACCTTTCTCAGCATTACAAGGATCTAAGACATCTCCAGAGGCCCCGTGATGGAAAATGCTATCCACACCCAAAGAAAAAACCGTGGAAGCTGAATCACTATCATTTTTTTTTCTCTTCTGTTGAGTTTTGTTTCCTTTCTGATCGTTCCTCCTATTGGTTTTATTTTTTTACTTACAACTTCACTAATGTGGAAATATGTTTAATAGGTATGTAAATGTATAGCCTATATCAGATTATGTGCTGTCTTGGGGAGGGTGGTGGGGAAGAAGGGGGAGAAAAATTTGAAACTCAAAAGCATATGGAAGTGATTGTTGATAAATCAAAATAAATTAATACAATTTAAAAAAAAGAATTCTTCCTTATCCACATATCTGGAAAGATAATTTCTTCCTTGCTACTCTACTTTGTTTATGATGTTACCTCTTATGGCTAAGTCATGTATCTATTTGGAGTTTATCTTGGCATAAGTTATAAGGTGTTGGTCTACACTTAATTTCCGCCAGAGTGCTGTCCAGGCCTTCCACCAGTTTTTGTCAAATAATGTGTTCCTTCCCCTGTAAATGGGGATGTCAGGTGTGTCAAACACTATATTTGAGTGCTTCTATACATTGTGTACCTAATCTGTTCCTTTGATCAATATTTTTTTTTAACCATCATATCACTCAAGGACATTTTACTAGTTGAAGTCAGTAGGCTCAGTGACATAAGACGGAGTCTTTCATTAATGATTTCTGTTTCAATCGCTAGGAAAACATACCTGTTAAATTTACTATAATGATACTTCGCTTCCTTGCTTACTTTGCATTTGATTGAAGCCTATAAAATGAATGATATAACATTGTTTCTCAAAAAGAGGATTGTTTTCAATGTAGAAAATTATTGATCTATATTTTTTGCTAGTTTTTTTTTATTTTGAATTTGTTTATTTTAGTTTTCAAAATTCAACTTCATGAGATTTTAAGTTCCAAATTTTCTCCCCATCTGGCCCTTCGCTCACTCCAAGATGACATGCATTCTGAATACTCCTTCCCCTAATCCGCCCTCCCTTCTATCTCTCCGCCCCTTCTTTTATCCCCTTCCCCTTATATTTTCTTGTAGCGCAAGATAGATTTCTATACCCCATTTCCTATATTTCTAATTTCCCAGTTGCATGTGAAAACAATTTTTTAACATGTGTTTTAAAACTTTGGGTTCGAAATTTTCTCCCTCCCTCCCTCCCCACCCACCCTCATTGAAAAGGCAAGCAACTCAATATAGGTTATACATGTGTAGTTATGCAAAACACTTCCATAGTAGTCATGTGAAAAACTAACTATATTTCCCTTCATCCCATCCTGCCCCCCTTTTATTCTATTCTCTCTTTTGACTCTGTCCTTCCTCAGAAGTGTTTGCTTCTGATTATCCCCTCCCCCAATATGCCCTTCCCTCTATCAACCCCCTGCTCTCTTGTCCCCTTCCCTCCTTATTTTCCTATAGGGTAAGACAGATTTCCACACCCAACTGAGTGTGTATGTTATTCACTCCTTTAGCCAAATCACATGAGAATACAATTCACTCATTCACTCTCACCTTCCCCCACTTCCCTCCACTGTAAAAGCCTTTTCTTGTCTGTTTTATCTGAGGTAATTTACCCCACTCTCCCTCTCCCTCTCTCCTTTTCCTAGTATAATCTTCTCTCACTCCTTAATTTTATTCTTCAGATATGACCCCTTAATCTTCAACTCACCCTGTGCCTTCTATCTATCTATCCATCTATCTATCTATCTATCTATCTATCTATCTATCTATCTATCTATCTATCTATCCATCTATCTATCACATATAATTTTTTCCCTCCAACTACCCTAATACTGACAAAGGACTAATTAGTTACAGATATCATCTTTTCATGCAGGAGTATGAACAGCTCGACCTTAATAAGTCTCTTATGATTTCTTTTTCACTATTTACCTCTTCATGTTTCACTTGAGTCTTGAATTTGAAGGTCAAATTTTCTATTCAGCTGTGGTCTTTTTATCAAGAATGCATGAAAGTACCCTATTTCACTGAATGACCATTTTTCCCCCTGAAGGATTATACTCAGTTTTGCTGGGTAGGTGCTGGGTAGGTGATTCTTGGTTGTGATCTTATCTCCTTTGACTTCCTGAATATTATATTCCATGCCCTCTGGTCTCTTAATGTAGAAGCTGCTAAATCTTGTGCTATCCTTATTGTGTTTCCCCAATACTTGAATTGTTTCTTTATGGCTGCTTGCAATATTTTCTCCTTAATGTGGGAACTCTGGAATTTGGCTACAATATTCCTAGTTTTCTTTGTGGATTTCTTTCAGGAGGTGATTGGTGGATTCCTTCAATTTCAATTTTGCCTTCTGGTTCTAAAATATCAGGGCAGTTTTCCTTGATAATTTCTTGAAAGATGATGTCTAGGCTCTTTTTTTTTTTGGATTATAGCATTCAGATAATCCAATAATTTTAAAATTCTCTATTCTGGATCTATTATGCAGGTTAATTGTTTTTCCAATGAGGTATTTTACATTTTTTCCCTATTTTTTTCATTCTTTTAGATTTCTTTTACAGTGTCTTGATTTCTCTTAAAGTCACTAACTTCCAATTGCTCTATTATAATTTTTAAGGAAGTATTTTCTTCAATAAGCTTTTGGACTTTCTTTTCCATTTGGACAATTATGCTTTTTAGGGCATTCTTCTCCTCATTGGCTTTTTGGACCTCTTTTGCCATTGGGGTTAGGCTATTTTTTAAGGTGCTGTTTTCTTCAGTATTTTTTTTGGGGTCTCCTTTAGGAAGGTGTTGACTTTTAATGATTTTCTTGCATCACTCTCATTTGTCTTCTGAGTTTTTCCTCTACTTCTATTACTTGTTTCTCAAAATCTTTTTTGAGCTCTTCTATGTCCTGGTAGCAATTATTTCTTGTAGGCTTTAGATTTAGGAGCTTTGACTTTGTTGTCTTCTTCTGGTTGCATGTTTTGATCTTCTCTGTTACCTAAGAAAGATTCTATGGTCTGATTTTTTTGTATGAGGCTTGGGCATGATCCTAGCCAATTACTTGAGTTTTAAACTCTCTGTTAAGGTAGAGGTCTGTTTCCACTGTGGATAATGTACTGTCCCAAACTTTGGGACTTTCGTGTAGATGTTTTCAGAGATACTTCTCATGACCTGTATATTCTCAGTTCTTCCACAGTGGTATGATAAGGGGCTAGGTGTTTACTCCTTTTCTGGCCTGTGCTCTGCTCTATGAGTGACCACAAACACTCTTTTCTGCCTTGGAACTGTGAGGAGGATTTTCTCTGTACCACCACTACAAGCTCCACCACACCAGCTTTCTGCCTCACCCTAGGACTGCCACATAGTACTGTGACCCAGATTCAAGGATGGGCAAAGCAAGAGAATCCTGCACCAGCAGAGAGATCTCTGTTTTGCTGTCTATTTCTTCCTGTAACTCCCTGAACTTCTCCTGTAAGAATTTGAATGCTATACCATTTGGTGCATATATATTTAGTAATGACATAACTTCATTGTCTATGGTGCCTTTTAGCAGGATGTAGTTTCCTTCCTTATCTCTTTTCATTAGGTCTATTTTTGCTTTTGCTTTGTCTGAGATCAGGATTGCTACCCCTGCTTTTTTCACTTCAGCTGATGCATAATATATTCTGCTCCAGCCTTTTCCTTTACCCTGTGTGTGTCACTCTTTTTCAAATGTGTTTCCTATCAACAACATATTGTAGGATTATGTTTTTTAATCCATTCTGCAATCCATTTCCATTTTATGGGAGAGTTCTTCCCATTCACATTCACAGTTATGATTACTATCTGTGTCTTTTTCTCCATCCTTTTTCCCCCTATTTATGCTTTTCTTTCTCCTTTTTCCTTTCCCCCCTTCACTCGTGTTTTGCTTTTGATCACCACCTCCTTCAGTCCCTTCCCCCTTTTATTATCCCTTTCCCTTTTCTTCCCCTTTAGTCTTACTGTTTCTTCTCTCCCTTCTTTCCACTCTCCCTTTTCTTTCCCCTTTTCCCTCCTACTGCCTGTAGGGTAAGTTAGATTTCTATACTTAACTGTTTATATTATGACCTTCTTGAGCCAAATCTGATGAGAGTAAGGTTCAAACAGTGCTCCTACCCTCCCTTCTTTCCCTCTGCTGTAATAGGATTTTGTGTCTTTTCCTGTAATGTAATTTACCCTTGTCTGCCTCCTCCTTTCTCAGTACATTTTCTAAGATCAGATTGATCCACTTATTTGGATCCTTTTAACCCACTTGATTAGATTTTTTTTATCATTACATCAAAGTCAACTAATATACACCCTCTTTATGTATACTTCTTTAACAAGGTGTAATAGCAATACAGTTTTCAAGGGTTGCAAGTCTCATATTCCCTTGTAGGGGTTTAAACAGCCCCCCCATTAACAACATATTGTATCCTTCTGTCCCATTTACCTTTTTAAGTCCTTCTTGAGTCCTGTACTTGAAGATCAAATTTTTTGTTGAGCTCTGGTCTTTTTATCAGGAAAGTTTGGAAGTCTCCTATTTCGTTGAATATCCACCTCCTCCCTTGAAAAATGATGCTCATTTTTGCTGGGTAATTGATCCTTGGCTGCATTCCAAGCTCCTTTGCCTTACAGAATATCATGTTCCATGCCCTGCAGTCTTTTAATGTAGAAGCTGCAAGGTCCTGTGTAATCCTGACTGTGGTTCCATGATATTTAAATTGTTTCTTTCTGGCTGCTTGCAGCACCTTCTCTTTCATCTGGTAATTTTGGAATTTTGCTATTATATTCTTGGCATGTGTCAATTTGGGATCTCTTTCAGGTGGTGATCGTGGATTCTTTCTATGGTTATTTTCCCTTCTGGTTCTAGGACTTCTGGCAGTTTTTCTTTATGATTTCCTGAAAGATACTGTCCAGGCTCTTTTTTTCATCATGATTTTCAGGTAGTCCAATAATTTTTAAATTGTCTCTCCTGAGTCGATTTTCCAGGTCGGTTGTTTTACTGATGAGGTATTTTACATTTTCATCTATTTTTTCATTTTTTTGTTTCTGTTTGACTGATTCTTGCTCTCTCATAGAGACATTAGTTTCCATTTGTCCAATTCTAGTTTTTAACAGATTGTTTTCTTCTGTTAGTTTTTGTACTTCCTTCTTCAACTGGCCAATTGTGTTTTTTGGGACTTGTTTTCTTCAGTGTATTTTTTTTTCCAATTGGCCAATTGTATTTTTGAAGGACTCTTTTACCTCTCTCACTTGACTATTAAAATCCTTCTTGAGCCTAAGAAGGCTTTTTGGGCTTCAGACCAGCTCATACTCCCTTTTGTTGTTGCAGATGTGGGTTTGTTGACAATGTTGTCCTCTTCAGAATTTCTGTCTTGATCTTCACTCTTCTCGTAATATGAATCCATGGTACATTTCTTTTTACTCATGTTGTTTCTTTATTCCCTGGCCTTTAAAGAGATTGAGCTCTCCTGCTGGGGAACAGAGGGTACTGACCCAAGCTTCTTGTGTTGGAAGCCTGGGTCTTGGTCACTGGCTTTGTGTGCTGGGGCCTCTTATGCTGGGAATTGGAGGCTGTAGGTTTCTGGCAGCTTACCTCCTGTTGAGCTGGAATCAGCAAGGCTGGAACTTCCAGGCAATTCTAGGTTGCCTGCTTTTCCTTTCCTTTAGCTTTCTTCAGCTCCTTTTAGATGGGTGCTGCAGGGTGTTTATCTGCCTGGTGCTCCTTGCAGTGTTGTCTCCCTCGGTTCTGCTAATGCATCTGGAGATTCCTTTGCAGTGGAGTGCTGAGGCTCCTGGTGGTTTTCTGAGCTGGTTTCCACCGGTCCTTCCACCCTCACTGAGGCACTCAGAGGTCCAGGTGTTGGAACTTGCCTGATGTATCACCTGGGCTTCAGGATTTCTTCACAATTGGAGGCTTCAGGGCTCCTACAGCTCACCTGGTGTTGAGTTGGAATAAGCAAGGTTGGGGCTTTAGGAAGCCTTTAGGTTGTTTTCTTCACCTCCGTTCAGATGAATGCTGCAGGGTACTTGTCTGCCTGGGGCCCCTTGTAGTTCTGCCTCCCTTATTTTTGCTGAGTCACTGGGAGACCCATTTGCTGGGCTGCTGCACTGCTACTTCTCATCTTTCTTCTAGATCAGGTGTTCCAGGGTTTTTTTTTTTCTGGGTGATATTTTCTGGGTTTTCAGAGGTTGATAGGGGAGAGTGAGAGCGACTACCTTTTCGCTCCGCCATCTTGGCTCCCGGAAGCGGAAGTCTCCCAGAGAGATCTCTGCAATCCCTCTCTGATCAACCCCTGGATTCCCTCTCAGTCTGTGGACTGGAAGCTCAGAAAGCAGCTGGCACTCTGGGGCAGAGCTTGGGGAGTGGGGCTAGAATCATGCTTCTCTCTCTCACCACGTTCACAGCCATTTCTCACTGATCTTCTCAGTTGTCTTTGGCATTTGTGGGTTGAGAGGTCTGGAAACCATCACAGCTGCCCATGATTCAGTCCTCTGAGGCCTGCTCCAGTTTCACTGAGGCTTGTTTTGCCTGTGTGCCTATGCTGAACTGCACTCTTCTCCCTGCCTGGAGTTGTATACATTTCAGAGCAACTATCCAGTCTGTCTTGGGCTGTAAATTTGTTTCACTCAGTCTGTTTATGGATTGTGCTGCTTTAGAGTTTGCTTAGAGTCATTTTTTTACAGGTATTTGGAGGGGTTTGGGGAAGACCTCAAGCAAGTCACTGCTTTCACTCCACCATCTTAGATATCATATTTCAAGAAATTATCAAGAAAAACTTCCCTGACATTCTAGAACTCAAGGATAAAAATACACATTGGAAGAATCCACCCATCACTTCCTGAAAGAGATCCCAAAATAAAAACTCCTAGGAACATTAAAGCCAAATTCCAGAGTTCCCAGGTCAAGGAGAAAGTATTGGAAACAGCCAGAAAGAAATAATTCAACTACTGTGGAAATACAATCAAGACAACAAGATTTAGCAGCTTCTACATTAAGGTACGAGAGAGCTTAGAATATGATATCCCAGAGGACAAAGGAGATAGGGTTAAAATCAAGAATCACCTACCCAGCAAAACTGAGTATAATACTTCAGGGGAAAAGTGGTCATTCAGTGAAATAGAGGACTTCCAAGCTTTCTTGATGAAAAGACCAGAGCCGAAGAGAAAATTTGACTTTCACATATAAGACTCAAGCAAAGCATGAAAAGGTAAACAGGAAAGAGAAATCATAAGAGACTTTTTAAAGATGAACTGTTTACATTCCTACATGGAATTATGACATATGTAACTCATTAGACATTTATCGGTACTAGGGTAGTTGCAGGGAATATGTATATATATATAGACAGAGGGCACAAGATGATTTGAATATGAAGGGATGATACCTAAAAATGAAATTTTTATTGTTTATTTATTTGTTTATTCCATTGTATTAAAGAGGAGAGAAAGAAGGGAGGGGCTGAACCCTTCTTGAACCTTACTCTCATTACTCTTGGCTCAAAGAATTAGTAACATACACACCTCATGGGGTATAGAAATTTATCATACCCTGTTGGGAAGGAGGAGATGAAAGGGGAAAGAAAAGGGAAGTGTCATCTATTTTTACCTTCTGTTGAGTTTTGTTTCATGTTTCTGATGGTTCCTCCTACTGGTTTTAATTTTTACTTACAACTTCACTAATGTGAAAATGTTTAATGGGTATGTAAATGTAAGCCCTATAGCAGATTGTGCGCCATCCTGGGGAGAGTGGGGGGGAGGAAGGGGAAGAAAAATTTTCAGCTCAAAAGCATATGGAAGTGATTGTTGATAAATGAAAATAAATTAATAAAATTTTAAAAAAAAGAAATTTATCCTGCCTTACAGGAAAATAGAAGGGGAAGGTTAATAAGAGAAGGAGGGTGATAGAGATGAGGGTACATTGGAGAAGGGGTACCTAGAATGCATGCCATCTTGAGTCAGGGAGGGGAAAAATGGGGAGAAAATCTGGATCTCAAAATCTTGTGGAAGTGAATGCTGAAAACAAAATAAATAAATAAATAATTTATTAAATAGACCAAAAAATAAACATGCCACATAAAATTAAAAAAAAAGTAGAATTGACCAAACAGGAAAGGAGATATAAAGGCTAACTGGAGGGGGAAAAAAATCCTTAAAATTTGATTGGGCAAGTGAAAGCTAAATAATGATAATGATAATAGTGATAATAATAATAATAATAATAATAATAATAATAATAATAATAATAATAATAATGGGTTGTAGGTATAAGCTATCATGAATGTGTGCAACAAAATGAAAAGAATGAAAAAATAGAAGAAAATATAAAATACCTCATTGGGAAAATAACTGACCTTCAAAACAGATCTAGGAAAGATTATTTATGAATTATTGGACTATCTGAAAGGCATGATAAAAAAAAAGAATCTTAACAGCTTATTTTAAGAAATTATCAATGAACACTGCCTTGTGGTCCTAGAACCAGAAAGTAAAGTCATTGAAAGAATCCACTGATCACCTGATCTGCTGAAAGAGATCCTAAAATGAAAACTCCAAGGAACATTGTAGCCAAACTCCAGAATCACCAGGTCTAGTAAAATATATATATATATATATATATATATATATATATATATATATATATATGCACTGCAGGCAGCCAGAAAGAAACAATTCAAATATCAGGGTGCCACAGACAAGATTACACAGAACTTAGCAGCTTCTGCATTAAAGAATTAGAATATGATATCCCAGAAGGCAAAGGAGTTTTGATTACAACCAAGAATCAGCTACCCATCAAAACTAAGCATAATCTTTCAGGGGAAAAGATTGAAATTCAATGAAATAGGGGAATTTCAAACTTTCCTCATGAAAAGACCAGAGATGAGGAGAAAATTTGATATTCAATTACAAGACTCAAGAGAGGCATAAAAAGGTAAACAGGAAAGAAAAAAAAACTATTTAATAAAGTTAAACTGTTTACATCCTTACATAGGAAGATGATAGTTGTTATTCCTTAGAATGGTACCTTTATTATGGCAGTTAGAAAGGGTATATATAGACAGAGATGTGGGTATAAGTTGACATTGATGTAATGATATAAAAAAATAAGAGGTGAAAAAAGGATTGTACTGGGAGAAGAGGAAACAGAGAGGCAGAATAGGGTGAATTATATGAAGAGGTACAAAAAAATTACAGAAGAGGAAAGGAAGGGAGTGGCTGAGCATTGTTTGAACCTTACTCTTAGTATTGGCTCAAAGGAGGAATAACAAGCATGACTCGTTGGGTATAGAAATTTATCATACCCTATAGGTAAGGAGGAGGGGAAAGGGGGAAAAGGAAATGGATGGATAGAAGGAACATCAGAAGGGAGGACAGAAGTAGTAAGGAAAAGTGGAAAGAAAATGGCAGGGGCTGATAGGGAAGAGCAGATTGAGGTAGTAGCGATCAGAAAGAAAACACTGGTGAGGAGGTACAGGATGAAAAAGAGGGGAAATACGATGGAGTAAAATACATAGTTAGTAATCATAACTCTGAATGTGAATGAGATGAACTCTCAGATAAAACAGAAGCAGAGAGCAGAGTGGATTGAAAATCATAATCCTACAATATACTCTTTAGAAGAAACACAATTTGAATCAGAGAGATACACACAGAGAAAGGTAAAAGGCTGGAACAAAATATTTTGTCTTTCAGCTGAAGTTAAAGAAAATCAGGGGTAGTAATCTTGATTTCAGACAAAGCAAAAACAAATTTAATCTAATTAAGTGATAAGGAAGGAAAGTACATCTTGCTTAGAGGTACCAAGATAATGAAGCAATATCAATACTAAATATATATGCACCAAGTGGTATAGAATCCAAATTCTTTTTTTTTTCAGCCAAAGACAAGGTTTATTAGAACTTCTGTCATATTGGCCAGACTCTTAATGAGTCTGAACATTAGTGAGCTATTGGCTAAATTATAAAAATCTGAGCAGTGGCTAGATTGTAAGAATCTGAGCACCTTAACAGAGACAAGATGGACCTTATATACAGAAAAACTGTGGGAGAGATGTAGGAGTGGGCAAGAAGTTTGGGGTGACTGTGAGGTTACAGAATGGAACCTAGATAGGATTAAGGCTTGGGGCCATAGTGAGGTAAAACAGTAGAGGGCTAGGCAAGGTTAAGGTTTAACAGAATTGGGATATTGGGAGTAGCCACAATGAAAGGCTAGTTGATGGGATTATGCCATCAGGGGAATGCCAGAGATTTGGCCATGTGGGAAAGTCCATGGTTTTTCCTTTCTGGGGTCCAGATCCCAACCCCAACCCTCTCAAACAAATGGGATCCAAATTCTTTTGGGGTAAGGGGTGAAGGTCTTAGCTTCTGAAACTGCTTCTTGCTGGCAAAGGGCAGCATAGAGTTGTCCCTGCCTCGAGGTGGTGCCAAAGAGAAGGTTGACTGGAACTGAGCACAGGCTGCATCCAGGGAATGATGGGACATTGGCTGGTACCCCCTGTTTGCTATCAGTTATAGGTGAATGGCTGGTAGTCTGGAAGACACAAATCTGACAAAAAAGACTGCAGGCCCCAGATATAACAGGATAAAACATCCTTAGGTCTGTTTGGATTCAGACAATTCAGTCTTCCAACCATGCAGTATCAAATCCACCTCATAACCAGACTCAAGAATAGCCAAGTGGGTAACATTCCTTTTCAAAGGAACATAATAGGGAAACTGAGCCAGGAGGATCCCATCTTAGACTGAGGCTGAAATTGTTCTCTCAGTTTTTCCTGATACTGACTTCCCACCAGTGGTACATTCTGTCTGAATACCTCATGGCATTTCTCTCAGATGATGGATTATTGATTATCAACATATTATTATGATTTGTCAGGCAACTGAAAATAAAATCCTATGAGCTTTTACTTCACACAACAAGTTTCATTAATTACAGTTTAGGAAAAAAAAAAACTTTCCCAGGATTTACATCTTAAATTTGTCCTGGTGTAAAAAGTCAATCGTTAGAAATTATTTCTATACACTTTCAAATTCTGAGAAAGACAAAACCCAAACAAGCTTTTTGGCAAGTTTACACATAAAAGCAATAACCAACAATAGCCAATTTCTTTTTAGATTTAAGGAAATTATGAAAAGTTGCTTGACATGACTGATACAAAAAGTTCACCAATTTGAAACTTGAAACAAACCCATTATCAATCAGGTGACTTCACTTTTGCTAAATGCATTTCCAAATTACTTTACACAGACAATCAACATCTCATCATTAACAGTTAAAACTACAACTTTAAAAGAGCATGCTTACCCAAGTTCAGAGGTCAGCTTCTTCACCTTGAGCAGGATGTGCTAAACCAGGGTGTTGCCCTAGTGCCCAAGGCCATTGCCAGTGGGGTCCATGCTATAGCTGCTGACCCTACCCCTCCTTCCTTTTGTCAGGTGGGGTAGGGTGAAATCAAAGGTGAGGGGTAAAGGGTAAAACTCTCTTCTCCTATGACAGGGGTTAACAGATACCCTCTTGACTCGAGGAAAGGGAGTGGGAGAAAGGAGTGACCAGGGTTGTAAGGAGGTGTTTCAAAACTCCTTAATGCTCAATCACAAAACCTCTAGAATCTGCTAAAATGTTTTTAACTGTTTTAACTTTTCCCTGTACCATCCCTGAAGGAGGACTCATGGGTTTAGAGGGAAGGGAGTAAGTAAGCCTCAGGGAACCAAAAAGTACCTGCAGTTTTTCCCAATTCCCTGGCACTAAGGGAATTGACAGAATTGGCCACAGGCTTCCAGGTAGGGAGTCCATCCTTGTCTTTTATGCTGCAGGAGATGTACCCAGGTCTATGGCCTCGAACCAACCCTTTGGAATGAGAGCCTGAAAGCATCAGATGAGTGTGAGACAGTTTTGTAACTATTTGCCCAAAAAGCAACTCCAGCCTTCCTAGATGCTTGGAGAGTGACCCCAACTGCAAGGCAAGAAAGAAGTGGGGAGAGGCTTACATACCTTCCAGTCTTGGCTGGAGAAAAACTTGGGGTTAGGCAGCTTCCCAGTATGGGTCACCAAAATGTAGAGGTTTAGGAGTGCTGGGGTGCTGGGACCCCCATGGGTCCTGCCTAAAAGAATTTGACCAAAGCCTTCTTTCAACCAAAGGCAAGGTTTATTAGAACATCTGTCATATTGGCCAGACTTTTAAGAAGTCTGAACATTAATTAGTAAGCTATTGGCCAGATTATAAGAAACTGAACAGTGGCTCAATTGTAATAATCTGAGCAGCATCCAAATTCTTAGAGAAGTTAAGTCACTTACACAAAGAAGTACACAGCAAAACTACACTAGTAGGATAACTCAACTTCCTCCTCTGGGAATTAGATAAATCTAATTAAAAAATTTAAAAAAAAGAAAGGAGTTAAGGAGGTGAATAGAATTTTAGAAAGTTACAGGATATGCCTGGAGAAAACTGAAGAGGTATAGAAAAGAATATACTTTTTTTTTCCAGTGGTACATGGCACCTACACAAGAATTCGCCATATATTAGATATGAAAGCCTCACAATCAAATGCAGAAAGGCAGACATATTAAATGCATCCTTTTCAGATCATGATGCAATAAAATTACATTTAATAAAGGGCCATGGAAATATAGACAAAAAATTAATTGGTGACTAAATAATCTAATTCCAAAGAATGAAAGCATCAAACAACAAATCCTACAAACAATAACCAAATTCATTAAAGTGAATGACAATAATTACAGAAATTACCAAAACTTATGAGATTCAGAAAAAAGCAGTTCTTAGAAAAAAAAATTATATCATTAGATGCTTATGTGAATAAAATAGGGAAAGAGGAGATCTATGAATTGGTTATGCAACTAAAAAAAGCTGGAAAAGAACAAATTAAAAATCCCCAAATAAATATCAAATTAGAAATTCTGAAAATCAAAGGAGAGAGTAATAAAATTAAAACTACAAAAACTATTGAACTAATAAGACTAAGCTGTTGTTTAGGGAAAATCCAATAAAATTGATAAATGTTTGGCTAATCTGATTAATAAAAAATATATTAGAAAACCAAATTACCAGTATCAAAAATGAAAAGGATGAATTGACCAACAATGAAGAGGTAATTAAAGAAATAATTCAGAGCTCTTTTGCCCTACTGTATGCTAATAAAACTTTCAATCTAAGTGAAATGGATGAACATTTACAAAAAATATAAATTGCCTAGATTAACAGAAGAGGAAATAAAATACTCAATCCCATTTTGGAAAAAGAAACTGAACTTCCTAAAAAAAAATCTGCAGGACCAGATAAAATTTAGAAATGAATTCTACCAAATTTAAAGGACAACATTTAAAGACAATTTTAAGAACAATTTATTTAAAGAACAATTTAAATTTAAGTGATAATTAATTCAATATTACACAAAATACCTATTTTTGATGATATAAATATGATGCTGATACCAAAATGAGGAACAACTTAAACAGAGAAAGTTTTTGAGCAATTTATTTAATGAACACTAATGCAAAAATTATTAATAAAATATTAGCAGAGATTACAGCAATTTATCATGTGAATAATACATTATGACTGTGGAATGTAGGGCTTAGGGCTGGTTCAATAATAAGAAAACTGTCAGTATAATTGGCCATATCAAGAACAAAACTAACATATCATATGATTATCTCAATTAATGCAGAAAAGGCTTTTGAGAAAATGCAGCACCCATTCCTATTAAAAATACTTGAGAACATAGGAAAAAATGGAGTTTTCCTTAAAATGATAAGTAGTATTGATCTAATACAGTCAGCAAGTACTATATGTAATGGGGATAAGCTAGAAGCTTTCCCAATAAGATCAGGGGAGAAACAATAATGCCCATTATCATCACTATTTTTCAATATTACACGTGGAATGTTAGCTATAACAATAAAAGAAGGAAAAAAAGGAGTGACTTAAAATGGGCAATGAAAGAACAAAATTATCGCTCTTTGCAGATATGATGATTTACTTAGAGAAGCCTAAAGAATCAACTGAAAAAATTACCAAACAAATATAGCAAATTTGCAGGATATAAAATAAACCCACATAAATCATTATCATTTCTTCATATGACCAACAATGCCCAGAAACAAGAGATAGAAAGCAAAATTCCATTTAAAATAACTACAAATAATATAAAAAACATTGGAGTCTACTTTCCAAGAAAAAAACAAAACAAAACAGGAATTGTATGAACACTGCGATAAAACACTTTTCAGACAAATAAAGTCAGGTAAAATAATTCATCTGGAAGAACAAAAGGTCACAAATATCAAGGGATTAATGAAAATATGAGAAGGGAAGGTGGCCTTGTTGTACCAGATCTAAAACTATATTATAAAGCAGCAATCATCAGAAGTATTTGGTACTGGCTAAGAAACAGAGTGCTGGATGACTGGAATGGGTTAGGTACACAAAACATAGTACTCAATGACCATAGGAACCTGTCATTTCATAAAGGCAAAGACCCTAATCTTTGGAGTAAGCACTCACTATTTGACAAAAACTGCTGGGGAAATTGGAAAATATGGCATATTGTTTCTAGGTACAGAACAACATCTCACACAATATACCAAGATAAGGTTAAAATTTGTTCATGATTTACACATAAAGAATGATACCATGAGCAATTTAGAAGAACCAGGAACAATGTTCCTCTCAGAGCTATGGGGAAGGGAAGAATTCATGACAAAACAGGAGACAGAGAACATTATGGAATGTAAAATAGGTAATTTTGATTATATTAAAATAAAAAGGTTTTGTACAAATAAAGCCAATGCAGCCAAAATTAGAAGAAAGGCAGAAAGCTAAGAAACAATGTTTATAGGCAGTATATCTGATAAAGGCCTTATGTTGGAAATCTATAGAGAACTGAGTCAAATTTATAAGAATACAAGCCTTTCCCCAATTGACAAATTGCAAAAAGTTGCAGACAGGAAGTATTCAGATGAAGAAATGAAAACCATCTAAGGACATATGTATGAAGAAGTACTCTAAATCACTCTTTATTAGAGAAATGTAAAATAAAACAACTCTGAGGTACCACCTCACACATTTCAGATTGGCTAATATGACAAAAAATGAAAATAACGAAGATTAGAGAGAATGTGGGAAAATTGAGGCACATGCAATGTTGGTGGAGTTGTGAACTGATCCAACCATTCTGGAGAAAAATTTGGAACTATCTCCAAAAAGCACCCAAACTTTGATCCAGCAATACAATTACTAGGTCTGTATCCCAAAGACATCATTAAAAAGTGAAAAGAGCCCACATGTACACAAATATTTATACCAGCCATTTTCATAGCTGCAAAATATTGGAAATGGGAGGGGGGATGCCCATCATTTGGGGAATGGCTGAACAACCTATATGGTATATGAGTCTATTGGAATACTACTATACAATAAGAAATTATAAACAGGTAGATTTAACCTGGAAAGATTTGTATGAAGTGATGCAAAGTGAAATGAGCAAAACCAGGAAAATTTTGTACACAGTGTAATGATCAACTATGAATGATTCAGTCTTCTCAGCAACACAGTGATCTGAAACAAGTTCAAAGATCTCAGGAAGGAAAATGCTATTCACATACTCATAAAGTACTGATGGACTCTGTGTGCAGATTGAAGCACATGTTTTCACTTCATGCTTTTTCATGTTTTATTTTTTCCTTCTGATGTATTTCTCCTTTCACAAGTGAAACTAATATGGAAACATGTTTTATATGACAACACTTGCATAATCTATGTCAAATTGCCAACCATTTTCAGTATAGGGGAGGGGAGAGAGGAAGGAAGAGAGAGAGAAATATTTTGGAACTCAGCATCTTGTAAAAATGAAAGCTAAAAATCATCTTGATATGTAAGTTGGATACTAATAAGATAATATTTTTAAAAAAAGAGATGCTTTGTACGGTCTATTATTTGTAAGAAGCATTGTATTCTAGAGACAAGAGAGCTGACCTTGGAGTCTAAATGATCTGGATTCAAGGCTCCCCTCAGAACCCTGAGCAAGGGAATTAACTTCCTAATGCATCAGGAAACTCTGCAAGATTTATAGATTCTACAGAAGTTAACAGTCTTCACTGGTATCCGCAGTTGCTGGGGAACATTCAAAATCCTTTAAACTTGGCTCTGGCATTTCCTTTCAACTTTACTGTTTATTGCTTGCCTTCACACAATCTGTGGTCCAGGAAAACTTACCTGTTACTGTTCCCTCACACTTAACACTCCATCTTTTCTCTGTGCTTTTGTATAGCTTTCCTCGGCCTATAGAATGTACCCCTTCCTCACCTCCACTTAATATCCCTATTTTCTTTCAAAACTCATTTTTGTCCTACCTTCTATGTAAAGCCTTCCCTGATACTCCCACCTGCTAATCCTCCATACACACACACACACACACACACACACACACACACACACACTATCTTATTTACACTTACATCTTTACATTTTGTAACACCTACAGAAATTAAAGTAAGGATGTGACAGGGAAGATCTGATTTGGTTTAGTCTTTGTATATACAGTGTCCTTAATAAATTATTATTGATTATAGAATCACACAGGACATTTTTTAACATAGTTAAAATATATATGTTAGGAGTTAGACTGGAACACAGATCCTACATGACTGAGACACTAGGTGTCCACTCCTAAATCATTCATGTGATTCCTTGTATCCTTAGCTAAAGGAAAGTCTTAATTTCTAGTGTCCAATAATTTATCTGTTTTTCATTTATTTCCAGTTGTCTCTATATAAACAATATCTACCAAAGGACTTATAGATAACTTATGAATAAAGTAGAAAAGCTGGAGAAGGAAAGGGCAGTATCTTTGCCAAGAAAATCCCAAATAGGGTCATGAAGAGTCGGACATGATTGAAAAATAACTGAACAACATCAAAAGTGGAAAAGCTGGTGATGTTGCCTGGGGTGATATCTCTAAGAAAAAAACTGATTTTATGTTTCTTTTTATTTGTTTCTATTTCTGTCTTGTTTTAATAAAGATAAAGATAAGAGGAGAATTTATGAACTAATTTTAACTACACCCAGAACTAATTTATTTTATTTATTGTGAGCTATAAATGACCTTTAGGGAAAATAATCTGATTTTGTTTCTTTTCAGTGATACCTTTATAGGTTGATTGCACATATAGCCTGGTACCACATTTAGCTAGCAATTACAACTAATACACGTGTATACATAATGATGTATGGAATGATTATATCAGAATGTGTTGCTTGAATCGCCATATGCAAGATTGATAATAACGTAAATAAAAGGAGAAATAAATTAGATCCCTACTGGAATAGAAGTATTGAAATTATTCATTATTTCTTGAGTTTGTGTTTATGCAATGAATGTACTGTGCCATAGTACTGTTGATACATTTGTCCATAATATAATTGCACTTCTTATGTTTGTTTAACCAGGCAGAAAAAGGGGCATCTGTCAGAGTCTAGAAGGCAGTCTCAGGTAAGGTGGCAGGTACAGGCTAGAGTAAAAGTCCATTTAATTAAATATGCTTTAATTAATTGTTTACTATGTGTACGGAGCTGTTGACTCAGGTCAATAGAACTGAGTTTAGGTCCTTTGCCTCAATTAAGAAAACCTAGTTCTGTTGGGGAAAAAAAATCTAAAGATTAGAATGATTTCTTGGTACTTTTTAAAAGTTCTAGCTTGCAATAATCATTCTTTTTTCCCCAACTTATCGAAACTAATAAGACTCTTGTGAGCCTTTGTTCTCAAGGAAAATGAAATTCAAAATAATAATTTAGTTTTCTAGAAACTTCCAAGGAACTTTCAGTTTCACCAGAAAACCAAAATAATTACACAGCTGCTGTTTACTTAATAGCAGGAAAACAACAACAATAATATCTGAGGTAGAAAAGCAAAGAAAAAGTACAGAGTTTCCAGTCAGGTGACATACAGAGACATTTAGGTGACTGAGTAGATAGAGTACTGGTCCTGTAGTCTGGAAGACCCAAGTTAAAATCTGACCTCAGACACTTATTAGCTGTGTGGCCCTGGACATCTCAGCCTCTGATGCCTGTGTTTTCAACTTTAAAATGAAGAGAATAATAGCATCTACTTCACAGGCTTGTTTTGAAGATTAAATGAGATATTCGTAAAGGGATTTATCTCAATGCCTGTCACACAGTCATTCCGGGAAACTGAACTGCTTCCGTTTGAATTGTCGTAGGAAGATTCTGAAGATCACCTGGCAGAGTAAGACACCGGACACTGAGGTCTTTTCTCCAGGTAAACTGACAAGCATTCAATCTCTACTTCAGAGAGCACAACTCTGTTAGACTGGCGCTTTGTTTCAATACAAAATATATGCTTGACAAAAAGACTATTTTATAGAGAACTCGTACAGGGCAAGCATTCATATAGTGCTCAGAAGAAGTGATATAAGGACACTCTTAAGTTTTCTCTTAAGAACCTTGGAATTGATTGTGTGACATGGGAGACACTGGCATAAGACTGCTCAGTGTGGTGTGCCTCAGCAGAGAAGGTTCTGTACTCTATGAGCAAAGTAGACTTGAGGTAACTCAAGGAAATCCAAGATACACAAACTTAGAGAATCCACCCCAAAGGTTCACAAGGACTATTTGTGCCTAACCTGTGGTAGAACATTCTGAGCTCATATTGGTCTGATCACCCACAGTCGTACACACTGATACTTCACTTTGGCATGGTGATGTCATTTTGTTCCTCTTTGAAAATGAAGGGCAACAACAACAAATAGTAGGGCCATAAGTAGAGAAATGTCCTCTCTTTTCCCTGTTTTGCATTCTGAGACTGTTATAGTAGTTGTGAAAGAATGTCAAGAACTCTGAATGCTAATGAACTGGGCTATGGAGGTACCACTGACCATTAACCAGTGGGTTAGCACACTGGTTTATGTGAGATAATTACTGTTAGGAACAAAAGCAATAGTTGAAGTGGTATAAAATTTTAGGCTGACTCTATCAGGAATGATCATGATGGTAAGACTGCGAAGAAATTGTCAAGAGATGGTCCACATTCATATTCTGATGTAAGAAGAAGGCAAGATAAGCTCTTAAAAATTAGAACCACTAATATTTCATCTTTTTTAAATCCATTAGAATATGTGTTACTGACAGCTAAAGCAAGGAAGCTACCAAACAATAAATTGACTGAAGATATGAATGTCTTCAGTAAGTCAATACTACATATCAAAAAATCAATCAGCAAGCATTTATAAAGAATGTGCTAGGTGTAGGTCACTGTGCTAAGAGATGTGAATACAACTGCAATGAATAAAACCATCTTTGTTATGAGTTTATACTTTCCTGAGGAAGACAACAAATACATACATACATACATACACAGAGAGATAAAAGACATATGAACATACAGAATAAATTAAAAATACAAAGTATCTGAAAACAATGTATTTTGTTAAGGAGGGCACCAAGATTTGGGGTAATCAGAATCAGGAGGGGCATCATATAGAAAGTACATAAGAATAAATTTAGAAACTGATCTCATCAAGTATATGAAAGTACTGCACATTAAAAATCTATTTGAAAAAAATATAATTCTATTTCTAAGCCAAGATTAGATTAAATTAGATGAAGCATAAAAGAATAACTTAAATCTCAAGAAAAGAGGCTGAATAATCTCAATATTAATAATACTAATTATTATAATGATAACATCTAATACTTACATGATGCTCTAAGGTTTGCAATGTACTTTACAAATATTTTATCTTCATAACAAATCAGGGAAGTAGGGACTATTATTATTCTGCTTTTATTAATGAGAAAACTGAAGCAAATAAAGGTTAGGCAACTTTCTCTTAGTCACACGATTAGGAAGTATCTGAGGATGGATTTGTATTACTATGATCTTCTTGTTAATAGGTCTAGTTTCACCCAATTACTCCAGTAAAAACTAGAATAAAGCAAAATTTCATTTAATGCCAAGTCCAGAAATTATATTCTGTAATATTTTACATAACAAAAAAAAAAGTTGGCACCTAACACGATTCTGAAGAGGATGTAGAATGGATAAGAATACAGCAAAGACTTTTTGAGCTGGACACCATGAACTCAATCAGCATAGGAAACTATTAAAACAGAATAATTCAAGAAAGATAACATTCCTGATAGTCATTATGAATGAATACAGTTTTGAAAAAG
The DNA here is from genome assembly GCF_003287225.1 of Phascolarctos cinereus. NCBI lineage: Eukaryota > Metazoa > Chordata > Mammalia > Diprotodontia > Phascolarctidae > Phascolarctos > Phascolarctos cinereus. Next base: position 75,745,174 of record NW_027556098.1, read on the forward strand.
ACTTGGGAGAAAAGGTGAAAACATTTCAGGAACTTCACATAACAAGATATGCAGCTACTATTGCCAGGAAAAAAGACCAAGTAGGAAAGATGCCCTTTTTTAGGGATGTTCCCAAGGGCAGGTGTCTAACACTACCATGACTGAATCTTTGACTATAAAATCAATATCAAGCTGGCACTTGAAGTAGAAAACTTGAATTTTGAATGATTCCAGCAAAAAAAGACCCACACACAAATTAAATTAATCCCAGAAAACAATAGCATATCCGAAATTCTAGAAAACTTCAACTGACAATTGAAAGCAAAGATAAAAGATCAAGATGAATTATGGATTCAAAGCAATTTAAAAAATCAAAACAGAAATTAAAATTAATTAAAAAAATAAGGGGTATTGAGAAATTTAAAAAAATAAGTCAGAGGGGAGGGCGAACCCCAAAATTTTGAAGATGTGAAAAATTTGTGTTTATCTACATGGTCCTCAAAAAATGAATACAATGAGAACAAATTTACATTAAGTACAACTATACATCTGTAATATAATGAGAGATTAGAAGACACATTTAAGGTTCTAAAAACACATTTGTTTCTTTGCATAGCTTTAAATTAGAGCCCTAATAAGATCATTACTTATTGGCTTTTCTGTTTCATAATGACATATGAATTTCTACTGAAACATATGAACAGCTTCCTCTCAGTCACAATCATAACAAGAAGTTATAACTACTTATTGCCAAAAAGGGAAAGGGGCATGTAACTTTTTATTTAAAGAAGGCTAGAAACTCATTCCATATGCCAATAACATGGTTGTGTTTTCTTTAGGAAGTACTCATATCTTCATCATGCTCAAAATTTATAAACTCAAGAAAATTATGTTGACTAAGGAACAAAGAACACATACTAAATTGCTAGGGTTGTCTATGCTATTTATACCATTTAAAAACGTCATTTATGAGGGGGGCAGAGCCAAGATGGCAGAGTAAAAGCATAGACGAGAGCACAGGCCAGGAAAACAGTTAACACCTCACCCTTTAACATAGCACCATGTAAGAAGTGAAAATTTAAAGGTCCCTAGAAGTATTCTGAAAATAGTTGTACAAAACCCCTGAAGCTTGGGACAGTACATTCTACACACTGGAAGCAGATCTCTACCTTAACAAGGTGGTTATGACTCAAGTAATTGGCTAGGATCATAAGCAAGCAGAGGAAAAAGAGTCAGACCATAGAATCTTACTTTGGTGACAAAGAAGATCAAAACAGACAACCAGAAGAAGACAACAAAGTCAAAGCTCCTACATCCAAAGCCTCTAAGAAAAATATGAATTGCTCTTAGGCCAATGAAGAGCTCAAAAAGGATTTTGAGAAGCAAGTAAGTGAAGTAGAGGAAAATCTGGGGAGAAAAATGAGAGTGATGCAAGAAAATCATGAAAAACAAGTCAACCGCTTGCTAAAAGAGACCCAAAAAATATTGAAGAAAATAACACCTTAAAAAATAGCCTAACCCAAATGGCAAAAGAAGTCCAAAGAGCCAATGAGGAGAAGAATGTCCTAAAAAGCAAAATTGGCCAAAGGGAAAAGGAAGTACAAAAGCTTACTGAAGAAAATACTTCCTCAAAAATTAGAATGGAGTAATTGGCAGCTAGTGACTTTATGAGAAATCAAGACACTAAACATAAATCTAAAAGAATTTAAAAAAAATAGAAAACAATGTGAAATATCTCAATGGAAAATAACTGACCTGGAAAATAGATCCGGGAGAGAGAATTTAAAAATTATTGGACTACCTGAAAGTTACGATCAAAAAAAGAGCCTAGATATCATCTTTCAGGAAATTCTCAAGGAAAAACTGCCCTGATATTTTAGAATCAGAGGGCAAAATTGAAATTGGAAGAATCCACCAATCACCTCCTGAAAGAGATCCCCAAAGGAAAACTCCTGGGAATATTATAGCAAAATTCCAGACTTCCCACATCCAGGAGAAAATATTACAAGCTACCAGAAAGAAACAATTCAAGTACTGTGGAAACACAATAAGAATAACACAAGATTTATCAGCTTCTACATTAAGGGACCAGAGGGCATGGAATATAATATTCTGAAGGGCCAAGGAGACAGGATTACAACCAAGAATCACCTACCCAGCAGAAGTGAGTATTACCCTTCAGGGGAAAAAATGGTCATTCAGTGAAATAGGGTACTTTCATGCATTCTTGATGAAAAGACCAGAGCTGAATAGAACAATTTGACTTTCAACTGTAAGACTCAAGTGAAACATGAAAAGGTAAACAGGAAAGAGAAATCATAAGAGACATATTAAGGTTGAACTGTTCACATTCTGGCATGGAAAGATAATATTTGTAACTCATGAGACCTTTATCAGCATTAGGGTAGTTGGAGGGAAAAAAATTCTATGTATGTAGATAGATAGATAGATAGATAGATAGATAGATAGATAGATAGATGACACACAGTAAGTTGAAGATGAAGGGGTGATATCTGGAGAAAAAAATTAAGGGGCAAGACAGGATTATACTGGGAGAAGGAGAAAGAGAGAGGTAGAATGGGGCAAATTATCTCACATGACACAGACAAGAAAAGGCTTTTACAGTAGAGGGGAGGTGGGGGAAGGCAACAGGGAATGAGTGAATCTTATTCTCATAGGATTTGGATTATGGAGGGAATAATATACACCCTCAATTGGGTATGGAAATCTATTTTACCCTACAAGAAAATGTGTTGGGGAAGGGAATAAGAGATCAGGAGGATGATAGAGGGGAGAGCAGATTCAGGGAGAGGGTAATCAGAAGCAAACACTTCTGAGGAGGGACAGGGTCAAAAGAGAGAATAGAATAAATGGGGAGTAGGACAAGATGAAGGGAAATGTAGTTAGTTTTTCACAATATGACTACTACTGAAGTGTTTTGCATAACTGCACATGTACAACCTATATTGAGTTGCTTGCCTTTTCAATGAGGGTGGGTGGGGAGGGAGCAAGGGAGAAAATTTGGAGCCCAAAGTTTTAAAAACGTGTGTTAAAAATATTGTTTTCACATAAAACTGGGAAATAAGAAATACAGGAAATGGGGTGTAGAAATCTGTCCTGCCCTATAGGAAAATAGAAGGGGAAGGGGATAAGAGAAGAGGGGAGAGAGATAGAAGGGAGGAAAGATTAGAGGAAGGGGTATTCAGAATGCATGCCATCTTGGGGTGGGGGGAGGGATGAGATGGAGAGAAAATTTGAAACTCAAAATCTTGTGGAAGTGAATGTTGACAACTAAAAAGAAATAAATGAAAAAATATGTATAAATACTGGATAAATAGGAACTAATTAACAGATGAAAGGGCCTAGAATTGAGAGGAGTTGGGGAAGATTTCTAGTAAAAGAAAGGCTTCTAGTTAAGACATAAAAGAGCTATCAAGGTCAGTAGGTGGAGGAAGGAGAATGTTCCAGGCATGGGGGACAGCCAGGGCGAATGTCTGGAGCTGAGACATGTGATGTCTTATCTAGGTAACAGCCAGGAGGCCAGTGTCACTGGATTGAAAAGAACATGTCAGGAAGTAAGGTGTAAAAAGGATTGGAAAGGTAGGAGAGGGCTGAGGTATGAAGGGTTTTGAATATTTGATCTTGGAGGAAATAAAGAGCCACTGGGGTTTAAAAAATAAAATAATATAAATCATTTACACACTCTTAGCTTATTCACGTATTGGCAATATATAAATATATATCTCCAAATATAATGAGAGTATTACAATATGTCTAAATGAAAACCTTCTCTCTATTTAAGATGTTCCACCAATAAAAAATACAATACATATAACATGTCACATCTTTCAAAAAGAGAGCTAGTCTGCTATGATCCTGGTTGCCATAAATCCACTATCATCTCTTCTGAATGTAATTTAATATGTCTTGCAAACGTAAGAAGGAGTAAATAACTAAAGTATGGAGGAGTCATATCAAATTATTTTATTAGCCATTTAATGTCTTTAGATGATATTAAGTTGTACAATTTTGTTGCAAATACATTTAAATATCTTTAACATTTTATAGAAACTTCCTCTAATGATAACTAAATATTATTTGGGCTTGCTACATATAGAATTTTTAGTTATACCAAGGATGAGTATAGAATAAAGATTTTGACCTTGAATCCTAAAATGATGATCAGATCAATAATAATGATGATGGTGAAACCTACAAATACAATGATCTTTTTCAGAAATGCCAAGCACAACACTCTTATAGGTAAAATTCTGGCTGCGTATGTCAAGAGGCTGGTGTTCTGAAGCCAAAGCTCAAGTGGAAGAATAATTCAAAAACAATTTATAGTTTTGTAATTCCAGTATTAATAGACACATTGGAACAGTAAACAAAGGACTTAAAAATGATCCAATAATTTTTTTTAGTATACACTTATTTATTTTCAGTTTTAAATATTTACTTCCACAAGATTTTGAGTTCCAAATTTTCACCCCATCTCACCCCTCCCCCCATCCCAAGATGGCATGCATTCTCAATATCCCTTCCCGTAGTCTGTCCTGTCTTCTATCTCTTCCCCCCTTCTCTTATCCCCTTCCCCTTCTATTTTCCTATAGAACAGGGCAGATTTCTGCACCCCATTTCCTGCATTTCTTATTTTCCAGCAGGATGAGAAAACATTTTTTTAAACATATGTTTTTAAAACTTTAGGTTTCAATTCTTCTCCCTTCCTCCCTCCCCAACCACCCTCATTGAAAAGGAAAGAAACTCAATATAGTTTATATATGTGCAGTTATGCAAAACACTTCCATAGTAGACATATTGTGAAAAACTAACTCTATTTCCCTTAATCCTATCCTGTGCTCCTATTTATTATTCTTTCTTTTCACCCTGTCCCTCCTCAGAAACATTTGCTTCTGATTACCCCCTTTCCCAATCTGCCCTCCTCTCTATCAGCCCCCTGCTCTCTTGTCCCCTTGTCCCCCTATTTTCCCCAGGGTAAGGCAGATTTCCTTACCCAATTGAATGTTATGTTATTCCCTCTGTAAGCAAATCCTATTAAAATAAGATTTAGTCATTCCCTCTAGCATTTTCTTTTCTGGTTTTTTTTTGTGAGATAATTTACCCCATTCTACCTCTCCCTTTCTTCTTCTCTGAATATAATAATGTCTCATCCTTAATTTTATTCTCCAGCTATGACCCCTTAATCACCCTTAATCTTCAACTCACCCTGTGCCTCTATCTATCTGTTTATCTACCTATACATACATATAATTTTTTTCCCCTCCAACTACCCTAATACTGAGAAAGGTCTCATGAATAATAAATATCATCTTTCCATGCAGAATGTAAACAGTCAACCTTAATAAGTCTCTTATGATTTCTCTTTCCTGTTTACCTCTTCATGTTCCACTTGAGTCTTGTATTTGAAAGTCAAATTTTCTATTCAGCTCTGGTCTTTTCATCAGAAATGCTTGAAAGTCCTCTATTTCACTGAATGACCATTTTCTCCCCTGAAGGATTATACTAAGGTTTTCTGCATAGATGATTCTTGGTTGTAATCCTATCTCCTTTGTCCTCCGGAATATTATGTTCCATGCCCTGTGGTCCTTTAATGTAGAAGCTGCTAAATCTTGTGTTATCCTGATTGTGTTTGCACAGTACTTGAATTGTTTCTTTCTGGCATCTTGTAATATTTTCTCCTTGACCTGGGAACTCTGGAACTTGGCTATAATATTCCTAGGAGTTTTCCCTTGGGGATATCTTTCAGGAGGAGATCTGTGGATTCTTTCAATTTGTATTTGGCCCTCTGGTTCTACTATATCAGGGCAGTTTTCCTTGATAATTTCTTGAAAGATGATGTCTAGGCTCTTTTTTTTGATCGTGCCTTTCAGATAGTCCAACAATTTTTAAATTCTCTCTCCTGGATCTATTTTCCAGGTCAGTTGTTTTTCCAATGAGATATTTCACATTGTTTTCTAATTTTTCATTCTTTTGGATTTGTTCTACTGTGTTGTGATTTCTCATAATGTCACTGTCTTCAAATTGCTCTATTTTAATTTTTAAGGAAGTATTTTCTTCAGTAATCTTTTGGACTTCCTTTTCCATTTGGCCAATTTTGGTTTTTAGGACATTCTTCTCCTCATTGGCTCTTTGGACCTCTTTTGCCATTTCGGTTAGTCTATTTTTTAAGGTGTTATTTTCTTCAGTATTTTGGGGGTCTCCTTTAGCGAGCTGTTGACTTGTTTTTCATCATTTTCTTGCATCATTCCCAGTTTTTCCTCTACTTCACTTACTTGCTTCTCAAGATCCCTTCTGAGATCTTCCAAGGCCTGGGACTGATTCATATTTATGTTGGAGACTTTGGATGTAGAAGTTTTGACTTTGTTGTCTTCTTCTGGTGGTATACTTTGATCTTTTTTTTTCACCAAAGTAAGATAATATAGTCTGACTCTTTTTGCGCTGCTTGCTTATGATCCCCGCCAATTACTTGAGTTTTTAACTCTTTGTTAAGGTACAAATCTGCTTCCAATGTGGAGAATGTACTGTCCCAAGCTTCGGGGGTTTGTACATCTGTTTTCAGAGGTACTTGTAGGGCCTTGTAAATTTTCAGTTCTTCCAAGGTGGTGTGATAAGGGGCGAGGTGTTTACTCCTTTCCTGGCCCGTGACTACAAGTACTACTTTCTGTCCTGTAACTGTGAGGAAGGGTTACTCTCCACAGCTGCTACAAGCTCCACGAAGCCAGTGTTCCTCCTCACCCCAGCACCGCCGCCCAGAACTGTGGCCCAGATCCAAACACAGGCAAAGCAAGAGATTCCTGCCTCAGCACTGGCAAAGAGATCCCTGTGATCCTTCTCTGATCAGCCACTGGATTCCTCTTCAGTCTGTGGGCCAGAAGCTCAGGAAGCAGCTGGCCTCCCCTATGGCCACGCTCTTGGGAAATGGAGTCGAAACCCCACCTTCCTTTCCCAGCACAGACAGAAACAGACTTTTCTCACTGACCTTCTAAGTTGTCTTTGGCACTCGTGAATTGAGGACTCTGGAAACCGCCACAGCTGCCCACGATTCAGTCCTCTAAGGCCTGCTCCAGGTTTGCTCTGGCCTGTGTGCCTATGCCTTGCTGTGCTCCGCTCCCAGCCTTGAGCAACATACCTTTCTGATCAATCACTCAGGTTGTCTTGGGCTGGAAATTTGTTTTACTCTGTCTTTTTGTGGGTTCTGCTGCCTTAGAATGTGTTTAGAGCCATTTTTTATAGGTATTTGTAGGGGTTTGGGGGAGAGCTCAAGCAAGTTGCTGCTTTCACTCTGTCATCTTGGCTCCGCCCAAAAGTGGTCCAATAATAATAAATATATCTTTAAAAAAACAGGAAAATCTTCCCCCAAAGGAGATATAGAAAGATTAACACTAACTCATATATGAAATAATGAGAGACATTTTCAGATAACATGATAAGCATAAATAATAATAATATTTTAAAAATCATAGCCATCATTTATATAGTGCTTTATATAATGCAAAATACTTCATACATACAGCTAGGAACCAATTACTATGAATAATGAATCCCCTAAAATTGTTATATTTTAAAATTTTCACTGTGTATTACCATTGTATAGGAAAAGCTTTGAATAAGTGAACGTTTAAATACATATGAGGAATTCATATGGGAATTTATTATTCCCACAATTCAAAGACCTACTTTAGAGTCTCATTTGATTTTCACAATCACATGAGAGGTAAGTGGTATTTTCACAAATCTAGGAGAGGCAAGTTTTATTCCATATATGAAGAAACTGGGACTGAGTGAAGCTAAGTAGCTTGACTGTGGTCGTGTGTTGACCAAGCTAGTGCTTGTATTGGATTTGAACTCAAGTCCTCTGACTTGAATTCCAAAAACTAGTTCTTGTTTAACTAACTGCGTATAATTAAGATTTTATAAAAAATAATTCCCTAAAAATCCTACTAATCAGAGAGCAATATGAAAGATTGACAACAGATATATTCCTCTAAAACTACTGAATTTAATGGGTATTGGGTTAAAATCAGAGAGAGTATATACAATGGCTAACATTAGAGAATGGAACTAGGATCCCTTAATAACCCTTGAAAAGTGAAATCCACAACTTGACAAAGAATTGAACACATGGCTGAATCATGTGGGTTTGTTTATTGAAACAAAGGGATTTATTATGGAAATGCAGGACTATGTTATCCTCACAAGAAATTAGGGAAGGGTTATCTTTCAGAAACCCATAGTTAGTGTTGGATGTTAATAATCGAAGTAAACAGAAAAAAAGTTTGTGTAATATATCACTGTAAATTATAAAAATTGTCAGGAACCAAATAGACAGACATGGCCAATTAGCAAGAATTGAACAAAAGAAATTTGTTATCTTTCATGTACTGATAAGATAACAAATTCTAATACTAGAAATAGAGACCTCAAAATATTGTGAAGAATTCAACCAATAAATTAAACAGAAATTGGATCATTATCACAGATTGAACCATTATTCATAACTACACTAGAGAAAATTAGATACAAAGCCAGGAGGACTCAATACTCTGACTTTTTTTTTTTTAATTTCTCTAGCTGGTGCCATGTAACTGGGATTTTTAGTAGGATTAGGGAAGGATGTTTTTCTACACTCCAGTAGCATTGCCATTGCTTCCATTTGGCAGTTGAATGGAGTTAATCAAGAATGAACCTGATTCTCTGCCTATTTATTGTCCTTTATGTTTCATTGCCTAATTGCAGGAGACTAGGCAATGATCTCAAAATTAATGTGTGTAGAATTAGGTGTAATGTTCGGAATATGAGAGGTAGGGATGTCCTGGGCCCTCCGACTCTTCCAACTATGGGAAATCTTCTTTTTGTATCCACTAGATCAATGGTGTCAAGCTCAAAAAGGAATGGAGGCCACTAAACAGTATAGAAACATCCCTACAGGCCATATATTGATATAGAAAACTACTATCTAAAACTAAATATCTAAATTGCCTATCTTTAGCTTATTTTTTATCTATTTTGTTAATTATTTCCCAAATATATTTTAATCTGGTTTTGGTCTCATTTAGGAATACTTTTGATTTCATTCGGCCTATTGACCACATTTGACACCTCTATATGTCACTCCTTAGAGAAAAAGATGGCCACCAATACTAGGATAAACTGGCTTAGTTTCCCAGAAGACATGGAACTGAAAGGAATTTTTAAGCTAATACAGAAATTATATTGTTTAGATCAAAATTATAATCTCACTAAATTTATTACTTTTTGTTTTGTTCCATAATTACATCTTTTTAACAGTATTTTTTCCCAATTACATGTCAGGAAAATTTTTAACATACATTTTTATAAAATTTTGAGTTCCAAATTTTTCTCTCTTCCTTCCTCTCTTCTGAAAATGGCAAACAATTTGATACAGGTTATATGTGTTCTATCACATAAATCATATTTTCATGTTAGTCACAGTTGTGAAAGAAGAAACAGATCAAAAGGAAAAAATGAAAAAGAATAAAGTAAGAAAAAAATGCTTTAATCTATATTCAGAGTACAGAAGTTCTTTATCTAGAAGTAGATAGCATTTTCTGAGTCCTTTGTACTTGTCTTGGATCATTGTGTTGCTGAGAAGAGCTAAGCAATTCATAACTGGTCATCACACAATGCTGCTGATATAGTGTACAATGTTTTCCTGCCTCTTCTCATTTCACTTTGCATCAGTTTATACAAGTCTTTGCAGGTCTTTCTGAAATCTGCCGGTTCATCATTTCTTATTCCATAACAGTATTCCAATATATGGATATACCACAGCTTGTTCAGCCATTCCCCAATTGGTAGACATCCCCTCATCTTCCAATATTTTGCCACCACATAAAGGGCTGCTATAAATATTTTTGTAAGCTTGGGTCTTTTCTCCTTTTTTATGATCTCTTTAGGATAGGGACCTAGTAGCGGTATTGCTGGATCAAAGGGTATACACAATTTGATTGCCCTTTCGGAATAGTTTCAAATTGCTCTCCAGAATGGTTGGATGAGTTCCCATAAGTTAATCTTAATGATAACAACACATCATTTAATAACATTGATAGAAAGAAAAATAACTCTAGCTTTATTTGATTTTAGCAAAGGTTGGTACTTTCTGATTTTTCTTTTAAGGCAATTGGGGTTAAGCGACTTGCCCAGGGTCACATAGCTAGCAAGTGTCAAGTGTTTGGTCTGAGGCTGGATTTGAATTCAGATCCTCTTAACTTCAGGGCCATTGCTATATCCACTGTGCCACCTAGCTGCCACCTAAAGTTGGTACTTTCAAATGTAACTGAAACTCAAAATGAAATTCAGTGGGCATGAAGTCATATGAACCCAAATGTGATTTTTCACACGTTCTAATTATGGAAGGAATCATAATATAATTTGTTTTTTTTTTTCTCACAGAAATATGTAGTGTGAGAAAATTGTGTTGAACTAATATCATTTATAAGAATAATTCTGAGAAATAAACAATATCTAGGAATATTCTATATTGACTATGCAAAATTAATGCAAACCTTATACAACAGATATTTATTTAATTCATAAATAATTCAATAAGCATGCAATTTGACACAGTTTCAGAATATTTAAAATTATGCAGCTGTAGCAGTTGTACTCTCATATATATAATGTTTCATGTTTTAAAAATACACACACATATATGTACACTCATGCACTGTAACTATCATCTTCACTTGTCATCTGAAATAATTTAGGCTCAGAAGGATTAAGAGACTTGGCTATGTGTGATGAATGAGAGTTAAATGTCAAGAATGATACCCATGTGCCAGAATTTAGACTTAAACAGAATTGGGACATTTTGTGAAAAGTTTTAAACATCAAACAAAAGAGCTTATATTGGACTCTTGGAATAATAGGAAAGGGATGCTAGGTGTCACAATGGATAGAGTGCTGGGCCTGGACCAAGGAAGACCTGAGTTCAAATGTGGACTAAGACACACTAGCCATGTGATCTTGGGAAAATAACTCAACCCTGTTTACTTGTTTCTTTATCTGTAAAATTAGCTGGAGAAGGAAATAGCAAACCACTCTAATATCTTTGCCAAGAATACTCCAAATGGGTTCACAAATTGTTGGATATGACAGAAACAAATGAAAAACAACAAAAATAGAGGTAATAGGAAGCCATAAGAGGTTATTGAATAACTGTGCATGTGTGTTACATGTGTATGTGTGTGTGTGTGTGTGTGTGTGTGTGTGTGTGTGTGGCAGTGGTGATACTATCCAAAGTGCTCTAGGAAAGCAACTTTGACAGCTATGTGGTAGAAGAAGGTAAGAGAGTTGAAGAATGAAGATGAGGTTGATTGAGTAAAGGGAAAGGGACAAATATGACAGATAATACTGAGGTAGAAATCAGTCAATAAGTAAGCATTAAACACCTAATATATTTCAAGCAATGTCCTAAGGCCTAAGGATATGAAGAAAAGCAAAAGACAATCTCTGCTCTCATGGAACTCACAATCTACATGAGGATAAGATATAAGAACAGTAAAAAAAAAGATACATAGAAGATAAACGGGAGGTTATTCTTGGAAGGAAGATACTAACAGTAAGGGGTATTAAAAGGATCATCATAGACAGTTGTGTTTTAGCTGAAACTTTAAGGAAACCAAAGAGGCCAGGAGATCGAGATGAGGATTGAAATAATTTCCGATATGAGAGATAGTCAGTGAAAATGCTTACAGAAAGGAGATGGAGAGAGTCTTGTTCAAAGAATAGTGACACTGGATAGCAGAATCTATTTTGAAGTGAAGTAAAGGGAAAAAAAACAAAAATGGGTCATGATTATAATCTCAGCTAAAGCAAAAACAAAGGGAGAACTAATTAAGATAGACCTAATTAAATTTAAGGAGACTACATTTTGCTAAATGGACAGTAGACAATGAATTATTATTAATTCTGAACATATATGCAAAAAATAACATAGCATCCAAATTCTTGAAAAAAAGGTTAAATGAATTATGGGAGGAAACAGAAAAATTATACTAGTGCAGGACTTCAATTTCCTCCTCTTAGAATTAGATAAATTTACCTATAAAGGAAACAAAAAATAAATTAAGGAAATGGATAGAGGTATAGAAAAGCTAAATTTGATAGACAAACAGAAAAAGAACAAATTTAAAATACCCAACTATACACCAATATAAAAACCCCCTGAAAATCAAATGAGAGATTTAAAAATTAAAAGTAAAAAAAAAAATCTGATAAAACTAAGGTGAAGATACAGTTAAAAAGCTAAATGATAACCTAAACTGACTTTTAAAAAGAAGAAAACAAAATGCCAGTGTCAAAAATTAAAAGGGTGAATCCACCAATCACCTCCTGAAAGAGATCCCCAAAGGAAAACTCCTAGGAATATTGTAGCCAAATTCCACAGTTCCCAGGTCAAGGAGAAGATATTGTAAGCAGCAGGAAAGAAACAGTTCAAGTATTGTGGAAACACAATCAGGATAACACAAGATTTAACAGCTCCTACATTAAGGTATCAGAGGGCTTGGGATATGATATTCTGCAGGTCAAAGGAGATGGGACTACATCTAAGAATCATCTACCCAGCAAAACTGAGTATAATCTTTCAAGGGAAAAATGGGTATTCAGTGAAATAGAGGACTTTCAAGCATTCTTAATGAAAAAAAAAACAGAACTGGATAGAAAATATGACTTTCAAATACAAGACTCAAGAGAAAAATGAAAAGTTTGAGGAAACTGAGGCAAACAGATAAAGTGACTTACCCAGGGTCACACAGTTAGTAACTGTTTGAAACTAGATTTGAAATAAGGTCTTTGTGATGACAGACCCATGTCCTAGAGTCAAATCAAGGGCTAGAAATGAAGAATAGATGATCTCTGTGATCTCAGAAAGAAAAGAGAAGTGGTGAAAATTGAAAAGAGAGAGAAAAGGAAGAGGTTTTACTTTGGAAGGGTTAAGCAGTTCCACTAGCAAATGCTCATATTGGTAAAGGGAAATGAGGACTTTACACTGAGTAAGGTCTGGAAGATTTGGTGCTTGAAAAAAAATATATTGGTCCTCGGTGGGGAAGGATTTGGAATAGGAACAAAATGGCTCCTAGAAGAGTGAGAGAGCATGGATACATGGAGAAGAGATCTAGGCAAATATAGAAATGAAAATAAAAGGTCCACAAGAAAATGTGTAGCTCAGTGGTGGGATAGGGGCCCTGTCACAGGGCAGTGTCATCTCTGATACCTGCAATAACTGGCATTATTCTGAGAATGAGGCCCAATGGAAAAGAAGAACAAGGGAGTAAAAGCCTACAAGGTAGTGGAATAAAGTGCTTAGAGGACAGAAGCCAGAATGGCTACCATAGAAATCTTGATTGCATAAAGAATACAGAGAACATAGCTAGACTGGATGATTATAGGAGACATTAATCAGATAATGAGGGTCTAGAGTAAACAGAAAGACAAGATAGCTAATGAAGAGAGTAAAAGAAATATTTTTTTTTTTTGGATAAGGCCACAAAAATGAAATTTTAAAAAGAAAAAAAAAGCAGTGAATAACACAAACCAAATAGGAGGAGAGGAAGGGAGAGTCTACTTAATTAAGTGAGAGAAAAAAAAGGGGGGAGGAAGAAACATACAAGCATATCAAAGAGGGAGAGAGGAGCTTGTAAACAAAACCCTAGAGGGAAATGGTAACAAATGAGAGGAGAGAATGAAGGGTGAAGGGAAAAGAGCCAGCAGGAATCGGGTCACTTAAAAAAAAGATTAAAGTAACTGAAAGGAAATAATACTTTGTTTATGGCAGAAGAGGGAAAGAGTCACAATCTGTTAAAAAAAATTTAGAGAAAGATGGAGGAAAATATAAATATAACTCACAGCTTTAAAAGTAAATGGATGAAACAACCCATTTAAATGCAAAAGGAGTAGCAGATAAGAAAACAAAAGCCTACAATCTATCCTTATAAGAAAAAAGACATTTATGAAACAAGGATACCCATGCATGTCTTATTTCTTTAGGTTCTTACAGTAGTTGATGTCTTTATAATTCAGTTCATACTTTTAAAAACCAATGCATGATCTACATTATTAGAAATAAAATTTATATTACCAATGGATATAACTATTTTTGCAACTTCTTCAAATATTATTGATTTTTAATTCTTAATAAATCTGCAAAAAATTTCTACCTACATATTGTATTAGAAATAAATTAGAAAACTGCTTTGATCTGAGAGCCTGCCAATTTTGTAAATGCCTATAAGCTGATTTCCCATGTTGGTCACATAGAGTATTTGTCTGGACAGATGTTCACTCTGTGGGTAATAATGCGAAAAAGGCAGATATAGGATTAGGTTATGGAATCCTTAAGGTAAATATATATTTTAGGTTCTTGTAAATGCTTAATTCTGTGATATGTGTGTATGTGTGTGATGTGTGTATATATGGATGTATATATGTATGTGCATGCATGTATGTATATATGTCTATCTACATACAAGATAATTGGGAAATAATTAAAAGAGGGAAAGCACCAAAATTAAGAGGGATTAGTGAAGACTTTCTGTAGAAAATGGGATTTTAGTTGGTACTTAAAAGAAACTGGAAAGGTCAGTAATTAAATGAGAGGAGAGAGGATTCCAGGCATGGGGGAAAGCCAGAAAAAATACCCAGAGGTGAGAAATGGAGTGTCTTGCTCATGGGTCAATCAGGAGGCCAGTGCCACTGGATAAAATATGTGTTAAGAAGTAAGGTATAAGAAGACTGGAAAGGTAGAAGGGGGCTAAATTATGAAGATATTGCCACTAGAATTTGAGAGAGAGAGAGAGAGAGAGAGAGAGAGAGAGAGAGAGAGAGAGAGAGAGAGAGAGAGAGAGAGACTGTGTGTGTGTGTGTCTGAGTGTGAAGGAACTGATTATGATAACATCTTAGAAAAACCAATTTAGTAGATGAATGGAGAAGAGATAAGAGTGGGGAAAGACAAAAGGAAACCCTACCCATTGGCAGTCTATTGCAATAATCAAGGTGTGAAGTAATGAGCACCTGCACAGTGGTAGCAGTATTAGAGAAGAGAAGGGAGCATATTCTAGAGATGTTGCAAAGACAAAATCAGCAAATTTTGGCAATAACATGGATATGGGAGACTAGGAGGATGGTATTGCCCTCTATAGTAACAGGAAAGTTGAGAGGTAGGGTTTAGGAAGAAAGATGAGCTCTGTTTTGAAGATGGGCCATAGCAATATTCTCCCTTTAAAAATAAAGTCACAGAAAAGTGAAGTGTTCTGTTCAAAGTCACACTGCTAATAATGTGGGATTGGAATACAAGTTATCTGATAAGTGCGATTCAAGTGTAAAACATGAATCATACTTCCACTCCAACACGACACACATTTATCAAGAGACTATCAAGTTTAGGCCACTGTGATAGGTGCTAGTTTGAAAAGACCAAAAAAAAAAATTAAAAGCTCTCTATCAACTTCACTTAGCTTCCTCTCCACGTTACAGAAGAACTGTTACAAATTCAATTTGTATTGCATACTAACTCTGTAATAAATTCTTTTTTTCCTTAAATCTAATAACACATTTTTTTTTCTTCTCTGAGTTTTGTTAACTGTGCACTTCAAGTGGTATTAGTGACAATATACCGGGAGGTGCCAGTATCATGTAATTTGTTTCCTACATTTTCTGGATGAGGGGCAGCAAGACAGAAATGTGAAAAATCTGATAAAATAAGTCAAAGGCCTTTGGTCATATAAGAGGGTCTGACATGAGAACCATATAATTAGTTAATTGAAAGGCAACTATTTTGTAGTAAGAGGATTTTTATCTTTGGAATGAAGATATCTGGATTTGAATCTGTCTGTAGCAATTACTACCACCCTCTCCCTTTGGACAAATCACTTAATCAGGTGACCTTAAGGTTTCTCATCAGTAAAATGAAGAATACATTTATCTTACAAGTTGTCATAAAGCAACTTCTAAACTACAAAAAAAAAAATTAAAATGTGAGCTCATGTATTAATGACAATGCTGTAATGAAGGAAAAGTTAGCACCAGCTTCCTTTTTTTTTTTAGAGAAACAGTCTGTGTAGATGTCCACACACACATAATATGTATGTATACACAAAGACACACACACACACACACACACACACACACACATATATGTGCATATATATATGTATATGCACATATATATATATATATATGTATATGTGACATCTGTAATGTTGTAAGAATTTGAAACTCTTCATAAATCTTAGTATGTACATATTTTCCAAATGTTGGAAGGGCTGTGGGAAAACAGGTGTATTAATACATTGCTGATAAAACTGTATACTGTCCAGTTATTTTGGAAAGCAATTTTGAATGATGTCTGAAAAGCTTTGAGAGTGTGACCCAGTAATATCAATAATAGGTTCATACTCCAAAGAATAAAAAGACCCATTTGTACAAAAATGTTTACAGTACCTCTTTTTGTTGTGGCAAGAATTGGAAATTGAGGCAATACTCATCAACTGGGGAACAGCTAAACAATTTATGATATATGTATATAATAGAAATGTATTGTGCTGAAAAAGTAATTAAGGGGATGATTTTCAGAGAAAAAAAGAAGACAGTATAAACTGATGCAAAATAGAGTGAGAACGAGGAGAACAATTTGTAAAGTAATGACAATAATGTAAAGACCTAAAAACTCTGATTAACATAATAAAAACAATCACAGTTCCAGAGGTGTCATGGTCAAATAAGATATCAACCTCCAGATAGAGAGATAATGAACTTAGATTGCAGTTTGAAGCACACGCATGCACACACGCACACCCACCCACCATGAACATGTGTATGTAGTATATATCTATGTATATATACATAAGTATTTATAACATACATATACATATATGACATTGACTTCATATGCATTTGTAATGACCTTTATTTTTCCTGTTTTCTCAATTGGTGGAGGAGGTGGAATGAAAGGGAAAGGAATCAGAACTGAAAAAAAAAATATCTTTTTTAAGAAGACATCTCCAGAGTTGCAAATATTCAAGATTCAGTAAACAGAAGTGAATGGACAGAAATAAGAAAAGTACACATATTTATGAGGAATGACAGTATGTCAACTTTGAAACCTTTTGAATTCATTCCCCAAGTAGGAATTGTCTGAAGGCAATTGAAGATGTTTATATAAAGCTTAGAAGAGGGGCAACTAGGTGACGCAGTGGATAGAGCACTGGCCCTGAAGCCAGGAGGACCTGAGTTCAGATTTGTCCTGAAACCATACACTTGAGACTTACTAGCTGTGTGACCCTGGGCAAGTCATTTAACTCCAGTTGCCTACCAGAAAAGAATTTGTCTAAAGCTTAGACACTGGGTAATGGATTTTTCAGTTATATTCATAGAGTTTGAAGTGATAAGAGTTAATGACATAGAAGAGAAAGAAGATGAAGAGCTCTATGGACAGATTATTTTATAATAGACCCACACCCCTAGAAGAGATAAAGAAGAACATGAAGAATCAGTCAAGGAGACAAAGAAGGAAGGAAAGGCAAGAGTAAAACCAAGAAGATTGTGGGTCTCTGAACCCAAATGAGGAGAGTTCTCCCATAAAAGTAGTGATTGTGTGAAAACTGAAGAAATATCATGAAGTTGAGGACAGGGAAAAGGCAGCTAACCAAAATGAACAAGAAAAAAAAGATCATTTTAAAAATTCTCTCTGTCTCTCTCTTTCTCTCTCCATTCTCCATATATATATACAATCGAGTATGCATGTATATGTATATAAACATATTCATATATTATGTGTATGCTTGTATACGCATACACATTTTACAAACATATTTACAACAGCTCTTTTTATGGTGGCAAAAACTTAGAAACTTATAGAGTGCTCATCAATTGGGGAATGGCTAAACATTTTACGATATACACATATAATGAAATTCTGTATTGTAAAAAGCGATGAAAGGGATAGTTTTAGAAAAAAAGGAAAACTTGTGTAAACTGATTTAAAATAATAGTAGGAACAGAAGAACAACATACACACACAGCATACAATGCACATATTGTATCTGAACACTTCACTTAGTTTTAACCTTTAAAGGGTAAATGTAGCTTATTTGAAAATTGCAGTTCTTTCATTTTTTTCATAATAGTAGAATGACTTATCACATTATTTTCAAGTCCCAGCAGCTGTGAGGAAATGTTAATGAACACATTAGAGACAACTGAAAAAGGTCACTCAGAGGCATGCCAGTCTTATAAGGCAAGTGTCATGAAAGTATGATATCACAGATGACAGAAGTGTTTAGGGTATTGAGTAATACTATCACAAATATGTCAACAAATCCAGAAATGATTCCCATGGCCTGAAGTCTTCACCATGAAATAAATCTTACATTTTGTGCACACTGATAATGTGGAATTCAATTCTGACTCATACTGACAGAGTTAATAAAATGCAAAGAATTGAGACTTCCTTGAACACCTCAAAAATAATAGCTGCATTAAAGGTAACACTGAAAATGTTATGAAAAAATGATTATAATTAAATTATTATAATTATATATATATATACATATATATAATTAAAATATTATAGAAAGATCAAAAGTTAACATATTTTACTTTTTCTTCAAAAAGGTCAATTAAAGTTCCACTTCTGGGAGCCAAGATGCTGGAGTAAGAGGTGAGTCTCTCTTACCCTCCCTTATTAACCCCTGAAAATCCAGGAAATATCACCCCAGGAAAAACCCTGGAAGAGCTGAACCAGAAGAAAGATGGGGCACAGCAGTCCGGTAGCCCAGGTAGCTTGAGGAATTAACTGGAAACACCCCTCTTACCTTGGGGGAAGGGGAGAAATACTGAACAGGAGGCATTCCAGTAGGCTAGTGGAAAGCCCCACCTCAGAATATCAGGAACAGATTCTGAAGCCCAGGTAGTGGAGCAGGCAAACACCAACACTTGGACCTTCAAGTGCCTCATTGAGGGTGAGGGAACTGGTGGAAACCAGCAAAACCACCAGGTGCCTTGGTATTCTACAGCAACCGGCTCTCCCAGTGCCTCAGCAAAACTAAGGGAAGCAGCATTCTAAGGGGCCCTGAGAGGATAAACACCCTACAACATCCATATGAAAGGAGCTGAAGAAAGCAAAAGGAAGGAAAGGCCTAGGTGAGGAGGAAATCTCCAGGAGCCACACTACCCAATTCTACCCCTGGAGTTCCAGTGTTGCAGATTCCAGACTAATACCAGATGAGCTGCCAGAAACTTACAGCCTCCAACTGCCAATATTGGAGGGCCAAGCACACAAAGCCATCAACCAGGCCATAGACTCCCAACACAAGAAACTTGGGTCAGTGCCCTCTGCTTCCCAGCAGAAGAGCCCAATCTCTTTAAAGGCCGGGAAATAAGCAAACACCATGAGCAAAAAGAAATGTACAATAGATTCTTGTTATGGGAAGAGTGAAGATCAAGCAGAAATTCTGAAGAGGACAACATTGTGAACAAACCGGAACCTCAAAAAGCAATATGAACTGGTCTGTAGCCCAAAAGGTCTTCTTAGAAGAGATCGAGAAGGATTTTAAAAGTCAAATGAGAGAAGTAGAAGAAAAAATGGGAAAATAAATGAGAGATGTGTGAGAGAGTCAATAGTTTGGAAAAGGAAGGACAAAAATTAATTGTAGAAAACAAATCCCTAAAAAAATACAATTGGCCAATTGGGGGAAAAAAAGTACACTGAAGAAAACAAGTCCCTAAAACATACAATCAGCCAACTGGGAAAAAAAAAATTACTCTGAAGAAAACAAGTACCTAAAAAATACAATTGGCCAAATGGGGAAGGAGGTACAAAATCTAATAGAAGAAAACAATTTGTTAAAAATTAAAATTGAGGAAATGGAAGCTAATGACTCTATGAGAGAGCAAGAATCAGTCAAACAAAAACAAAAGAAGGAAAAAAAGATGAAAACATAAAATACCTCATTAGTATAACAACTGACCCAGAAAATAGATCCAGGAGAGACAATTTTAAAATTGTTGGTGTACCCAAAAATCATGATGAATAAAAGAGCCTGGACAGTATCTTTCAAGAAATCATAAAGGAAAACTGCCCTGAGGTTCTAGAACCAGAGGGTAAAATAGCCATAGAAAGAATCCACCTATCTGCTCCTGAAAGAGATCCCAAATTGAAAACACTAAGAAATATAGTAGCCAAATTCCAAAATTACCAGGTCAAAGAGAAAATACTGCATGCAGCCAGAAAGAAACAATTTAAATATCATGGAACCACAGTCAGGATCACACAGGACCTTGCAGCTTCTACATTAAAAGACCATAGGGCATGGAATATGATATTCCATAAGGCAAAGGATCTTGGATTACAATGAAGAATCAACTACCCAGTGATAATGAGTATGATCTTTCAGGGGAAGAGATGGACATTCAATGAAATAGGGGACTTCTATACCTTCCTGATAAAAAGGCCAGAGCTCAACAGAAAATTTGATCTTCAAATGTAAGACTCAAGAGAGACATAAAAAGGTAAATGGGACAGAAAGAAACAGCATGTTATTAATAAGGGCAGATTGTTTACATCCCTACAAGGGAAGATGAAACTTGTAACTCATGAGAACTGTATTGTTATTACAGCATGTTAAGGGGTATACATAAAGTGGGTGGGTATAAACTGATTTTGATGTAATGGAAAAAAAATCTAATCAGGTGGGTTAAATGGATTCAAATAAGTGAATCAATGTGATCTAACTAAGAAAATGTACTGAGAGAAAAGGAAAGGAGGAGGCAGACAAAGGTATATTGCATCACAGGAAAAGACATAGAAACCTATTACAGCAGAGGGAAAGAAGGGAGGAAGACAAGCATTATTTTAAGCTTACTCTCACCAGATGTAGCTCAAGAAGGGAATAACATACTCAGTTAGGTATAGAAATCTAACATGATCTATAGGCAGTAGGAAGGAAAAGGAGAAAGGGAGGGTCTAATAGAAGGGAGGTGGGACTGAGGGAGGCAGTGGTCAAAAGCAAAACATTAGTGAGAAGGGAAAAGGAGAAAGGAGAAAGAAAAGCATAAATGGGGGGAAAAGGATGGAGAGAAAGACAGATAATACTTACAATCGTGAATGTGATACATGAATGTAATGGAATACTATTGTGCTATAAGGAATGATGAACGAGCAGACTTCAGATAAACCTGGAAAGACTTGTATGGTTTGATGCTGAGTGAAATGAGCAGAACCAGGAGAATGCTGTACATACTAACAGCCACACTGAGTAATGACTAACTTTGATATACTTAACCCCTCTCAGCGATACAAGAATCTAAGACATCTCCAAAAGCCTCATGATGGAAAATACTATCCAGATACAAAGAAAGAACTACAGAGTTTGAATACAGATCAAATCACAGTATTTGCTATTTTTTTTCTTCTGTTGTGTTTTGTTTCCTCTTTCGGGTGGTTCCTCCTATTAGTTCTAATTCTTACTTACAACATCACTAACGTGAAAATATGTTTAATAGGAATGTATATCTATAGCTTATATTAGATTTTGTGCCCTCTTGCAGAGGGAGGTGGAATGGAGGGGGAGAAAAATTTAAAACTCAAAAACTTATGGAAGTGATTATTTATAAATTAAAATAAATTAATAAAAAAGGGTCATTTAAAAATAAGAAAACAAAAGTGACATATAAGAAAGCAGTGAGCATTCAGCTTTATTAGATTTAGACTAGTAAATTTTTTTAATTCAATTAAAATGTATCATCTTTTTCATTTTATCATATGTTCCTAAGAAAAATAAATTTTTCAAGAAATCTCATTCTTTTTCACTTCTTTTCTGGGCCTACACTAAAGAACGTGGAATCAGGTCAAGCAAAAAGAGCTATACATGTCTTCACTTCAAAATGTAGGAAAGATCTTGAACTTTCAGATTCTGTTTAGAGGTGAAGAGTTTCAAACAGCAGCTGCAAAATTTATTATGTCACATAGAAGCAGAAAATATGTTTGATCTTTGCCATTTGGCTAATAGTGAGACAGCTACAAACACATATGCATTCAATGTAATTCAGTAACCATTTATGAAGAAAGGCACCATTCCAGATGGTGGTATGTTAAATATGAAAGTGAGACATGGGACCTCGAGAAACTTACATATGCGCTACTGTAAGAAACATCCCCCAGGTAAGTAAATACACCAAAAACACAAATTTTATGAAGAGGGAAGCACTAACAACTCAGGGGATTGTGAAGGTTCTTATGTTAGAAGTGACATTTATGTTGAGATTCAAAAGGCACTTAGTATTCCAAAAGGTGGAGATGAGGAAGGATACCAGTCTAAGCATCAGTGACAATTAGTGCACAGACACAGAACTTCGTGGTTGAGGGACATCAAATAAATGAGTCTGACTGGGAATGTGTCATATGTGGGTTGTCTCTGCATTTGTAGATATTTGTTTTTGTTTTGTTTTCTACTGATGTGAAAGGACCCCAGCAGAATGAGAATTGCATATGATTTTGGAGTATTTTTGGCAAAAAGAATGATTGTCAAAACTATGAATGCTTTCCACTGAATATGATATTGAAGAGTGCCTGAAACTGATAATGTAATTAGTGGCTTTGCATATATTAAAAGACGAAAAGTTTCATGCTAATCACATTTAAATAAGCAATCATATTTGTATAAAAGTAACTATAATTTTGTTGCTTCGATACTTTCATTCCTCTAAACAGAAATAAGATAAAGTTTGAAACGGTAAAATTGTGTTGCTGGGGAGTAGGGGTGTTTACAAGTCTCTTACAACTGACATTTTATCTCTAATTGTCCTCTTTGATTCCCTCCTTCTCTCCCCCTGCCTACATTTCATTCATGATTATCTAACAAAATGTATGGGAAAAAAATTAGTTAATGACCTCTGTCATCATGCAAAATTTTCTTGCCTGGAAACAACATTTTCTAGTCAAATAAACCTCTTAATCATAAGCTAAGGTACCACATTTTGTGAACAGATAATATTAAAAGAAGATATGTTATTGATTTCTTTTGTTTTTACATTAACATCAAATCCAAACACATAACTCCCCCCCCACACACATATCCAGGGATCCATTTTCTTGCAAAAAAAAAAGAAAGAAAGAAAGAAAAAAGACAAAGAGCGGTTTGAAACAAGCAACGAACCCATCACTCAGGTGTAAAAACATACATAGTATTCAATTTTCATAATTCACTCCCAGTCTGAAAAGAAAGGAGGAAAGTATATTTTGTCAACTTATCTACAGCATCAAGCTTTGTTATCATCCAGTTAGTTATATGGATAATATTGTAGAGTTTGTATTTAAACATGTATATGCCATTTGGGGTGTGCATAAAAAAAGAAATAAAATTTTTCTGTTATTAATAACTTTCTACTGCAGCCTCATCAAAACCAAAAGGAACATTGGTCTGTTAATGACAGGGTCAAACTTCTAGAAGCCAAAATGGGTATATAAATAAATGTTGCAGAGGAGAAACAAGAGAATGTGAGAGGAGTGGATATGAAGAGGTTTTGGGGTGCTGGGACCATAAGAATGCCAAAGCACAGTTGCTTGGAATGAATTCACATACTCAAGACTTGTGTTAGTCAAGTGGTGAGAAGCTTATTGTAACACTTTAGCAAAAGCAGTCAAGAGTCCTTAAGGAATCTGCATGCTAATGAGAATGGTGTTGGGGCTTATATGGAAAAGATACAAAGGAAAGTAATGCCAAGGATGATAATGAGGTAATCCAGGGGTCCATGTGTCTTTGAGAGCTTATGGATGGAAAAATACAGGGAGTCTGAAGGGATAGCTTTGTTGATACCAGACATTGAGGGAATTGTCAAAGGCATGACCTTAGGGATCTGACATGAGGGAGAGCCCTTGGGCCAGCCAGGGATAAAAATCCTTGGGCTAGGCACCCCTGTTCTGTGTCTTTTCTGATAAAAGAATGTGTTCTGCAACAACAGAAAAATTTATCAGAGAACAGGGGGCAATTGAGAAATTGGGAGGCTTCTCGAGACATGATCACAGGGCTGGGGCCCAAGAACCCCAGCAGGTATGCATCCTCAGCCACAAAAAAATAGAAATGTGTGGAGCTGTACTTGGAAATATTTTCCAAAAATGTATCATATAATCTTCCCAAAGCTGTATGCCACATTTTAGCACTTAATATTTTCTAAGTATTTCTCTCTAGAATCTTTTGTTTCCAGAAATATGATCCCATTTCCTCAAGAATAGCAGATACTGAGGAAACTTCTGGAGTCAACATGGCAGATTAAGAAGTAAATCACTCTCATATTCCCTTATTGACCTCTGGAAGTCCAGAAAATATCATCCCAAGAAAAACCCTTGAACAGCTGAGCCAGCAGAAAGATGGGGTGCAGTAGTCTTGTAGCACAGGAAGCTCAGAGGATTAATGAGAAAGGCCCCTCTCCCTCTTGGGTAGGGGGAGAAGCACAGGACCCGAAGTGTCCCAGCAATCCAGCAGCAAGCCCCACCTCAGAAAACTAAGGGGACATTCTGAGGCCCAGGGTGGTGGAGAAAGTGAGAAGAACATTGTTTGAATATTACTTTCATATTTGGCTCAAAGACAGAATAACATAATCACTTAGGTACAGAAATCTAACTTACCCTATAGGAAATAGGAGAGTAAAGGGGAAGAAAAAGGAGAGGACTGATAGAAAGGAGGGCAGGTGGAGGGAGGCAGTGTTTGAAAGCAAAACTGTAGTGACAAAGCAAAGGAAGAAAGGAGACAGAAAAGCATAAATGTGGGGGGAGGGAATAGGATGGAGAGAAAAACAGAGATAGTAATCATAACTGTGAATGTGAGTGGGATGAACTCTCCCATAAAATGGAAGCAGATAGCAGAGTGGATTAAGAACCATAATCCTACAATATGTTGTTTAAAAACCTGGAAAGACTTATACAAACAGATGCTGAGTGGAATGAGCAGAACCAAGAGAACACTATACACAGTAATAGCCACATTGTGTGATGACTGACTTTAATAAACTTAGCTCTTTTCAGCAATGCAAAGATGTTAGATAATTCCAAAAGACTAATGATGGAAAATACTATCCACATCCAGAGAAAGAACTTTGAAGTCTGAATGCAGATGGAAGCATACTAGTTGCTCTCCTTTATTGTTTTTTTTTTCTCGTGGTTTTTCCCATTAGATCTAATTCTTCTTTACATCATCACTAACGTGAAAATATGTTTAATATGAATGTATAAGTAGAGTCTATATCAGATTGCATGTTGTCTTGGGGAGGGGAAAGGGGAGGGAGGGTGCAAAAATTTAAAACTCAAAATCTTTTGGGAGTGAATGTTGAAAGCAAAAAATTAATAAATAAATTATTTTAAAAAGAATAGCAGATATTGTGCTATGATTTTTTCCTACATACCCCAAGGCAGAATTATACACACACACACGCACACACACACACATATATATATAGAGAGAGAGCGCTATATGTATATGTGTATGTGTATGTGTATATATATATATATATATATATATATATATATATGCATATATATATATATATATAACATATATAGTTCTAGGAAGTTTTTTTTTTCATTGCTTTGGGTTCAAATTGGCATCTCCTTGACTTTTATCATTATTTCTACTTCTACTGTGGTTCAAAGTAAACATGGAAGTTAGGAAGCAGAAGGCTTTTGCAAATTTTGGAATTATTTAAGATGCATTACAGCATTTCATCTTATTCTTTACCTATTTAGGATACATTAGAACTTATGGCAAATTGTTGATGTTTAAGAAAGTTGTTAGTAATAAAGCTAGCTCATTAGTATGTAGAAAGAACAACATTGTGTTTTGAGTGATGGTGTTGGGAATGGGAATAGCAAAGTGAATATAGAAAACAGGGAGAACATTGTGTAATAAAAAGGAAACATTAGGCATGTGCCAGGTAATGTTCAGAGCCTTGGAATCCCTGTCATTTGTGTTATGGGGTATGATACTATAAAGAGAATCAGTGTTGTTTCAGAGATAAGAGATCATTCACTATGTCCCAAGTACTTTGCTGGGGATATCAAGAAAAACAAAAATAGTGTCCCTGGTCTTAACATGCTCAGATTTAGTGGAGAAAAGCAATATATGAATAATTACATAAATGCATGCTCCCTAGAGAGTAGATGAAATTTAATCTCTGAGGGAAGGCATTGAAAGCTGGAGAGATAAGGGAAAGCCTCCTGCAGAAGGCAAAGATTGAGTTGAGTTAGGAAGGAAGTCAGGAAAGCTAAGAGGCAGAGGTGAGCACCTGAGGGACATCAAGTGCAAAGGCACAGAGATGGGAAATAAAGCTTGTGAGAGACCTAAATGTGAAAGAAAGAATGTTTTGGGGGCAGGAAGGATTAAGAAATGATACTTGAAACAGTAAATTTAATCTCTCCTCAATCTGACAATGTTTCAAATATTCAAAGCCACCTTTCATATCTCCCTTTAGTTTTCTCTTTTCTAATTCCTTCTTCTGATACTCAGCAGTCATGACCTAGAAGAGATATTGAAAGTGTTGACAATGGAGGGGTAAAGAAATTAAATAGGATTTAAGGATGTGTTAACCAGATCATGTACATTTTTTAGCACTTAGTATATTACTTTACTTAAATGCCAATATTCCGTAATGTTGAAGTGGCTGCTGCTTCTGATGAGCATGATGATGATGGTGGTGATGGGTTGCTCATTTTGATGTACTTAACTTCTTTCATGAGAGAATTTTATGGAATTTTAAAATAAAGCAAGCAATAATTTTACTTCAAAATTAGTGGTTTCTCACTTATTTATCAATAGTGTAATGCATCAAATAAAATATGAAGCCTCCTGGCACTGTACACGTAAAAGTTTAGAGTTATATAGTGAAGATGTATGCCTTTCGAATTTGGGCATTACATTCAAGCCAAGACTTACTTTTTCTTTTTCTTTTCCTTTTTTTGTTTAAGTACACACATTTATTTAGACTCCTATGAACTATAGCCATGACTTCCAAGATATTTACACTTAGAGACAAGGGCAATGAGTGTATATGTAGGGGAAGAATCATCTAGTCTTGGGGCCCAGATGTGTCATTAGATAAGGAGAACTCTGATAGGGCATGGATCACTTGAGTAGAACAGGAGGGTGAAGGGAAGCCCTTGCAGCATCTGGTACAAACCTCTGCCTTGAGTGGGAAGAACAAGACATGGTAGAGACTACCTGACCAAGAGCAGAAGGAGGAATCCTGCCTTAAGAATGTGCTATGATTCCCAGGGAGGAAGTCTGAGAGTACAGAGTTGATCACAGGGTGCATAGCACAGAGGATTGGCCAAGGCTGCAAGTAGGGGATTAAGGAGTGAGCCCCTATCTTAGCTGCAAAGCCACCTTTCTGAGAATCAAGTCTCTCCTCTACCCCCATTACCTCTCTACCATTTTTCAGGATGATATGTAGCTGCCTACATGCATCCTGGAAAATACTCAGGATGAATGATGAAGGTTTCTACCTACCTCACCCCTACTCCAACTTTTTCATGGAATAAGACTCCACTGAGTACTTAGACTAGACATTTCATTTCTTTAAGTTTGGTTGAAGCTGAAAACAAGGCTTCCACCACTTTTCTCAAGTAAAAGAATCAAGAATAACTTCCATAGAAGGGAAGGGGAAAGAAGGGTCAATACTCTTTGCTTACCATGGGCCATAGGTCTTCAGGTGTCATTGGCTGGGCAGCAGGTCAACAGTCCCTAAGCTCTTGGGATAGCCTCCAAAGCCTCCCAACTTATAGAGATAGGAGAAGCAGAGGCAAGGCTCACTTGTTTTCCTGGAATGCAGATGATTTACTTCAAAAGATGTGGGATGTCATCAACATTCCAACATTCCACCCCCTTCACACCTTCATAGACTGTATTTACTAGTAGCCTGGTGAGTAGTATTATGGTCATGAGCACCTGTCTGTCCTCAGATTGGCTGGTCCTCAGACTCGTTGGTACAGCTTATCACTTCTCTATTGTGGTAGAACCTGTTAGAGCCTTCAAGAACCTAGAGTAACCTCCATACCAGCAATGAGGCACTGGAAAACTCTTCTGCCCACTCAAAAGTCTGTGAAGATTATAAAAAAATACATTACAGGACCCAGATACTTATGGTGTTGGGCAACAACTCTATAGAGCCCTCTTGATCATTACTACCTACCCCCCCCACTCCCAACCAAGGAGGGAAATAGATAGATCCCTTAAAGGGGAATGGATCATGGGTCATTTGGAGCTGGCAGATTGCCCAGTTTCTGTCATAAAAGATTGGGACATGAATCCTGGAAATGAGCCAGGGGTCCAAGTTAAACCTAATCTCTAACAGAGGATGGGACCTCATCCTTCCTCTTTATTCATTTGTGCCCACCTAGCCTCTTGCCTCTCTGTGCGTTTCTGCCTCCATCAAGATCCAGGACTTCCATCACCAGGGCTGAGCCGATCAATGGCATAACCTTTAGCTTTGACCATTCTTTTTCTATCCTCTATGAATAAGGGGAAACAAGAACCTATGGAGAAGATGTACTGGAGCTCCTCAGTTCCATTCCTGACAGGGCATGGCAGAAGGATAATGGCTCTGAAGCTGAGGGTTCCCCAAACCCTTCTGTGCCAAGCCCCCCAAGATGCCACTGGCCATGAGTCCCTACCTAGGAGCTTCTTGTTGGCTGTTTTTTACAATCAGAAGAAATAACACAAGCACAGCAAACCCGCTGGTCCTGGGAAGACTTTTTGTACAAGGCACATTGTTTCACAGGCCATTCTCAGCCCTGTGATGTTGTTTCCTAAAACTAAATCCAAACCTGAAAACACCAAAACAAACTGTGGCTACTTAACAATACACATATGCACCACAAGCCCACCTATTTGGGGAGAAGGGTGAAGAGGAAAAGCAGGAGAAAGCATATTTCGTTTTCTTGGGGGAGCCTGGAATCGGGGTGGCTTCTTCCCAACAGACTATCCACACAAAATCCCTCCCAAGAAAACCTTCTACCTGTGGGCCCTGAGGAATTCAGGGAGGCCTGCTGATAGGCAGGGTGTAGAAAGCCCAAGGTTCTGGAAAGTACATCACCCTGGGGTATTTCTTCCTGAGGGTGTGATGGTTCCACAACCATAATACCTACAGGGAAACAAACAAGAGAGTGAAGAAGAAGGTAAAGAAGACGAACAGTCTATTACTGTGTAGGTAGAGATGCTTCCCTTTCAAGTGCATCACAAAGCCTTCGTGAAAAATAGGTGAAGATGATGAGGATAAAAATCTATCTTCCATTCAGCTACCAGACACCAACAACATAGGCTGGGCTCCAACAATAACAGAACTGACTCAGTCATCCTGCTCTCCTTCTTCACCCTGCTGAAGCAGCCACTGAATTATATGAAGAAGAGGATGTACCACAAGCCCTGGATGTTCATCATAGCAGTAGAGTAGCTCAAAGCAGTCAATCAGGGTCTTTGCCTTCAGATTCTTGATGGTAGATAAGGGGTGCTGAAGATCAGGGGCAGGGGTGGCAGTTCACAGAGTCTCCCATCAGGTGAATGCTGGAGCGCATGATGAAGATGATGATCCAACATGCACAATGGATCGAGGCAGGGTATTGGGCAGGATTGGGGTACCTGAGGCTTCCAGGCCAAGTGTGGCCTTCTAGGTCCTTGGGTGCAGTCTTTTGACTGAATCCAAATTTTAAAGAATAAATCCTTTGATTAAGGAGATTTGCTGTTGGAAGTTTAGATTCAAAGAGCTGCATTTGAGGACTTAGAGGGCCACATATGGCCTCGAGGCTTCAGGTTCCCCAAATGGTGGGGAGCCTTTCAATGAGCTTGAGGAAGAGAAGCAGTGTGATGACTATGTAAGCCATCTGAAAGTCTCCCACACTGGGCTTGTTCAGTGGAAACCCCTGTAGAGGGAACATTATCATGGCAATGGGTTGGTCAAAATCCACAGACCAGTTATGCAATGTCAAGTAGAACCATAGGTGAAGATAGAAAAGAGAGGTTCTGGACCCATCTTCACCTTCCAGAGATGCACATGCCCACATGCTGCCTCCTCCATGGCTGCAGGGCTGGCCGTGGCCCTCTCCACCCTGATGTGACCTGCAGGTCTGGAAGCAGTGAAGGGATCCCAGCAGAGCCCAGCCTGTGAGCCTGATCCCGCTAGTCAGAAAGGGAAGGGAGAATGGAGGGCTGCTGCTTGACTGACAGGCCCCAAGACATAATTTTTCTCCTTCCGCCAGCAAAGACACTGTCTCTTATATTTCAGTTCTGCTTGTGCAAAAAGCTTTCCCTGTGAATGCTAAAGGAAGAGGTAGAGGAAGGCATGAATGGAGAGAGAGAAATAAATGAATGATCAAATGGGAGAAACAGAAGAAACAGAAAAATATAGGTCCAGTTTAGTTTCTCCTTTTGAGAAGTGTATTAGAATTATGAATCATAAAACTATCAGATTTTCTAATGATTTAGCTAAGACCTTGGCCAGAGAAAGGCACCTTTGTGCCAAGCCTAGAACTATAACCGTTCCTGCATCTATTTATATGAATAGCAACATTCCTCTCTGATGTAGCCCTAGGCCACAAGTGAAGGAAATACATACTTTTGAAAACAATTAACATTGATTCTCTTAACAAATGGATTCACTTTGATACTAATTAATAAAACAAGCAAGCAGCTTCAAAGAACAAAGAACAAAGTATTGACAGATTTTGACAAGCAAAAGGGGAAAGTTTGCCAACATTTGGAAGCTCCTCCTTCTCTGGTCCCGGTTATCCTGCTTGGTCCCATGGCATAAGGGTGGGAGGAGCTAAGTCACTTATCAGTCATCTCCTCCAAAATGTGTATCACCTGGTCCACATTGATCTATCCAAATATCTGTGCCATGTATCCTAATACCACTCCTGTGAATTCCCAAGCCTTTTCAGGGAATGGGAAAAGACAGAAGTTACGTCCTTTAAAATACATTTTCCAGGAAATCATGCAGCTAGACTTTGAACAATTTTTTCTGTGTTTTTAAAAATTCTGTTTCAAAGATCACTATAGAGATAGGTATGTAATTTAAGGGTTTCAGTCTTGGGTATCATTTCTCTATAGTGAGAAAAAAAAAGTATGACTTTCACTCTTTCCAGACATGAATTGAGACAGATTATCTCTTTAGAGACTACTGGGCAAGTATTGACAAATCAAGGCCCCTGTAAGGAACATCCAGACAGTGATGGAATCAGATTAATAATAACTTCGTCAGTTATTTTATTAAAGGATACTATGCAATGTGTTTTGCTTTGATTTTACTGGCCTTTCAACACCTAACAAAGTTACTTTCCTTGACAATTAGACAAAGCTTTGGGTCCATGTCCTAAAAAAAATTCTGACTTCTATCTTTTTTTCAATCTTTCAACCACGTCTTCTTAAAGATTTATGATATAAGTGTGTGTATGTGTATGTATTTATGTATGTCTGTATATGTACATAGACATACACACACACACACATATATATATATATATATACATACATACATATATATATATATATATATATATATACATACATACATATATATATATATATATATATATATATATATATATATATATATATATATATATATATGCAATATGCACGTGTGTGTATATGTATGTATGTACAGGTCCTAAGCAAAGTGAAGCAGAACAACTGTGACCAAAGCAGGGGAAGTTTTCAATTGTTACTCTCCCTTTTCCCTTCTCTATTATAGAAACAAATCCACTAATCCATATTTCTGTTCTTGAATCTCTTCTCTTGTTTTATTAATTAATGTCAAAGTAGAATATATATGGGCAGCTAGATGGCACAGTGGATAGGGTACAGAGATATCTGAGTTCAAATCTGACCTCAGACACTTACTAGCTGTGTGACCCTGGGCAAGTCACTTAATCCTGTTTGCTTCAGTTTCCTCATCTGTAAAATGAGCGGGAGAAGGAAATGACAAATCACTCCAGTATCTTTTCCAAGAAAACGCCAAAAAGGGGTCACAAAGAGTCAGACGTGACTGAAAATGACTAAATAACACACACATATGTACACACATATATGTGTGTGTTATATACATATATGTGTATATATGTATGTATATACTATATATACATACATAAATATATACATACACACTCCCAGAGACAGAGAGACTAAGATAGAAACAACCAAATAGATTTTGTTTGTGTGTGTGCGTGTGCATTCCGAATGGCCTTTTTGGTAGCCTCAGATTAATGTTTTTTTTTTTTGTAAAGGAAACCAATTATACTGAAATGTGGTTATAAAAACAATAATGAAGTTTACTGAACTCCAGGTTAAAGAGTCTAATTTTAGACCTTTCTCTTTTTTCCCCTTCCTCCCATCCATAGGTGTGAATAGAGACTGATTTATCCTAGTATAAACGTGCTTAGTCCAAGGTGGGCTGGCATAGATTGCTGACCTGATAAACCTGATCCACATTCTCAAAATACAGTTTTTGAGTATTAAATCTAATAGCCATCTTTTGTTAAATTATAATAACTAAAATAAGGATTAAAGAAACCAACTTTGAACTGTTAATTTTATTTAATTTTACTGTCAAAGATTAATCTATTTAATATATGAAATTTTAATTGATTTAACATGTCATGTAGTCATTTTCAAGCAGAGGATATTTTATTTTGTTAAACTTCCTCTCTAAAAAAAAAACTCACAGAGAAAAACTTAACTCTTCCTGAAGTTACTACATCTTTATTTAATAGTTATTTGTCATATATGAAATGCTTTTCTCCAGGCAAAATGTCATTTCAATTCTTTTAGAGCATCCTGCCTAATTTTCTGATACATTGAAATTTTATTTAAAATAGAATAAACTTTGATCTCTCAAACCCTTCTGAATTGGAGATTTAAGCAAACTATTTTGACCAGGTCTTGACAATTTGAAGTAGACTTTGAAAAGTTGTCAAGATCTGTTTAGTTGGGCTCCATATTTCACATATACATCGGAAAGTTACTCTTGCACCAAGAACTTTTGTTGTAAAATTAGTTCAAAAAAGAGAATAAGCCCTTGAACCCATCAGTGCTCTAGAATTTGGGCATTTGAGAGGAATTTATAGAATACTTTTCCTGATATGATCTCATTCTAAATCAAGGTTGACTGTAATTTTTATGAGAGCAAAATTAGGTCAATTTGGACTATTTGGCTAGAATATAACATATGGAGTACAAGTCTTCAATCTAAGAAGACTGTCCAAATTGACCTCTTACTAGCAGTATGACCTTGAACAAGTAACTTTACATCTCAGACTCAGTTTCCTCACCTATTAAATGGGTTGGGATGGATTAGATAGATTTGAAGTTCCCTTCTAACTCTAAAGTAAAAGATTTTTATCCAGTTTTTTTTTTCCCTAAGAAAAGCAAATGTTATTTCAGGACTAAGGAATTTGTATTTTAAAAGGAAAAGAAAAAGGTTATTATAAAGTCATGAAATATCAGAGGGAATTTATGTTCAAATGAAAAAGTTGAGACAAAGGTTCAAAATGGTTCATCCTTGATTTGAATAAATTCCATGACTTTGTTACAAATATTTCTTATTTGAATCAGTTTTCCCCCATAAATCGAGGCCAAATTTGCCTCCTT
The DNA here is from genome assembly GCF_003287225.1 of Phascolarctos cinereus. Taxonomy (NCBI): domain Eukaryota; kingdom Metazoa; phylum Chordata; class Mammalia; order Diprotodontia; family Phascolarctidae; genus Phascolarctos; species Phascolarctos cinereus. The sequence continues at coordinate 75,778,821 of NW_027556098.1, forward strand.
AGATATTCCCTCCATGCTTCCTGGTCTGCTATTTGGGGCCAAGAGGAATGCATTTATTACATATGATAGTCATTAAAATACTTGGAGAGCTAGCATACTATTCATCCCAATTCATTCCAAGGCTGAATAATCAAATGCTTAAAATTCTTGCAGTTATTTCTTAAATGGCATGAACTTTAGGCTTTTCTACATCCTTATTAGGGCAGCTAGGTGATACAGTGGTTAGAGCACCAGGGCTGGAGTCAGGAAGACTAGTCTTCCTGAGTTCAAATCTGGCCTCAGAGACTTGGTAGCCTCATTACCCTGGGCAAGTCACTTAACTCAGTTTGCCTGAGTTTATTCATTTGCAAAAACGAGCTGGAGAAGGAAATGGCAAATCACTCTGGTATTTTTTCCAAGAAAATCAAAAGAGGTCATGAAGAGTTGAACACAACTGGAAAACAATTGAATTTAGCATAGCCTAGTTACTTTCCTTTCTATGCCCTCCAGTTTAGCAATGTTCTTGCCAGAATTGAATATAATAGTTCATATATAGTTTTGACCAAGGCAGAGTAAAGGAAATTACTTATTTCTGATAGCTTTCTATTTTTCTGCTTTTCATCTCTGTCTCAGTCTCTCCATTTTCTCTGTATATTATACACACATGTAAATATGTAGATATTTACATTCACAATTTTGGTGGAAGTACTGCCAGCAAATTTTCAACTCTATAAGTTTATTTAATGTCTGAAAACATCTGGACTATCATTTTATGTTTTATTTCCCCCTCATGTGCCTCAACATTTTATGTCTCATATTGCTGTTCTTAATTTGACTATGACAACCTTTTTACAACTTCTCAAAAAAAGGGGATTTCGTGAGTAAAGATTATTTTCCATAATGAATTGAAATAGTTTAGCACTTGGATGATTAATTTTTTCAAGTGATAATTGTGACAATATGACTAGGAGCATAGAATGCCTGGTTTTCCTGATATTATTACTGAACATGTAAAAAGAAAACTTGGAATTTGGATTTATCTCAACATGTTGCTAGAGAAGCTGCTTTTCTTAGTGGAGACTTTCTCTATTCTTTGCAGTAGGGCAAAATGTTTATCCCTGAGGAGCTATATATCAATATCATTTTACTATAACAGAGTTCTTTTCTATGTTAAAATGCTTTCTCTCTCATAATCTATTTGGATCCTCATACAACTGTTCAATGAGAGAGGTGTAACTCTTATTCACATTGTATAAAAGTAAAAATGAAGTGAGGAAATTTAGTATGTACCTGGCCAAAACTCATTCAGCCTGCTATTGTTGAAAGAATGCTGAATGACGTCTTATATCCCTTCCAGGACATAATCTATAATTCTACTGTAGTAGATGGTGAATTGGCCCATAAGGGCCATCCCAGGAACAACGTGTCAGTCACTCCTCTGGAAATTTCAAGGGTTCCCATGACTTTTCATTTCATTACATTGTGGATGACTAACTTCATGACTATATCTGGCCATGTGTTTACCCAAGAGTGAAAGAAGTTAATATTTATTATGATGGAGCAAGCTTAGAGAGGTCCCTTGGTCCATGCTTCCCTCCCTCACCCATTACCCCAGTAATAATGGTTAAATGACACTTTGACCAAAGTATTATTACTCAGAGCAAAATAGAATTGACCAAATCATCAATAGACCCCCACATTCATCGAATAATAAAATCCTATGCCGCATAGACATTGTTTCCATGTAATTAGATACAGGGGATATATTTTATTGTTTTCCTACTCCATATAAGTTAAAGGAATATCCTAGCCCCTTAAGACTCAGTTGAAATCTGTTCATCTCAGCAACTCTATTGAAGAATAAATACTCTTTGTGGGTGAACCTGTTGAGGAAGAACCTAGAAACGACCGTTTAAACATTACCTGCCTGGAATCTATGACTTTGTGAGAAAACAACAACTGCTTAATTCAGAAGTCTAACTAGACGATGGATACACACACACACACACACACACACACACACATATTCTTATTATATAATGTACATAGATGAATACAATATATAAATATGTAAAATATGCATATACGTATATCATAGACAATTTTTACCTTTTTACCTCATATATAGATTGTTTGAATATATTTTTATAGTAGGACTGTTTTCCTGTTTCATCTTTCTTTACTCTGACCCCACACACAATTCCTTGAACCCTAGCTTCCCTAGATACTTCTCTAGTAAAGTTTCTTCCTCTCATGAAATTATTGCCTCCAGCTTCTGTGACTCATCTTCCTGTCCTATGGCCAATAGAAATCTTAAGCTATGTGGTCTCCATGCCCCTCAGACTCTGTGGGTATGACAAACTACTCAAGTCACTATAACCAGAGAACTGATTAACCAGATAAATTTTCATATTGAGACAAAGGGAAATCATGGCCAGAGAAGTTAAATATTGCTATGTCCTTGCTGTTTAGTCTTGTTACATAGTCTTCCTTTTTTATTCAAAGTAAACTTCCTCAGTGACTAAAGAGTCCTTTATTTCTTGCCATCTGGAACCTGAGTACCTTAATTAAGAAAGTTTGGCCATTATAGCCTATGCTATACCAATTTATTTGCTTGTTATCTCTCCCATCAGATTGTCAGCTCCTTGAGGGCATGGACTATCTTTGTCCTCTTTTTGTATCCCCACATTAACACAGTGCATCACAGTAATGTCCCATAAACAACACTATGCTTAACAAATATGTGTGTGTGTGTATACACACACACACACACGTATATATGTATGTATATATTTATGTTTGTATGTATGTAAGCTCACATTAGTGTTTATATACACATATGTATGTGTATACACACACACACACGTATATATGTATGTATATATTTATGTTTGTATGTATGTAAGCTCACATTAGTGTTTATATACACATATGTACACATATGCCCATATGTGTGTATATGTATATATGTATGTACAAAACATATATAGTGTATATGCATATACATGCATGCACACGTTTGTGTGTTTACATACATACATATATATGCAAATATTTGTTAAACATAGTGTACTTGGTATTGCTTTTTGAATAGAATAAATGGATGGTGGGATAGGATGAAGGGAAATATAGTTTTAGTTTTCCAGAACATGACTACTATGGAAGTGTTTTGCATGACTACTCATGTATAACCAGTATCAAGTTGCTTGTCTGCTCAATGAGGATGGATGGGGAGGGAGGAAGACAGAAAATTTGAAACCCAATATTTTAAAAACAAATGTTAAATTTTTTTTTACATGCAACTGAGAAATAAGTTAAATAGGCAATGAGATATAGAAATCTATCCTGCCCTACAAGACAATAGAAGAGGAAGAGGATAAGAGAAGGGAGGGTGATAAAAGGGAGGGCAGATAAGGGGAAGGGTATTAATAGTGCACACCACCTTGGGATGGGAGCTCAAAATCTTGTGGAAGTGAATGTTTCAAACTAAAAATAAATTAATTAATAAAAGAGATAAAAAAGAAAGATGATGATAAAAGGAAAGGCCGCTAGATGCATGATGGTTAGGTACAGATTAAACATGTGAAGGTGAAGGGAGAACATCCTAGAAAAAAGGGAAAGTGTGAGAGAAGCCACACCTTGGGAGAGAGCAATTTCAGTTAAATGTTAGAGTTGGAAGCTAGATTGCAGAAAATTAATAAGAATGTGAGAAAAGAGGGAGTGGAAGAACCAATTACAGACAGCTTTTTTAAGGCTTTAACTACCAAAGAGATATAGAACAAGAGCTTTCAGAGATATATGATAGATTTAGTGAACATATTTTTTTTAATTATGGAAAAGCCATGGCCATGTTTGTAGGTAGTAGGGAAGCAACCAGGTGATAGAGATTGAAGATAATGGAGAGAACAAGCATTGCAAAAGGGATGACCTGCTGAAGAAGACAAAAAAGGATAAGATCACTTGTGTAGAGGGGTTTGAAAGAAGGAACACTTCATGTAAAACAAAAGTGAAGGAGTAGTTACTGGCACCAGTGATGTGACGTGAGGAACAAGGCATAAGAGAGTGTTCTTAGTGTGTACAATATCCCATACCATATGATTAGCTTGCTTTGTATATATTTGTTTGCATGTGAACCCAAATAGATTATAATCTCCTTGAGGATATTGGCTATCTTTTTCTTCTTTTTTATATCCCCAGTGATTAACAAGGATTTTGGCACATAGTAGGCATTTAACAAATATTTGTTGATTGACTGATTGATATCTGCCTCTACTTTTATTTTCATTTATATATAGAACTTCTTGTGTGGAAAATTATTTTACTCTATCAGTACGGCAAATATTCTTTAACTATCAGTCTTAGAGAATTGAGAAGGGGCACCTGGGGATTGTGTCTTCCACAGAGTCCCAAAGCTAATATGTGTCAGAGCCTGCACTTGAACTCAGATCTTCCTGATTTCCTGGCTCATTTTGTATCCACTATATCATACTGCCTCTATAAACATAGAATGGGGCAGAATTTCCTCTGCCATTATCGAATCCTCACCAGTATGACTTCAATTACCCACATTTAAAAGACAGAGGAGCAAGTGAACCCATGTATTTTGTCAAGTGCTAAGAATCTGGAAAATGGAAAATAAGAGAGACTGCATAGAAGAAGGAGATGGAAAAGTGACTTAGCTCAGACATGAGAGTAAAGAATGGAATGTTTAGTTAAACTGCTGTGAGCAGAGAACCAAACATGGAAGATGGAAGCAAGAATGGTAGTTTTAATAGAGCTGTGGGAACAAGGAGGGGTGTAAAGGAGTTCAGGTAAGACAAATGAAAAATTACTTCATTCATCCACATTCCGAGGAACAGTTTTCTATCCTGTCATAAGATGTTTTTTTTTTCTTTTGTATTATTGATTGATTGATTGATTAGTTGGTTTTCAAAGATATTTCTATTCCATTCTTCCATCTGGGTATGGGTCACTATTCTAATTTACACATGGGGAAAGATGACTTTGGTGCATAATTCTTGACTTAATATTTACGTTTAGATGGAGAAACTATATATTATTAGATGGGAATTTCAGCTATTAGTTACTTGGCACTATGTCACAAATATATTGAACGTGATGATAGTGAAAGATTCCAGGATAAGGCAGTCCCTGAACTCAAAAAGTTCAATAGTGACAATTGATACAAATGTGGATAACAATAATATAAATTAATACACAAGTATAGTATACATTTGCAAAACATGTGGGGGAAAATATCAATAGAGAGAATCAGAAAACATTTTGTGGGATTAAAATGGCTCTACCTTGTGCTGCATGATGGTTAGGTACAGATTACACATGTGAAGGTGAAGGGAGAACATCCTAGAAAAAAGGGAAAGTGTGAGAGAAGCCACAGACATAAAGAATTATAAAGATTGGGGTAGAACTAAGCATGATGTAATACTAAAAAGTAAACCACCTAGGGAAAGGTAAAAAGAGTAATGATATTATACAAATGAAGTGCTAGAGGAAGAAGTGACACACAGGAATTAGATAGGGGAGTAGTGTTGGTAGTTCTGGAACTCTACTCTCATTAGGAATGGGTTAAAAAGGAAACAATTCATATATATCTAGAGGTCATAAACATCTTCTAAATTCAGAAAGAAATACAAAGCTAAAGGAATAGGGAAGGGGAGAGGATAGGGGAGGGATTTCAGGTTAGGGAGAGAGGATAAGAGAAGGAATCTTTGGTGGGGGGATAGATTATGTAATAGGAGGGCAAGGTAGTGGAAAGAAGTAAAGTAGAGGAGTCAGGAAGGAATGGAAATAGGAGATACATACAAACCAAATTAAAAAAAAGCAGGAGTAGAATTTATTAAGAAAAATAAAGAAGGGGTAGCAATAATGACCTCAGACAAAGTCAAAGCTAAACTGGATTTAATCAAAAGAGAAGATGAAAAGAAACTATGCTATATGCCAGTCATATTAATCAATACCATTTTAGACTATTCAAAATAACCAGACAGCATAAGGTTGGAATATTGCTGTGGTGTAGGAAATAATGAGTTGGTGGACTTAGAAAATGCTGAGGAAAGGACCTGTGAAGGAAGATATTACCCATCATCAGAGAAACAGGACAAATAAGTATAGTGCAGTTTTGCATAGATGCATATGAACATATATGCCTATATATGAGTATGATTATAGATACCACAGTACATTTTTGAGTATGTAAGTGTATGTATGTGTATAAGCATGTGTATATTTTTATGTGTATATGTGTTTGTAAATATATATATGTATGTAGATACGTGTATATGTACTTAACTGTAGCCTTCTTGAGGGGAGGGGAGAAAAAGAACAAAGCAACAAGCACACAGCAGAGAACAAAAGAAAAAATACAAGGAAACAAAGAAAAGATGGACAGCTCAGAACACAATGGGTAGTATTTATTATAGAGGCTTTCTTGAAATGGAAATGTATTGCTACATATTTTGAATCCTCTCATATTCTGCTGTGCACATGGTAATGCTGATTTTTTCTTTTCTCATTTTGTATTTAAGTTTATAACATATTTTCTTTTCTTATATGTTAAAGTTTTAGCATTTAAGTTTAGAATAAATTAATTTTCAAAAATAGAATATCAATATCAAATGAAATATAAAGCAGGTATATACCATTCAAAGTTGTTCAACAATATTAAGAGAAGAAAAGAAAGGACAAGGGAAGGAATGAAAGAAGGATTAGAGAGTAAGGAAGAAAAAGAGTAAGGAAAAAATGCTGGTATGAAGCCATTTTAAAAAAAATCTTCATTATTCTTAAACCCTGACTTGTCATCATATTTAAATTGCATATAGCTGTAATTGGCACTAATAGAAAGTGCTGTAAAAAAAGCACTTGGTTCAGTAATTTGGTCTTCTTTAGGTCACTAATTAATCTGTCAAACTTTACAGTTAGATTTAAAGACTCTTTACCCAAATGTTACTCCTGCTGAGAACTATGCTGAGGGGCTTTTCCATATCAGGAAATAGTTTGGATTCCTGGTGCTATGACAGAAAGAGTTGATTGCCCAGTTTTGAGGCTGCATTAGATCACATTGTTTTTAATGAGTTATAGGTAAAATAGAAAGGTCTTATCCAATAATGGAAAATGTTTACATATGCACCAACTCATGTATTTCACATTCAAGTCAGAAATTAAATGTATGAAATGTGATGTTGTGGTAGTAAATATTTTGATGACTAAACTAAGTTCTAAAATTAAAAGACAATATGATTGTTTACGTATGTAGTAATGCTTCTTGGTTTACCTGTCTTCCTTCAAGGCTTCACTCAACTACTTCTCAAGTTCAGATAATAGACGATGCTCTTGTGCTTTACCAGTCATCAGTGGAATGAAGCAGGGCTGTATACTCGTTCCCATGCTTTTTAGTATGCTGTTTTCAGCAATGTTGTCAGACATCTTCAACAAAGATCAAAATGACATCAAGGTCAGCTACCACACTGATGGTAAATTATTTAACTTGAAAAGGCTACAAGCCAAGGCTAAAGTAGAGGGAGAGTTGGTATATGAATCTTTGTTTGCAAATGATTATGCACTAAGTGAAGCCTCTGAGTCTGAGATGCAATAAAATATGGATTAATTCTCTGTTGCTTGTGCTAAATTTGGCCTAACAATTAACATCAAGAAAACAGAGGTTCTTCCCCAGCCAGCACCACACCCATTTATATGTGGAACCATTGGTTATGGCAAATGGAGAAAATTTGGATGCTGTGCATAAGTTCACTTACCATGCAATATGCTTTCCAGAGCTGTTCACATAGATCATGAAGTTGGTACATGCATTGTTAGAGCCTGCTCAGTGTTTAGAGGGCATCAAAAGAAAATGTGGGGGGCAGTTAGGTGGTACAGAAGATGGATCATGGTTCCTGGAGTTAGGAGGACCTGAGTACAAATATAGCCTCAAATACTTGACACCTACTAGCTGTGTGACCCTGAGCAAGTCACTTAACCCCATTGTTTATCAAAAAGCAGAAACAAACAAACAAACAAAAAAGAAAATGTGGGAGAGAAGAGGCATTAGATTGCCTACCAAACTGAAAGTCTACAGAGACATTGTGCTGACTTTATTGTTATATGACATGGGAGATACTGGCAAAAGATCACTCAGCATGGCATCCCTGCATCAAAGAAGGTGTTGTACTTAATGAGAAAAGCAGAATTGCAGCAACTCAAAATAAACATAGGATGTGCAAATCTCCAAACATTCACATGGACTATTGTGCCTGACCTGTGGTAGAGCCTTCCAATTTCATATCGGTCTGATCAGCAACAGCCAGACACACTGTACCTTTACTCCAACATAGTCATGTCATTGTGGTCCTCCTCATGAATGAAGGACAACAGCCAATAAACAAATCCCATCTTCTGAAGTATGTATCTTCTGGTCCTCCCAGCTTCTAGTCCCTTTGCCCAGGAGATTATGTTTCATTTGCTCTGTACACAACTTGCATGAATCACATTATTTATATATAATATAAATATACCATTACATCTCCCATTATAATGTGAGTCTCTCAATGGATGGGGCTGTACATGCCTTTCTTTACATCCTCAGCAGGTAATATAGTGCCTAAAAATAGCACATATTTAATAAATGTTTGAATTTAATTTTAATAAATTACTCATGGAACACTATGATTCCTATTATGATTGGTTATAATTGTATTTGACATAGTATAATAAAAAGAAGACAGAATATGAAACCATTGGTCTTCATTTTTATAGTATTTTAATATATGTAATAAAATAATATCTGTATATATCCACATGTGCACATACATGTATTCATGTATGCATATATATGCATATATTTCTGTATTTCTACATGCTACTTTCACAATTATCCTATTTGTGCTGTTTTCTGAATTTCCTTATATTGTCTTTTTTAAATTAAAACATTTTAATGGTCTCCTTTTTTTTTAGGGTGCTTCACTATTGCTAATCCCATTGTTCTCCTTTGAGTTTCATTCTTATGCTTCTGCACATGAACATCTCCACTTTCCCCTAGGCACCCACATAGACTATTAGTCAGTAGGAACACACATGTATAAAGGAGGTCATAAGCACCTCACCTAAACTTACTATTTCTAAAAAAAACAACCTCCTTTGCAATCCAAACTAGCTTAACTTGCTACGACAATGATAATGATATTGCTTAATATGTCTGTTAAACCCTAATGTGTCAGGGCCCTTTTAAATCAGATCAACCCATCCATCCCAGACCATATAAAAATTTTAAAAATTTTAAAAATTAAGTATTTATTAAGCACCTGCTATGTTTCAGACTCAGCACTGCATGCTTTACAAATAATATCTTATTTCATCCTTAAAACAATAATATCCTATGAGGTAGCTGCTATTATTAACCTCATTTACAATTGAGGAAACTGAGGCAAACAGAGATTAACTGATTTCCTCAGGTGTCACACAGCTAATAAATATATTAGGCCAGATTTAAACTCAGGTTTTCTTGATTCTAGGATCAGAAACCAAACCTTCATATGTTACAGCTGCCTCCAACCACATAATCCTGAGACAAGATATCCTGTTGAATATGCATGGCCTAGTGGGATTTCACTGGAATATTTTGCCTTGAATCTTTCATTCAGTCCTGGTTATATAATCATATCCCAGATATTTATGCTAACATGCAGTAGCCTTTATCTTTGTTTGTGCTCATCTGAAGCATGGCTAGCAGATTTTTTTTTTTAAATTCATATCAGCTTTGCCCATCATATTGTATACTCCTGAATGTTGTTTGTCATTTTAACTGTCCCTTCCTTGGGGATGGGGGAGAGACAGTCATGGATCTGACTTTTAGTCATATGGTTTCTTTCTTAGACTATCTTTACTTGAAATACGGGTTTTGCTTCTATTTTTTATTTTCATCTACTGACTAGAAAATTACCATCTGACTTGTTTTCATCCCTTATTTCAGCTTATGTACTTTGTCACCTCTCTGGTATTAGAGATTATTTAATCTGATAGCCAAATCTAGTTCTTTGATTGTTTTTCTGTAGCCTGTATGCTAAGAATGATTTTTAAAATGTTTAAGTAAAGGTTTATTGTATGAAGATTTTATGTTATTTATATATTTAATTAGATCCTAATCCAAGACCCACATTTTGCAGATGAGGACATCAGAAAAAGGGGAACTCAGAGAGTAATAAAAATCATTAATATCTAGAGTACTAAAAGCTCCTGCCAGCTTCATGTTCATTCAGACAATCAGTCACTTTGATCAGAAAAAATTTCTGGTGTAATCACATCTTAAATATTCTATTCAAGGTCCTTTGCAAAGTTCATTTATCAAAGACTGTATCACTCTCTAAGACCCTCAACATATCATAATCATAAACATCAAATCATATTTCTTTATTTATCAGATACATGACTCTTGCCCATATACAGCTAAGGTGACAGGTTGCCATATCCCTACAAGCAAACAAAGTGTTTAAACAGTGTACAACCAAAATCAAACAATGAATACAAATTATTGAGCTGAAATTAATTTTTTTCTGAACTTAATTTTTAAAAAAAATATTGTCCCAACCTGACGCTGTTGGTATCTAGCGTTTCTTTTCAATGCTTTCATAATTTTTGGAGGCATTAGAGACAACCCTCCTCAAATATATCTAACCCCTTTGGATTGCCACGTTCCAGCCTTATTTTCTTATACTTAATAAACCTCTACCTTCCATATATTTCTTAATATTAATTTTTTAAATTTCTAATAAAATGGGAAATCCTTAGGATTTTTGGCTTTGTTTATTCCCTGTATGTCAGAGACAGCATGGGATGGTAGAAAAAGCATTGTATTAGGAGTCAAATAGCGTGAGTCAAATAGCATCCTCTGCTATTTACTATTTTTAGGAAAGACAAATTTTTCTCTAGACCTCAGTCTTCTTTTATGTAGTATCAAAAAGGCTGATGAGATGATTGATTTTGTTCTTCTGTGATATCTCTCCTTATCATACAAAGACACTGATGGTACATTTGCTTTTAGAAAGGCATCGAGCATTGTACTACAATACTTTTTATGCTTCACTGACATTAAACTCTTCTCCTGCCATTACCTTTGAATTACACTCAAAACTTGTTCTACTTAATCCTCACTTCTATGTTCCTGGCCAACAAGTCCAAATCTTATAGCCACTGGTACACAGCTCACTAACTCAACATTAATGTAGTCCTTTTGCTATAATTATTCTGCCTTTGGACCCCTAGGTTACTTAGAATAAATCAGAATATGGGCAATTTATTCTCTTCAGAGAAAATCTTTATCTTCACTCCTTTAGTGTGCTGCTGAATAAAGATGGAGGAAATCACCCAACTGTTCTGATTGGATCCACTACAAATTTATGTTACACAACTTCAACTGGGCCCTCACTGTTGCTAGGCAATCTTACTATACTTTCCTTATCAACTCACTATCCTACTCTCCACTGTGGTTCTTTTGAACATTTCTATCCCTTCTATAGCTTCCAATTTTTCCTCCTCTGTCCTCTCCTCCCACTGTCTTACCTGATAATCTTATCTCATACTTTATAGAAAATACTAAGTACATTCACTGTAAACTCCCACTTCTTACTTCTTCCTTATATTCTGTAACTCCTATGCCATTTTCCACTATGTCTTCCTTCACTCCTATCTCACATGGTGACGTGGCCTTTCTCCCCAAAACTAATCCTCCTCCTTATTCAAACAATCCCATTACGTTTCATTTCATACAACATATTGCCCCCTCTGTTATCCTCACTCTTTCAATCTTTCCCTGTCTACTGGCTCATCTCCCACTGCCTATAAACAAGCCCATGTCTTCCCCATTCTGAAAAAAAGAGAAAATAGCAACTCTTCCCACTCCAAAAACTCATTTGTTCTTGCCATCGCTGCTATTGTCCTATATCCCTTCTGCCCCTCTGTAGCAAAATTCCTTGAAAAATCTGCTACCATGGGGTGCATCTACTTTCTCTCCTCCAACTCTTTCACTGACCTCTTATAATATGATTTTGACCTTCCCATTTCACCAAAACTGTTTTCTCCAAATTTACTAATGATCTCTTAGTTGCCAAATTCAATGGACTTTGCTCAATCCTCATTCTTATTGACCTCTTTGTAGCCATTGATACTGCTGTTCACTCTCTCCTCCTTGATACTCTCTTCTCTATATATTTTCAGGACACCACTGTCTCCTGGTTCTCCTTCTACCTATCTGACTGCTCCTTCTCTGTCACCTTTCTTGGTCCTCTTCTAGATCACACCTTTGTAACATTTCCTCGATACAAACCCTTTTTTCCTCTGACACTTCCACATCTCTAATACAGGCACTCAACACTTCATGCCTGGACTACTTAAAAAACCTGATGGTGGGTCTGCCTGCTTTCCCCATTTCAATACAGCCTCCATATAATCACTGAAGTGATTTTTTAAAAAGTTCAGTTCTGATAATGTTAACCCTCCAATCTGCTTCTCCCCCCCCATCCACCCCAATAAACTCCAGAGGCTTCCTATTGCCTCCAAGAAGAAACTCAAAATTCTTTTTTACCAAAGTTTGGCTGCTGACCATGCTATAGGTTCTTGGTGAGAATTAGGTGGCAGGTGGACATCAAAGGTAGATGTGCAGCCTTGGTGTTCAGGGAGGACTAGGAACTCTGGTACTTGAACAAAATGTATGTTGAATTGAACAGATATATTCAGCACATACCATGTGCAGAGCACTATATTAGTGCTAGAGGATATTTCAAGTTAAGAAAGGTATTATACCAAAGAAGCAATACATACACAAATAACCGCATGTATAAAATGCATGCATGCATACATGTATGCACACATACACATAATGTGTATATACACTATATATGCACTATGTGTAGTGTACTATATACAAATTCACGCATGTATACACATACGTATGTATGTATATGTACACATGATGTGTATATTCATAGACACACAATACAAAGTAAAACAAAGTAATTTTGAGAGAAAGAAGGCTAATAATTATGGCATATCAAGGAAGACTTATTGTAAGTGTTGACATCAGAGCTGAACTTTAAAGAAAATTAGACATATAAATTAAGAGAAATAGTATCTCAAACTTTCAACACCTTATTAAAACTTCTTTTGTTTTTCAATTGCAATTTCTACAGTTACAGTGGGGTTTTTTTGCTTATTTCATCTTCTTGAAGGCAGAAATTGTCCTATTTTGTTTTTTTTCTTATAACTACCACAATACCTTGCATGAAAGTAAATCATTAATTAATTAATTAATTCTTTAATGTTCTTGAATGCACAATTTTCTTTCTTTTCCCTGTTTTAATTCTAAATTCCAAGTCGTTTATTCTATACTTAGATTCTTTTTTTTTTTTCACAAGAATCTGTCTTTTCTCCTTTCTGAATTATCTTTTGGTATGTCTCATAATGATTACCTTTGAGTGACCATAACAAAATAAATGAATTCTTGTGTTACAGAATCTTAGTATTATTTTTGGCTGCCTCTCCCTCTCAACAAATTTAGACTATTACCCTTTTTCTCCATATCTTCATTTACATGAAGTATATATTTCCACTTCTATTTGTACAGCTAAGGATATTATCTAGGCTTCTCCTTATTTATTGCTTCTATATAGTCCTTTTGGGGCTGTCTATTTTTACACTTTAAGCCTTGCTACTAGATATTTCCAAAAATACCATTCCATTTAACACTGTCTATAGATAGCTTTCCATAAAAAACTACAGTACTTGAATCAACAAATCCATCAACAATGCAGGAAAAATAAATCGAAATGTGTACCTTATCATTGTTGATTCACTAACGGCAGAAACATATCTTTATATTATGGACAGCACGTTATTATTTTCTGTATTGAATTTCAGCTTCCCATTTCTATTTCCTCAATCTGACTGTCTTCACTGACAGCAATTAAACCATTCTTTCCAGTTTCAGATTATTACTTATGTATAGATAAAATTTAATTTTTTCACTAAAGCAATAAATTAAAACATTCATACTGAATAATATTAATCTGACTTTCTTTTGACACATCTATCCATTAAATTGTAATCTTCTTGAAGATAGGGACTGTCTTTTGCTTCTTTTGGTTTCCCCAGCACTTAACACAGTGAACATAGTAGGTACTAAACAAAAGCTCCAAAGAAAGGACATTGAAAAGGAAGCACTTCATCTAAAAACACACAATGGATTCTTTGTAGTCACATTGGTACCATGGGAGCTGCACTAACACATACCTTGTAGAGAATTAATCTTATAAGATTTTTTTGTATAGAACTTGCATTTTTAGATAATATGTACAGCCTCTAGAAATAATACAGAATGGCAAAATATTGCACTTTGTAATCTAAATAATCTATTTTTCCTTTAAGTTTTACATTCTGAGATAGCTTAATGTTAAATCATATGACTGCTTTTTTGGTAGAGAAAAATATATTGTTAATAATTTTCACTTTAGTCTCTTTCCAGTTACTAAGTACTATTTTTATTGAGAGAATGGAAGAAAGGAAGGAAGAAAAAAGAGAAATGAAAAAAGGAAAAGAAAGAAAAGAGAAATGGAAAAAGAAAAAGACATTTGTATATCCATAAGTAAGTATGAAAAGGCTTTGCCCCCATTTAGAATAAATAACCCTAAACTGTGTTTTGTTTTTTCTATAGCTTCCATAATGCTTTGATATTATCATTATGTCAACAGCACCAAAAGAAATTGAACTGAGAACAGTTAATTGATTTTTCATTGTTGTCTGAACCAGAAAAAAAAATGCCAAGTTCTTTTCTAAATGAGCTAAAAATTTATATATCATTTGACTCTCTGACATTAGTCTAATATATCAAGTGCATAAACTAGTCTAAGCATTCTAGTGGAAGCAATTTATAGTAACGCAGAAAAGAATATTTTAGTTTTTACCAAGATGGCTATCTAGATCACATATTGCTCAGTTTTCATAATAGCAATTGTGGATCTATTCCTAAGAATTCCCTCGGGGAATAAACTAAGAAAGTTATACAAATTATGGGCAGATTTTATTTTGTCACAAGTGTATAACAATTAAACTTCATAATGTAAGAGAATGCTCAATTCTTTTCTTTGCTTCTATTTATGATGAGATGATTATGAATTGGAAGGCTTTGAGGAAGCTTGAGTAGGAGGGTGTGCACAGACATCACACATCTATACATGCATAGCCACTCCAGATGGCTTATCTTGGAAAGAGGTATGGCCCCAGGCACATCTGGGAGTAGAGAAAAGAAGATTTGCTGAAGCACAGCTGCTGTAATTCTGCAATAAGTAAACTCTACTTTTGGCCAGTACTTCCTAGGACTTCATTGAAGAATAAGTTGCTATGTGTGTAGCAGTATCGCATAATACATTAATTTCTAATGGAGATCAAGGAAGAAGGAAGAGAAAATAAAATTGGGAAGAGATATAAGGCTCTACTGTCAGTGGATTCTTATGAAAATATTTTATATTCAATAATGACCAATAATTTTATAAAAGTAATCAAATTAACATTTAACACAAGGGAAAATACATCACTCCAAACACTTGAAACAGATATGGCAAAACTAAATAAATTATGAACAAGAAGAAGTAAAGTATGTGCTTTTGTACTTTCTTTCCTTTCCCTTCCCTTTCTTCCCTTCCTTTCCTTTCCCTTCCATTCCCTTCTCTTTGTGTGGAACTTATATTTTTAGATAATGCATATGGCCTCTAAAAGTAAGGATACAGAAACTACACAAAAGAAAAATAATCAACAGGGGAAAGGCACTGGGATTAGATGGGATTAAAAAAGTATTTTTATAGAACATGAGGTTTTAACTGGGACTTGAAGAAAGGCAGTGAAGCAACAGGCAACATGAAGAGGGAGATCATTTCAGGCATTGAGGATATCCATAGAAAGTAAACACTCAGAGCTGAGAGAAGGAATGTTTACTTGTGGAACACCAAGGAGGTCAGTATCTCTGGATCAAAGAGTGAAGTCATGGGAGAGTATAAGGCATAAAAAGAAGACTAGAAAGTTAGGAAGAGAGGCTCAATTATGAAGGCCTTTTTAATTCCAGGGAATTTTATATATGATGATGGAAGTAACAGGTTGACATTGAAATTTATTCAGTGAGGGGTGGGGGTGTATAAAATATTCAGACTGGTGTGTGACATATTCAGACTGGTATATATATGGAGGATATAGTAAAGTAGAAAGAGATTGGGGGTAGGTAGACCAACCAGGAAACTAATGCAATAGTCCAAGTGTGTGTTCAAGAAGGGCTAAGCCAAAATGTTGACAGCAGCAGAAGAGACAAGGGAGCGTATTCTGGAGAAGTGTTTCAAAGGTGAAATTGACAAGCCTAGGCAACAGATTAGATATTGGAGGTGAGAGATAATGAGGATTTGAAGATGGCACCTGGGATACAAGCTAAGGGAGTGAGAAGATGGTGGCACCATCAAAAGTAACAGGGAAATTTAGAAAGGAGAGGGTTTGAGGAAATGATAATGTTTAGATTTAGACCTGCTGAGTTTAAGATGTCTATTGAACATCCAGTTCCAGATGTCTGAAATATAGTTAGAAATGAGAGACTGGAGAACAGCAGAGAGGATAAGGCTAAACAAATAGATTTGAGAATTTTCAGGATGGAGATGATGCTTACATCTACAAATGTTGATAATATAATCATCTCACATCTATTAGAAAGATGATGAAATTGTAGAGGGCAAAAAAAGAGAAGGTCCAAGACAGGACTCTTATGGGTTATCATTGATAGCAGATGTGACATAGATGAGGACTGAGTAAAAGAAACAGGAAAAGGGGCCATATAGGGAGGAGGAGAGCCAGAGGAGAGTAAGAAGAAATTATCATTGTATATTCTTCCTTCCTTTCCCCTTCTTTATTTTTTTTCCTCCCTCACCCACTCTCCTGTAGGCTCTTCTTTTTCTAAGATCTTAAAGATTACCTTCTCCCTTATTGCTAGCCCTTTATTGTCATCCTAGCAAAATACACATTCTTTTCTATCCCCCTGGTCTCTCCTTCTTGCCTATGGGCCCTCTCATATTATAAAGTACCAAAAATCATTGATTCACTTGCAGGCAGGATATTGCCAGATTCCAGCCATGTTGCCCTCTTTACAGTTACCTTAACCAGATATCTGTCTTCACTGCCATCTCCTTGTGTACATGTAGAAAGAAATCTTTTATGGGTCTTTCTGTCGTAACTGTTGCTATTATTGCACTTGCTTGTTAAATTTATTTACTCCTCCTTCATTTCTGTTATGTGGGGATGTTCAAAGGGTCTGATCTTTAAAATGATCTTTAAAATTATACTTTTCTCTATAAAATGTTTCAGACTCTTTATTATTGGACATCCACCTTTTGTCCTTCATGGTTAATCTCAGATTTGCACAGTAGACCACCCTGTGCTACATCCTGAATGCCGTTGCTCTTTAGAACACATTATTGAATACCTTTTTCCTTTTCTGGTGAGTGTGGAATAGTCACATCATTCAAACATCCTTTCCTTTGTAGGTAAAGATCTGTTTCCTGATAGGTTACAGAACTTTTTTTTTTCTGAATTTGATTCTTAAATTTTATCACTATATGTCTTGGTGTTTGTCGTCTCTTTTTTCTGTTTGCTTTTTTTTTCCCTAAAGGTGACCTCTTAATTCTTCCATTTGTGATTTCACTGTCTATGTTCAAAAGTTCTGAGCAAGTTTCTTCTAATATTTCCTGCATTATGGTGTTAAAATGTTCTTGTCCTGTCATGCTCTTCTGTTAGACCTATGAGTCTTAGGTTGTGTTTATACATCCTATCTTCAAGTTCAATAAGCTTTGATTTCATGGGTGAGCTTATTTTCATTTAACATTATTGTATTTTGTTCTATTCTTCTAGGTTGTCCTTCACTTCTCTGTATCTGCATTCCTAATGTAATGCTCTTCCTTTTCTTTCTTTGGTGATGCTTGCCGTTCCAAATTCAAGCTTATTTGTTTTTCTATCCTGCTTATTAGTTTTCCTGGACGGGTCATAAATTCTGCTCTCATAATTCTAAATTCTCTTTTAAAGCACTCAAGAACAGAGTATTGTGGTTCTATGTTCTCCTCAAATTTGACATGATTGTCTGTCTAATCAAGTAATGGATTATTTTCCTTTATTTTGCATTATTTTTTCATAGATGTTTGATCTCCTTTACTAAATCTAGGCACAATATTTCCTTCTCTTGTCACTGTTTTTTTTTTTTTGTTGTTGTTGTTGTTGTTGTTTTCCTCAGTTGATTTACCTGTTTCTGCTTAAGGTCTTTGAGTTTTCTTCTTTCTGAAATCTCTGGTAATTTTGTGCTATTCTGCCCTCCCCCTTATTATATCCATTGTTCCTTTTCTGACTGTGTTTTTCTTAGAGGTTGAATCGCAAAATGTTTCAATCTCAATCATGCCGAGCATGTGACAGATCACAAGCTTAGTTATTTGTAACAACTGACTTTTGGATGATCAGAACTGACCCGAGGTGAGTGCTGTATTCTTTCCCTCAAGCTTGGTGGAGTGCTGTATGTCCCTGTCCCTTCTCTCATTCAGGGTATCTTGTCCTGGTGACCTTCGGTACTTGAGGTCTGTGGCCAACTTGCTTGTTGAGCCCTAAGCAAATTTCCATATCCTGTAGTGGTCTCCATAGCACTGGAAAGAGGGAGAGGTGATAGAGGTATAAGGGCGGGTTTTAGTGAAAGCCTGTGTCATGCATGCCCTTAAGTCTTTTAGTGTAGGCTTGATGCCAGTAGTATAAGAGCAAAAGAGATAACAGGCAAGGCTAATATAATAAAGGAAAGGAAAGCACTTGAATGATCTCTCCAACATTTGCCTCCAAATAACTTTAAAAGAATGCCTAAAAAAACCAAATTCTGGAGTGGAACAACCAACAAAAGGACTGGGTCAAACACTTTTCCAGCAGAAGACAACTTAGAAGGTTGATGACAAAGTTGTATCTCACTGGGATAAGAGGAAGCACAGTTCAGGGCAGATAGCACCCCAGTAAGCTAGTAGAAGTCACAACTGATTTCCTGAGCTCTAAGCTCATGGACAATAAAGTGGCAGGATAACTGATCAGAAGGAGATATAGAGGACAGTTTTCTGGCACTGGGTAGTGGACTCTGTCACATTGTCCATACAGTTCTCTGTCTCAGTCTCAAGGTGAAGAGGAGCACAACTATATTAGAGCTTACAGCCCAGGGGAGTTGGAATCCTGGTCACAGTTTGGGGGTAGAAAAGCTTACTTGTGGTTGCTCACAGACCAGATCACAGGCCAGGAAATCAGTGACCATACCACTCCTTATATCATACTACCTTGGATGAAAGGAAAATCTAAAACTGTCCAGAAATAGCTCTGAAAAAAAGCTGCATAAGAAACCTGAATCTTGCGGCAGTGCACTCTCTACTCCATGAGCAGAGCCCAACTTTAAGATAAAATTAAACATCAAGAAATGCACTGGAAAAATTAGCAAAAAAGATGACAAAAAAAGAACCTGACCACAGCAAGTTATTTTGGTGACAGGGAAAATCAAAGCAAAAACTCAGCAGAGGACAGCAGTAGTTTGTTTTTTGTTGTGTTGTTGTTGTTGTTGTTTGTTGTTGTTTTGCTTTTACAGAGTTATTTACTGAGAAAACAGCAAGAATGGATATACAGAACATTCCCCGAAGCATCTAGGGCATGCACTTCCTTATGCCACCTCCTCTCCTAAGGAGAGTCGGTTCACCCTTAATTCAGCTACATGAAATCTTTGCCCTACCAGGCTCATTTCCCAATTAGAATTTGGCATAGAATTTGGATAGAATGTCTTCCTTGCTCACAGGACTCAGCATGTTGGTTTCAGGGTAAATTCATTGAGACACTGGGTACTGGTTGCTCCTTTGGGTTGAGCTGGCCACCTGTAAACTCCAGCCTCGACTCAGGCTCTCTGACCTCTGGACTCATTCTCCTGGCCTTTCTTTTTTTTTTTTTTTAAATATATAAATTTATTTATTTTCAGTTTTCAATATTTACTTCTACGATATTTTGAGTTCCAAATTTTCACCCCATCTCAACCCTCCCCCCACCCCAAGATGGCATGCATTATGTCCCTTCCCCAAATCTGTCCTCTCTTCTATCTCTTCCCCCCTTCTCTTATCCCCTTTCCCTTCTATTTTCCTGTAAGGCAGGACAGACTTCTGTACCCCATTTTCGGTATTTCTTATTTCCCAATAGCATGCAAAAACATTTTTTTAAACATATGTTTTTGAAACTTCAGGTTTCAAACCTTCTCCCTTCCTCCCTCCCCACCCACCCTCACTGAAAATGAAAGCAACTCAATATAGGTTATACATGTGCAGTTATGCAAAACACTTCCATAGTAGACATGTTATAAAAAAAAACTATTTCCCTTAATATTATCCTGCTCCCCATTTATTCTATTCTTTCTTTTGACCCTGTCCCTCCTCAGAAGAATTTACTTCTGATTACCCCCTTTCCCAATCTGCCCTCCTCTCTATCATCCCCCTGCTCTCTTGTCCCCTTCTCCCCCTATTTTCCTGTAGGGTAAGACAGATTTCCTTACCCAATTGAATGTGTATGTTATTCCCTTCTTAAGCCAAATACTATGAGAATAAGCTTCACTCATTCCCTCTCACCTTCCCCCATTTCCCCACCACTGTAAGAGCATTTTCTTTTCTGTTTTTTTTTTTCTGAGATAATTTACCCCATTCTACCTCTCCCTTTCTTATTCTCTGAGTATAATCTTCTCTCATCCCTTACTTTTATTCTCCAGATATGGCCCCTTGATCTTCAACTCACCCTGTGCCCTCTATCTATATATCTACATATACATACATACATAATTTTTTTTCCTAAACTACCCTAATACTGACAAAGGTCTCATGAGTTATAAATCTCATCTTTCCATGCAGGAATGTGAACAGTTAAACCTTACTAAGTCTCTAATGATTTCTCTTTCCTGTTTACCTCTTCAGGTTCCACTTGAGTCTTGTATTTGAAAGTCAAATTTTCTATTCAGCTCTGGTCTTTTCATCAAGAATGCTTGAAAGTCCTCTATTTCACTGAATGACTATTTTTTCCCCTGAAGGAGTATACTCAGTTTTGCTGGGTAGGTGATTCTTGGTTGTAATCCTATCTCCTTTGCCCTCTGCAATAATATATTCCATGCCTTGCAGTCCTTTAATGTTGAAGCTGCTAAATCTTGTGTAATCCTGATTGTGTTTCCACAGTACTTGAAATGTTTCCTTCTGGCAGCTTGTAATATTTTCTCCTTGACCTGGGAACTCTGTAATTTGGCTATAATACTCCTAGGAGTTTTCCTTTGGGGATCTCTTTCAGGAGGAGATCTGTGGATTTTTTCAATTTCTATTTTGCCCTCTGGTTCTACTATATCAGGGCAGTTTTCCTTGATAATTTCTTGAAAGATAATGTCTAGGCTCTTTTTTTGTTCATGGCTTTCAGATAGTCCAATAATTTTTAAATTCTCTCGCTGGATCTATTTTCCAGGTCAGTTGTTTTTCAAATGAGATATTTCACATTCTTTTCTATTTTTTCATTCTTTTGAATTTGTTTTACAGTGTCTTGATTTCTCATAAAGTCATTAGCCTCCAATTGCTCTATTCTAATTTATAAGGAAGAATTTTCTTCAGTAATCTTTTGGACTTCCTTTTCCATTTGGCCAATTTTTCTTTTTAGGGCAGTCTTCTCCTCATTGATTTTTTGGACCTCATTTGCCATTTGGGTTAGGCTATTTTTTAAGGTGTTATTTTCTTCAGTATTTTTTTTGGGTCTCCTTTAGCAAGTTGTTGACTTGTTTTTCATGATTTTCTTCCATCACTCTCATTTCTTTTCCAAGTTTTTCCTCTACTTCCCTTACTTGCTTCTCAAAATCCCTTTTGAGCTCTTCCAAGTCCTGGAACAGATTCATATTTTTATTGGAGGCTTTGGATGTAGGAGCTTTGACTTTGTTGTCTTCTTCTGGTTGCATATTTTGATCTTCTTTGTCACCAAAGTAAGATAATATAGTCTGACACTTTTTTAGCTGCTTGCTCATGATCCTGGCCAATTATTTGAGCTTTAAACTCTTTGTTAAGGTAAGAGTCTGCTTCCAATGTGGAGAATGTCCTGTCCTAAGCTTCAGGGGGTTGGTGTAGTTGTTGCAGAGGTATTTGTAGGGACCATAAATTTTCAGTTCTTCCAAGGTGGTATGATAAGGGGAGGGGTGTTTACTCTTTTCCTGGCCTGCGCTTTTGTAGTGAACACAAGCACTCCTTTCTGTCCTGGAACTGTGAGGAAGGTTTCCTGTCCACAGCCACTACAAGCTTCATCCTGCCAGCTCTCCTCCTCACCCCAGGACTGCCATCTAGAACTGTGACCCAGATCCAAGCACAGGCCAAGCAAGAGATTCCTGCCTCAGCACCAGCAGAGAGATCCCTGCAATCCCCTCTGATCAGCCACTTGATTCCCCCTCAGTTTGTGGGGTGGAAGCTTGGGAAGAAGCTGCCTATCCCAGGGTCATGTTCTTGGGGAACTGGATCTAAGACCCCACCTTCCTCAGCACCACAGCAACAGACTTTTCCCACTGACCTTCTAAGTTGCCTTTGGCATTCATGGATTGAGGAGTCTGGAAACAGCCACAGCTGCCCACAATTCAGTCCTCTGAGGCCTGCTCCAGGTTCACTGCAGCCTGTGCATCCACACCACATAGCTCAGCTCCCAGCCCAGCTTGATATACCTTTCTGATCAAGCATACAGGTTATCTTGGGCTGGACATTTGTTTCACTCTGTCTTTTTGTTGGTTCTGCTTCCTTAGAATTTGTTTACAGCCATTTTTATAGGTATTTGGAGGGGTTTGGGGGAGAGCTTAAGCAAGTTGCTGCTTTCACTCTGCCATCTTCCAGAGGACAACAGCATTAAACAGCAAATGCAAGGCCTCAAAGAAAAATGTAAAATGGTCTCAAGCAAAAAAAAAAAGAATTCTTGGAAAAGTTCAAAAAAGATTTTAAAAAATCAAATAAAAGAGGTAGGAGAAAAGTGAGAATGTTGGAAGAGATAATGAAAAAGGAGTTAAGAGCTTAGAAAAAGGGCAAAAAATGGAAAGAAAAAGACGTATAAAAATTCACTGAAGAAAACAGCTCCTTAAAAAAATAGAATTAGCCAAATGGAAAAGAAAGGAGGTAGAAAACCACACTGAAAAAAAATGTTTCCTTAAAATTATAATTTAGAAACAGGAAGCTTATGATTTCATGAGACATCAAGAAACAGTAAAATAAAATCAAAAGAATTAAAAAATAGATGCAAATGTGAAATATCTCATTGTAAAAACAACAGATCTAGAAAATATAGCAAGCAGATATAATTTAAAAATTATCAGACTACATGTAAGCCATGATCAGTTAAAGATCCTAGACATCATACTTTGAGAAATCATCAGAGAAAAGTATCTTGATATCCTAGAACCAGAAAATAAAATAGAAATTTAAAGAATGCACCGATCACCTCCTGAATGACATCTCCAAATTAAAACTCCCAGAAACATTATAGCCAAGTTCCAGAGCTCCCAGGTCAATTTGAAAAAAAAAAAAAAAGCAAAGAAGCAGAAAGAAATAATTAAATATCATGAATCCACAGAAATAATAACACAAGATTTAGGAGTTTTACATTAAAATACCAGAAGTCTAGGAATGTGATATTGTGGAGGGCAAAAGAGTTAAGATTACAACCAAAAATCACCTACACAGCAAAATTAAGCATAATCCTTTGTGAGAGAAATGAATGTTTAATCAAACCAAGGGGTTTTAAGCATTCAAAATGAAAACAAAAAACAGAGCTAAACAGAAAAATTTGATTTTGAAAGATAAGACTTAAGAGAAGCATAAAAAGGAAGTTAACAGGAAAGAGAATTCATAATAGATTCAACAATATTAAACTTTATATCCCTACATGGAAATATGATACTTGTCATTCCTAAGACCTTTATCATTATTAAGGCAGTTAGAAGGAATATACATAGATAGAGAGCACTTTGTGATTTGACTGTGATGGGATGACATTAAAAAAAATATTAAAGGATGAGAAAGAGGAATTCAATGGGACAAGGAGGAAGGAAAGGGAAAATGGGGTAAATTATACCATACAAAAGGGTCACAAAGAACTTTTGCACCGGAGAGGAAGATTGTGGGGTGGCAGGCAATGCTTGAAACTTACTCTCATTGGAGTTGGCTGAAAGAGGGAATAACAGATACTTTCAATTCAGTATAGAAGTCTATCTTACCCTACAGAGAAGTAAAAGAAGGTGGGAGGCAGATAGATTGGAGCACAGATTAGGGGAAGCAGTGGTGAAAAGCAGAAAACTTTTGAGGAGGGACAGGTAAGAGAGAGAAAAAGAGAGAGAGAGAGAGAGAGAGAGAGAGAGAGAGAGAGAGAGAGAGGATAAAAAGAAGACAATATGGTGGAGGGAAATAGATATTTGGTAAGGATAACTGTGAATGTAAAAGAGATGAACTTACCCATAAAAAAAAAGCAGTTAGGAGAATTGATTAAAAAGCAGAATCCTACAATATGTTCACAAGAAAGACACTTGAAGGAGAGAGACACACAGTATAAATGTGAGGGGCTGTAGCAGAATATATTAAGCTTCAACTGAAGTAAATTTAAAAAAAATCAAGTCTAGCAATCGTGATCTCAGGCAAAACAAATGCAAAAATAGATCTAATTAAAACAGAAAAGCAAGGCAACTCTATCTTGCTAAAAGACACCATAAACAATGAAGTAATATCAGTTCTAAACATATATACACATCAGTCTGATATCATCTTCCCCAGAAAAAATCTAAAGCAGGAGTTCTTAACATTTTTGTGCCATAGTTCTTTAACAGCTTAAAATGCATAAAATATATAGACAGAATTATAAAGGAAAGTATTTTTATTGAAACAAAGATATTTTTCCCCATTCAAGTCTGTGAGAAACCTGATATCTGTCACAAACAAATCTGATTCACCATTGAGGTATTGCCTCATTGTGAAAGGAAAACTAAAAAAAAAAAAACCTGTCATTTTCCTAAAGAGTCTTTCATTTGAAATCATTGAATTCATATTTTTTTTTCTTAGCACTACATTGGGGCAGCTGGTACAGTTGCCTAAGTCAAACTAGAATGCTTTGTGACTATTGTACACACTAGTAGCATATTAAAATATGATGAGAAAAAAATATCCCAGTATAATCATTTTATTTCCTATTGCCCAATAAAAATAGGACTGCAAAAAAAGCCATTGGGTTAAAACTTTGATTTTTTTTACCAGTTATTCTTCAAAGTAAGTGAATGTTCTTAAAACACGTACATACACAGAGAGAAAAAGAGAGAGAAAAAGAGAGAGAAGAAGAGAGAAAATTATTTTGAATATAGATAATATAGCTTGTTACTACACATCTCTTTTTAGGAGAAAAAACCCCAGCAGAATTAAAAGTACATATGCATAAAAATAATTTCCATGTAGGTGGTTCACCAATCAAGAAAAGCCAGGAGTGTGTTGAATATAAAAGGAAATCCCTGTACATATGGTGAAAAGAAGAAAAAGGAAATACTTGGATAACTTGGAGAAAATAGAAACAAGTTTCTGAACAACATGATTATATCCATATCTTGTAGTAACTTTGACTTTACAGGGGCAAATAGAGCAATTTAGAACATGAAAAACCAAGGAAAGTAGTAAAATTATTTGTAATTCTCCATATATATGTGTATTAAAAAAGATTTTTTCCTATTGTGATTACAATCCAAAAGTAATAGATTTGGTAGTAGATTCAGTTCCTCATTATTTTATATCTTGCTGCTATCTTTCTGATGAGTTCCCTGAAATACGTGGTAAAAAATATGTGATAAACATCTAGTAAAAAATTTGGTAAATGTGTGCTTAAAAAATAATAAATGATGCTATGCTGTGGGAGACAGGCTTACACTAGTAGCATTTGTCAGTAAAAGATTGTCAAGTCAGAGGTCAGTGGACTTCTGAATGGTGGCTGTTTTAGAGAATTTCTGTCTTTCTTGTGTAACCAAAGCTGGCTCAAGAAGTGGGCCTAGTGATAGACATTTCCTCATCCAGGACCTACTGTAGATTGCAACATGACCACACACTCTACAGAACAGAGGCAAGGGCAGCAACATTTGGACTGCAGTAGAGACAAAACTGTACTAAGGTGCAGTAGCATCCCACTCCCAAATTGCATCAGAGGACTGGACTTAGGAGTAGCCAGAAACACCCAATATTTCAGGAAGAGAGTGGAGCCTTGCCTGCTGTAATGTTCAGGGAGGACTAACGCCTTTGGTATGAAGCCTTGTTGAGCACTTTCCAAATCTGGTATCAGATACTTTCTGGGGTATAGGAAGTGTTAGGGAGGACGAGCATTTTTAGAGTGCAAGTTGAGCCCTTTTCAGGGTTTCTCAGCCATCTTTGGTGTCCACCCAGTCACCCAACTCACCTGGGCTTTCAGAAGCTGTAGCATTTTTCAGTGGCCACTATCTGGTTAAACCATCTAGGCATACAGGCTAAACCAGGTTGAGGACAAAAGGCCTCAAACATATTGGTGAATTAGGGGGATGTCTGCCATGAATATGTGAAGACTTCCCTCAGTGGAAAGGGCAGATAAGAAAAATTAGTTCCAAAGGTCATAAAGTTGCCTGAAATAGGCTCTGTGGCACTGAGAGCTTGGTCAGAAATTAAAGATGTCAAAGTCATCCACTGCGTCTTATGCCATTGCCAGTCATCTTGCCTTTTGTCCTTCTGCTGGTTTTTGATGAATCTGGAAGAGAAAGTGAGGCTGACAACTTTGTGCAATTCTACCTCACTTATAACCAATTTATACAAAAGTCAAGACATCATTCATCATCCACTATTTCAAAAATGAAGGAGAAACAACAACATCCTAATCTAGAAAAAATAAAAATCAAAAGCCATAAACTGCTAAGTTATCAGCTCAATTATTCCATCTACAACTGCTTGCTGAGCTGCTAAGCACTCAAACTTTACTACAGACAGCACAACTCCAATGGCCTGGCCATGTTGTTCAAATGCCAAAAGTACATTGGCTAAAAGACCATTTTATGGAGCACTCACAAGGCAAGCTATGTAAAATTCTCAAGGTCACCCTGAAGAATACTGGAATTGATTGTTAGACATGGGAGACACTGGCACAGGACGGTCCAGCATGGTATGCCCACATCAGAGCATATTGCTCTATGAGCTAAGCAGAATTGCAATAGCTCAAAATAAATATGAGATACACAAATTAAGAGACATTTTTAACTTTAAATGTTCATGTGATCTAATTGTGCCTGAGCTGTGGTACAGCCTTCCAAGCACATATTGGTATGATCAGCCACAGTCAGACACACTGTACCTTGGCTATTATGTCAATCTGTTTTTCTTAGCTATACTGATTTCTTCTGAGAATGATTCTTATTGGGGTAAAAAGTTTATGGGATGTTATAGAAATGGTGGTTTCCGGACTTCTCAACTGACAAACACCAAAGACAACTTAGATCAGTAGGAAAAATCTGTGACTACTGTGAGAGAGAAACTTGGTCCTAGCTCCAGTCCTGGCAAAGTCTTGGGGCAGTGGCCACTTCCTGAGCTTGGCCCACAGACAGAGGGGAAATTGAGTGACTGATCAAAGAGAAAATCCAGGGATATCTTTGCTGGTGGTGGGAAAGGATTCTCTTGCATTTGCCTTGCTTGAATATAGGTCACAGTTCTGGGTGTTAGTCCTCAGGCAAGAAAGAGGGTAGTCCTGGAGCAAAGAGGAGTACTAGCATGGTGGAGCTTGTATTGGTGGGTAAGAGAGAACCCTCCTCACAGTTCCAAGGTGGTAAAGAGTGCTTGTGGTCACTCATAGACCAGAACACAGGCCAGGAAAGGAGTAAACACCTTGTCCTTGATTGTACCAAATTGGAAGAACTGAAAACTTACAGGTCCCTAGAAGCATCTCTGAAAACAGCTGAACAAAACTCCCAAAGGTTGGGACAGTACATTTTCCACACTGTAAACAGAACCCTACCTTAACAAAGAGTTTAAAACTCAAGTAATTGGCTGGAACATGAGCAAATTGCACAAAAGGTCACATCCTAAAATCTTTCCTTGGTGACAATGAAGATCAAAACATGAAACCAGAAGAAGACAACAAAGTCTCCTACACCCAAATCTCCTACATCCAAAGTCTCCAAGAAAAAGATGAAGCACTCCCAGGCCATGGAAGAGCTCAAAAAAATGATTTTGAGAAGCAAGTAAGAAAAGCAGAGGAAAAACTGGGAAGAGAAATGGGAAGAGAATCATGAAAGACAAGTCAACAGCTTGCTAAAGGGGACCCCAAAAATACTGATGAAAATAACACCTTAAAAAATAGCCCAAATTAAATGGCAAAAGAGGACCCAAAAGCCAATGAGGAGAAGAATGCCTTAAAAAACAGAACTGGCCAGACAGAAAAAGAAGGACAAAAGCTCGCTGAAGAAAATAGTTCCTTAAAAATTAGAATGGAGCAAATGAAAGTGAGTGACTTTATGAGAAATCAAGACATTTTAAAATAAAACCAAAAGAATGAAAAAAAAATAGAAGACAACGTGAAATATTTCATTGGAAAAACAACTGACCTGGAAAATAAATCTAGGAGAGAGAATTTAAAAATTATTGGACTACCTGAATGCCATGATCAAAAAAAAAAAAGAGCTTAGACATCATCTTTCAAGAAATTATCAAGGAAACTGCCCTGATGCTCTAGAACCAGAGGGTAAAATAGAAATGGAAAGAATCTACCAATCACCTCTTGAAAAAGATCCCCCAAGGAAAACTCCTAGGAATATTGTAGCCAAATTCCAGAGTTCCCAGGTCAAGGAGCAAATATTGCAAGCAGCCAGAAAGAAGCAATTCAAGTATTGTGGAAACACAATCAGGATAACACAAGATTTAGCAGCTCATACATTAAGGTATCAGAGGGCTTGGAATATGATATTCCACAGGTCAAAGGAGATGGGATTACTATCCCATTACCATCCAGTAAAAGTGAATATAATCTTTTAGGGGAAAAAATAGATATTCAGTGAAATAGAGGACTTTCAAGCATTCTTGATGAAAAGACCAGAGCTGAATGGAAAATTTATATTTCAAATAAAAGACACAAGAGAAGCATGAAGAGGTAAACAAGAAAGAGAAATCATAAGGGACTTATTAACATTGAATGGTTTACATTTCTACATGGAAAGATGATATTTGTAACTCATGACACCTTTGCTACTATTAGGGCAGTTGTAGGAAAAAAAATTATGTGGCTAGACAGATAGATAGATAGAGGGCACAGGATGAGTTGAAGATGATGGGGTGATATTTGGAGAATAAAATTAAGACGTGAGAGGATTATACTGGAAAAAGGAGAGAGATAGGTAGAATCAGGTTAATTATGTCACATAAAATAGAAAAGAAAAGGCTTTTACAGTGGAGGGGAAGTGGGAGAAGGTGAGAGGGAATGAGTGAATCTTATTCTCATTGGGTTTGGCTTATGAAGGGAATACCATACAGACACAATTGGATATGGAAATCTATCTTACCCTACAAGAATATAGAGAGGAAGGGGATAAGACAGTGGGGGAATGATAAAGGGGAAGTCAGATTGGGGGAAAGTGGGCAATCAGAAGCAAACACTTCTAGGAAGGACAGCGTCAAAAGAGAGAATAGAATAAATGGGGTGGTGGGATTGGATGAAGGGAAATATAGTTCATGTGCTATAACATGACTACTATGGAAGTATTTTTTATGACTACACATGTATAATCTGTATTGAATTGCTTGCCTTCTCAATAAGGGTGGGTGGGGAGGGAGGAAGAAAGAAAATTTGAAGGCCAATGTTTTAAGAACAAATGTTAAAAATTGCTTTCACATGCAACTGAGAAATAAGATATATAGGCAATGGGGTATAGAAAACTATCCTGCCAAACAGGAAAATAGAAGGGGAAAGGGGTAAGAGAAGGTGGGGAGAGATAGAAGCAAGGGCACATCAGGGGAAGGGGTATGAAGAATGTACATCACCTTAGGGTGGGGGAGGCACTAGATGGGGAGAAAATTTGGAATTCAAAATCTTATGGAAGTGAATGCTAAAAACTAAAAATAAATTAATATATTTCAAGAAAAGAATAATTTAAAAAAAGAGAGAGATCTATGAGAAGGTAATTAGATGTACAAAATATGTTTCTGGTCTTGAAATAAAAGGAAATAAATTTTAAAAAAAGAAAAGGAAAAAGAAAGAGAAACTAAATGCAATAGAAGTTCATGAATCTATATTCAATTTCTTAGTCCTTTCTTTGCATTTCAAGGTATTCATATTTGATGATTACTGTTAAATTGATAAGAAGTTTGAAGAAAAAAAAGAACAAAAATATATGAAAGGAAATTCTACCATGCTCATGGACATAATTTTTTTCCTATGAATACCACTGAGGTGAAATATCAAGGTTGCTGAAGTCTACTTTTAACTTTGCTGACATTGGATTGACTTTTGCCAACTATTCTTGTCCAAATCAAACTCAAAGCCCAAAGGGCCTCATGTGTATCCCTCACAAATACAGCTAGAGCCAAATTAAAATGTAATTAAAAAATAATTAACAGGAGCAGCTAGGTGCCACAGTGGATAGAGGACCAGCCCTGGATTCAGGAGGACCTGATTTCAAATGTGACCTCAGACAGATAATGCTCACTAGTTGTGTGACCATGGGCAAGTCACTTAACCCCACTGCAAAAAAAAAAAATTAATTAACAAAATAAATAAAATATAAAAAACAAATAACATTACCTTTTAAAACTAAAACAATATGCCATCTACAGGGATCATCGTGTATGGATTAGTGGACCCTGTTTTTATTTGTGTTTGACATCACTGTTTTAGTCACTCTCCTGCAAAGCCTTTATGTGAATTCCTAATGCTATTCTTTCTGCCCTCATCTCTGTTTCCTCCTCTAGCAGTTATCTATACCATCATTTTTCATTGAGATATGATATTTTTGTCTATTTTATTTGTAAATATTCTATATCCTTATAGAGATAGTGAGAGCTAACTAAGCTTGTTTTGTGTTTATTTGAATTCATTCGACAGCTCAAAATGGTGCCTTAGCAGAGTAAGTCATGAATAGTTACTTGCTGCTTGATAGCTTGAGGGCACATAATCATGTGATGTGGTTACACATATAGGCCAACCAGCGCATTTTTCTCTCTCTGCTAAAGATGCCTGAGATCAAGTCCATTATTTTACAAATTGTGCTCCACAAAACATTGGTTTTACACATAATGTTCATCAGGCTGCCAGGGAGAGTATTTCACTTTTGTTTCAAAGCAATATAATTCCTCATAACAAAAAATATTAAATTTTATATGGGTTAGGAACATATCACAGTGTCAATTTTTTTCCAAAAGAAAATTGACTTGAGATCCGAGGATTTTTGAGTTTGAATGAATGAATGAAAAATACATTTGCCAATCACTTATTATACTCAAAGCATTGTGTTAAACAAGAAGGATACTAATAGAATAGTAAAACTTTGACAAGACATGTCAGAGACAATTTAATCTAGCCCTTCTATTTTATAGATGAGTTCAAAAGAAGTTAAATGGCTGATTTTCTATATCTTCCTTTGGAATTTCCTAACATTCCAATTATATTATTGTCATTGCACAATACACAGTTTCTCTGGAATAGCACCAATCGGTTCTTGTGAGACATTGCAGGCCCAAATATGTTCCATGGCTAATTTAATGTGGAAATTTTTCTTTAAAGAGACTTGTGGCTTCCACAGCTTTTCTGATTTAAAATCCAATGTTCTTTCTATAATACCATAAAGATTTTTGAAGTATGTAGGAAGAATCAAATATTTTGATAGATCTAAGATGTATGGCAAAGTAGAATATCATAAATATATTTGATTGTCTACAGAGAACTTTATGATAAATAATTGTCCTCAAAAGGCAGCTTGCACTCTGAATGTCTACTTCTGGAATCATATTTTTGCTAAATTTATGGACCCTTTAATTTTGAGTGAAACATGTAGAGTATAAATCAAATTCTAGTACTTTTGTGGTATTTATGAATATTAAGTAAAACAGAAATATGTTTTATCATAATATATAATAATTTTGAGTCTGTTTGTTAGCTCCTCAGCTTCAAAAGTCAATTATCTTCCAATTTTTTTTTACATTTTAAAATTCTGATTAAAATATAAATTAAATGGTATCATAGATTATCAACGAAATCATAAAATTGTTCTCTTGATCTAAATTATTCACTAACAGGAAGTCATCAAAATCACATTTTGATCAGTAGATATTCTTTAGCTTTATGACTTTAAAATGTAAAAGGCCATTTGCATCAGAAAATAAGATAGTAAAATGATGTCTTGAAAATAACTTCCTAAATTAAAATGAACAGGTAAACATAAAATTCAAAGTATAATATTATTCATATAATCTTTTATTTTGTGTTATATTAAAATTTATTCATTTCTCTTGCCCTCTTCACAGAACTATTTTCTTGAGTGTATTTTTTTCCCTGTCTGGGATTGCTGTTTCTGTTGAATATTTAGTCTTATTTGTTACATGTCACAGTCCTGGTTACCTCAGAGCCTACATTCACATTTTATATTAACTGAGATGTGGTTTAGAAATTCATTCAAATGTCTCTATATAGGGTTGACATGTACTAGCTTCTAGCAAGCAGTGCAATTATCTACTTCCTAAGGCTTTGGCTTAAGTAGATACATCTCAGGCATTGTTATTTTCAGCTCTGGCTAAGTGAGTATGTATTGAGATGTCATTCTAAGGGCAGCATTTGATGATAGTATTGATGAAGGGTAGAGAATGGAGTGCAAAATCTCTTATTTAAAACTTTGAGAGCTACAAACGGTCATTTGTATTTACATAACAGTACCTTGTAACTATAGATAAATAGATTGATAGATAGATATATAGATAGATAGAGATAAAAAATTAATAAATGGAATAACAACAACAAAAATGGAGGGAACTGAAATACTGATTATGGTAAAGAGAAGTTCTCTCCTTGAATACATAGACAAGTCTCTGGTCCTTTTCAAGATAATAGCTTTGGGGAACTCATTTAAATCTATCTCTGAGGATTTTTCTCCCTCAATTCTATCTAGGGAAAAATCTTAGAGCAGCTGTAGGACTTTTTAATGGGTTTGCTGAAGAGGGTAGGTGAATGTTTGTCTAACTTTTCAGCATATCTTAAGAGCCTTCTGGGTTATTTTTTCTTTTAAAAACCTAAGACTGCCTCTGCCAGCTTTGGAACTCCTTAAAACTTAGTTGGGGGGGGGAAGAAGATGCCATATGTTAGTTCTAATCCACCCTCAAAACCTCAGTTCTTAACTCACCTTTCTTCTTGTTATGAAAAATTCACCAAGGCAGTTTCATTGAGTTGTACTTGGATAAACTCATATCGTTTGTTTTGCTACAGCAATGATTTCAATTTAACCTTGGATCATGAGGAAGATGTGAATGTAATTTTGTTGCATTTCTTTGCAATATGGACTATTTGAGTCTTTTTTTTTTTGAGGGCATAGGGACAAAAATGTTCATATCTGTGATTTAGTCAATATAGGGAAGTTCAGGTGTGACTATACCTGAACCTGCTATTGTTTGATAAATACCGATAAAGACCTGCTATTGTCATGTGACTTATACTTATATGCCTGAGGCAAGGGAAGCTTGAGTGATTTGCCCAGTGAGAATCAGCTAGTATTTCAAGCAGCAATTTAAATTAGATATTCTTGGAACTCAACCTTCTATTTAAGACACCATTTCTTCCCTTCAAAGAATAGAGCGAAAAGACATTTTTTTCCCAGAACACAGAAGAGTAGAAACTGAATAAAATGGTTTGCCCGTTCACTCTTAACTTTTGTTTCCTCTTTTGTTTCCCTATGGATGTAGGTGTAAGAGGGTATCAATTTTTTTTTTAAATTCCCATGGAAGGAGAGAGACCATCATAAGATGATAGTTCATAGATTAGAGCTAGAAGGGACTTAAAGGCTAGCAATTTAATTTCTTTTCCTCTTTTATAACTGAAATAAATGAGACACAGAGAACTTAAGTGTTTACCTGGCATCACAAAACAGAAAAGTATCAAAAAAAAAGAATTTAAACTTATGTGTTCTGTGTTCTAAAATTAATATTCTATGCACTATGCCATCTGGTTGCCATAAGAGAATAGGAAAGGTTACCTTACTATAAGTTACTATTAGGTTGTTGTAGTTAAAGAAATTAGGAAAGTTGCTCATCCTTTGTTTTAGAAGAAGAGTGGGGAAGTCAAGATTGCAGGGTAAGAAATAAGTCACTCTTACCATCCCTTATTAACCTCTGAAAGCCCAGAAAATATCATCCCATGAAAAACCCTGGAACCACTGAAGCAAAAAAAGATGGGGTGCAGCAGTCCAGTAGTCTGGGTAGCTTAAGGGATTAGTGGGAAATGTCCCTCTTGCTCTGGGGGAAGGTGAGCAGCACAGAAAAGGAGGCATCCCAGCAGTCCAGCGGAATGCCCCATCTCAGCATACCAGGGGAAGATTCTGAACCCCAAGTGGTGAAGCAGGCAAACACAACACCAGGACCCCTGAGTGCCTTAGGACAGGCAGGGCAACCATTGGAAACCAGCTTGGAAAATCAACACATACCTTGGTGTTCTATAGCAGTCAAATCTCCCAGTGCCTCAGCAAAACTTTAGGAAGTACTCCAAGGGGGAAAGTACCCAGGTGGCATAACATCTCACAGCAGTGAAACATCCATTTGAAAGGACCCTAAGAAAGTGAAAGGAGGGAAAGAACAGGACCAGTGTGAGCAGCCAACCTCCAGGCACCAGACTACCCAATCCTACCCCTAGAGTTCCAGTGTTGCTGATTCCAGCCCAATACCAGGTAACCTGCCAGAACCCTACAGCCTCCAACTGCCAAAAGTTGATGCCCCAGTATACAAAGCCAGTGACCAGGCCCTTAGCTCCCAGAACAGGAAGCTTGGGTTAGTGCCCCCTGCTCCCCAGTACGAGAGCTTACTTTTTGTTTAAAGTCCAGGAAATACACAAACACCATGAGCAAAAAGAAATGAACATAGATCCTCATTTTGTGGACAGGGAAGATCAAGGCAGAAATTCTGAAGAGGACAACATTGTCAACAAACCCACATTTGGAATCTCAAAAGGGAATATGAATTGATCTGAGGCCCAAAAAGCCTTCTTGGAACAGTTCAAGAAGGATTTTAAAAGTCAAAAAGAGAGATAAAAGAAAAATTGGGAAAAGAAATGAGAGGTATGCAAAAGAGTCAATAGCTTTGAAAAGGAAGGATAAAAATTAGCTGTAGAAAACAAGTCCTTAAAAAATACAATTGGCCAAATGGAAAAAAAAAAAACACTCAAGAAGACAACTCCTTACAAAGCAGAATTGTCCAAATGGAAAAGGAGATACAAAAATTCACTCCTTAAAAACATTAAAAAATAAGAAGAAAAAAAGAAATAAAAGAAATAAAAAAGTAGAATTGAGCAAATGGAAGCTAATTACTCTATGAGAGAGTGAGAATCAGTTACACACAAAGAAAAGAATGAAAAAAATAGATGAAAACATAAAATATCTCATTGGTAAAACTACTGACTGGGAAAATAGATCCAGTAGAGATGATTTAAAAATTAATTGTCTACCTGAAAATTAGAAGGAAAAAAATAGCCTGGACAGCATCTTTCAGGAAATCATCAAGGGAAACTGCCCTGAAGTCCTAGAATAAAAGAGTAAAATAGCCATAGAAAGAATCCACCCAAATTGAAAACGCCAAGGAATATAGTAACCAAATTCCAAAATTACCAGGTCAAAGAGAAAATACTGCAAGCTGCCAGAAAGAAACAATTTAAATATCATGGAACCACAGTCAGGATTATGTAGGACCTTGCAGCTTCTACATTAAAACATCAAAGCATGTGGAATACAATATTCCATAAGGCAAAGGAGCTTTAATTACAACCATGGATCAACTACACAGTAAAAATGAACATAATCTTTCAGGTAAGAGATGGACATTCAATGAAATAGGGGATGTGCAAACCTTCCTGATAAAAAGACCAGAGCTCAATAGAAAATTTGATCTTCAAATGCAAGACTCGAGTGACATAAAGAGGTAAATGGGACAGAAAACAAAAACAACATGTTTTTAATAAGAGCAAACTGTTTACATCCCTGCAAGGGAAGATGACACTTGTAACTCTTGAGAAATGTATTGCTATTACACCATCTCAAAGGGGTATACATAGCATGGGTGAGTATAAGTTGACTTTGATGTAATGATAAAAACAATCTAATCAAGTGTGTTAAGTTGATCCAAATAAGAGAATTAGTCTGACCTACAAAAATGTACTGAGGAAGGAGGAGGCAAACAAAGGTAAATTACATTACAGGAAAAGACACAAAAACCTATTACAGGAGAGGGAAAGAAGGGAGGGAGATAAGCATTGCTTGAACTTTAATCTCATCAAATTTGGCTGAAGTAGGGAATCAGTTAGGCATACAAATCTAACTTGCCCTATAATCAGTAGAAGAGAAAAGGGGAAATAAAAGGGAGAAGAGATAGAAGGGAGGGAAGAAGTAGGAAAAGTAAAAAGGAAGAAAAAGGAGGGGACTAATAGAAGGGAGGCAGGACTAAGGGAGGCAATGGTCAAAAGTAAAATAATAGTGAGGAGAGAAAGGGAGAAAGGAGAAAGAAAAGCATAAACCAGGGGAAAATAGGATGGAGAGAAAGACACAGATTGTAATCGTAACTGTGAATGTGAATGGGATGAACTCTCCCATAAAACAGAAGTGGATAGCAGAATGAACTAAAAACCATAATCCTACAATATGTTGTTTACAGGAAACACATTTGAAACAGAGACATACATAGGGTAAAGGTAAAAGGCAGGAGTAAAACACATTATGCTTCAGCTGAAATAAAAAAAGCAGGGGTAGCACTCCTGATCTCAGACAAATCAAAAGCAAAAATAGATCCTATCAAATGAGATAAGGAAGGAAACTACATCCTGCTAAAAGGTACCATAGACTTGTATGGTCTGATGCTGAATGAAGTCAGCATAACCAGGAGAACATTGTACACAGTAACAGCCACATTGTGTGATGACTAACCTTTATAGATACTTTCTCAGCAATGCAAGGATCTAAGACATCTCCAAAGGTCTCATAATGGAAAATGCTATCCACATTCAAAGAAAAAACTATGGAGTTTGGATGCAATAGAAGTAAACTTTTTCCTATTTTGTCTTATGTTTTTTTTCCTCTTTGTTGTAGTTCCTCCTATTGGTTCTAATTCTTCCTGACAACATCACTAATATGAAAATATGTTTAATAGTAATGTATATATATATAGCCTATATCAGATTGTACACTGTCTTAGGGAGGGAAGCAGGGACGGAGGTAAGAAATATTTATAACTCAAAAGCCTATGGAAGTAATTTTTGATAAATCAAAATAAATTAATTTGAAAAATGTAAAAAGAAGAGTGGATAACATCAATGATATCCTGACTTGTGTATTAATTGGATTTGTCAGGCAGAGCTGCTCAAAGTCATGAACCTCACTCTCTCTTTCAGAGTCTTTAAAATCCAGTGGCAGGACAAAAGTCAAGATGACTGTCAATGACCTTGGATGCAGTGGATGACTTTCTTGTCCTTGATATCTAATCAAGCTCTAAGTGCTCCATAGTGCCTGCTTCAGCTGACTTTATGGACATTGGAAGAAATCATTCTCATTCTCCCATTACACTAGGGGAAATTTTCACATACTTGACATACACATCCAACTACCTCAGTAAAAAGGTTTGAGGATTCATGCTTTCAATCTGTTTAGCCAGTCTGCTGAGATAGTTTTACCATGGTGTGATTGTGTGTATGTGATGTTCTAAAATGACTAGCACTTCTGCTGTGATTGCTTGTCAAGCCCTTTTCAAGGCTTCGTACCCACCTTTGATATCCTCCTGTCACCCAATTCTCATACTGAAGGCAGTTAGATTTGCAAGATATATAGTTGTTAGGAGGACAAAAATAATCATTTTATCAGGAATCTCTCCTAAGTCATTTGAAATTGCATGTACTCCTCTCATATTTTAACACTTCTATAAAAGCAAATAATATCATCTCACTAATTAACTTATCTCAGCTTTTCTTTGATTAGTTTTTATGACTTTTTTATTCTAAGAGTTATTAGATCCTGCCATCTTTTTATTAGTCATTCCCAGACTTTCTCTAATGCATTCACACATTGCAAGAAGCATATTTATAGATAGATCAGAGGAACCTCCTCACTCCCATCTCCTCATCATTTCTGTTTATAGTATATTCCACAGAATATTGATGGAGCTTACAACTTGTAAGTTTCATATGTGCCCTTTTTGGCTGGCTCTCAAAAAGTACACACACACACACACACACACACACACACACACACACACTCACATTCCATGTACTGCCTTTCTTCCACCACTGAAATAATGGAGGTACATATATTAAGGTTGCATCAAAGAGAATTGGCAGGGAGTAATCCACTGTGTATAACTTAACCAGTGACTTTAAGGATGGGGAAGAAATGTCATCTCCCATTACTATGTAAATAGTAACTTTACACATGCAAGAACTTTCCAAATGAGCTTTATTTAGGAATTTGGATCTCTGGCTGTTGATGCTGATTTTTTTTCTGCTCCTTTTTCTGCTTCTTTCTATTCTTCTTCTTTCACTTCTCCTTCATTTTTTTTTATTGTTGTTACTTGTTTGTTTCCTTAAATCCAGATTACCTAAAAATGATCTTAACATGCATGATCCTAGCACTGTTATCAGAATTGTGACTTCCAAGATATCAAGCACTCCTGGATTAATCAATTATATTATATATGTTGTATATGAATATTGTATATTAATTTATATTATAATTATATATACATATATTATATTAATCAATAGCTGACTGGTAAAAAAGACAAATTTCTGAAACATTTCCTTTCTCAGAGAAAGTGATCCCAGCAAGAGGACAACCTTAGGCTCAGGCCTATCTTCTCAACTTATAACGCTTGATTCAAAAAGCATAGAGACAGGGGGGAAGAGCCAAGATGGCAGAGACAAGCCAGGAGATTGTCTTAGCTCTCCATAATTACCCAGTTTAAAATCAAGCCTGTAAATGTGTTCTAGAGAGACAGAACCCACAAAAAGACTAGGTGATACAATTTTCTAGCTTAAAATAACTTAAAAGGACTTCAGGAAAGGTCTGTCTCACTTGCATAAAAGAAGAGCTCATATCAGCATGAATGGTGTTCTGGAAAGCCAGCCAGAGGCTGTTACCCACAGCTCAGTATAGCAACCAAGGCCCCGTGATCTTGGCTCAGCAGGGCAGCACTGAGGCCTCCAGAATCAGCAGAGAAGGCAAATTGGGAACAGCAGAACCCAGTGCACAACAGAAATGGTTAGATCAGACCACCCCCACCACAGTGAGCAAGACACAAGCCCCTGATGCCCCAGCATGGAAAGTCAGTGATCAGGCCTCTGGCCCTCAGAATGAGAAGCTTGGGATAGTGCTATATGTGCTGCAGGGGCAGAGTTCAATTTTAAAAGTCATGAAATAGGCTGAAAATGAGTAAGAAACAGAAGAGAACCCTGACCACAGAAAGTTACTATGGTAATAGGTAAGATCAAAACCAACTCATAGGAAGACATCAATGTCACACTGACTATATGTGAAGCCTCAAATGAATTGGTCTCAAACCCAAAAAGTCCTCTTGGCAGAGCTCTAAAAGGATCTTAAAAATATGTAAGAGAGGTAGAAGAAAAATTGGGAAAAGAAATAAGAATAATGAAAAATGAGTCAACAGCTTGGAAAAGGAAGCACAGAAATTTACTGAAGAAAAAAACCTTAAAAATAGAATTGGCGAAATGGAAAAAAAATTCACTGGAGGAAACAACTTCTTAAAAAGCAAACTTGGACAAATGGAAAAGGAGGTACAAAAGGTAATTAATTAAAAAAATTGGAATTGGGCAAGTGTAAACTAATGACTCCATGAGACATCAAAAATCAGTCCAAAATTATTTTAAAAAATGAAAAAAATAGAAGAAATTATAAAATACCTCATTGGAAAAACAATTGACCTGGAAAATAGACCCAGGAGAAAAAATATAAGGA
Source organism: Phascolarctos cinereus (assembly GCF_003287225.1). Lineage (NCBI taxonomy): Eukaryota > Metazoa > Chordata > Mammalia > Diprotodontia > Phascolarctidae > Phascolarctos > Phascolarctos cinereus. The sequence continues at coordinate 75,819,088 of NW_027556098.1, forward strand.
TTATTGTACTACCTGAAATCCATGATTAACAAAAGAGCCTGGACAGCATCTTTCAATACATTATCAAGGAAAATTGCCCTAATATCCAATAACCAGAGGGTGAAATGGTCATTGAAAAGAATCCATTGATCAACTCTTGAAATAGATCCCAAATTGAAAACTCCAAGGAATATTGTAGCCAAACTCCAGTATTATCAGGTAAAGGAAAATATTGCAAACAGCCTGAAAGGAACAATTCAAATATCCAGGTGCCCCAGTCAAGATTACACAGGACTTATCAACTTCTGCATTAAAGGATTGGGGTTACTTAGAATATGATATTCGAGAAGGCAAAGGAGCTTCTATTACAACCAAGAATCATCTACCCAACAAACCTGAGCATAATCTTTCAAGGGAAAAGATGGATATTCATAAGAGATTTTCAAACTTTCCCGGTGAAAATACCAGAGCTGAACAGAAAATGTGATCTTCAAATACAAGACTCAAAAGAAGCACAAAAAGGTAAATAAAAAAGAAAAAAAAAACATGCTATTCAATAAGATTTAAACTGCTTTCCCTACACAGGGAGATGATACTTGTTAATGCTTAAGAGTTTTATCAGTATTATTTCAGTTATTATTATCTCTATTATTATATCAGTTATCTACTATTATCTTAGTTATCTGTTATCTCTATTATTATACTTCTGTATCTCAGTTAGAAGAAGGGTACATAGACCAGAGCTTATGGGTATAAGTTGACTTTGATGTGATGGTATAAGGGATGAAAAAAAGAATTATCCTGGGAGAAGAGGAAATGGAGAGGCAGAATAAAATAAAATACATCACATGTAGAGGCACAAAAGACCTATTACAGTAGAGAGAAAGATGGGAGGTAGTGAGCATTATTTGAGCTTATTCTCACCACATTTGGCTCAAAGAGGGAATAACATATACATTCAGTTGTGTATAGAAATTTATCTAACCGTATGGGGAAATTGGAGGGGAAAAGGGAAAGAAAAGGAGAGAAGATAGAGGGAAGTGGTGATCAGAAGCAAAACTCATGTAAGGAGGCACATATTGAAACATATAAAAAAACACAAAGGGGGGAAATAGGATGGAGGGAAATGCAGTTAGTAATCATAACTATGAGTATGAATGAGATGAACTCTCCCATAAAATGGAACTAGACAGCAGAATAGATGAAAAACCAGAATATGCTGTTTACAAGGAACACATTTGAAACAGAGAGATGCACACAGAGTAAAGAGAGAAGTTTGGAGCTTAAGGTGAAGTAAAAAATAAAAAAGAAACAAAACAGCTGTAGCAATCCTGATCTCAGAAAAAGCAAAAGCAAAAATAGATCTAATTAAAAGAGATAAAAAAGGACACTACATCTTGCTAAAAGGTACCATAAATGATGAAATAATATCAATACCAAATATATACGCACTGAGTGATATAGCATCCGAATTCATAGAGGAGAGGTTAAGTGAGTTACAGGAAGAAATAGACAGCAAAACTATACTGGTAGGGGACCTCAACCTGGCCCTCTCAGAACTAGATAAATCTGAACATAAAATAAACAAGAAAGAAGTTAAAGAGGTGAATAGAATTTTTTTCTTCGATAAAATTGAATAGAGATAGAAAGGAATAAGCTATTTTTTTCAGCAGTACATGGCATCTAAAAACTGACCAAGTATTATTAGGGCATAAAAAATTCACAATCAAATGCATAAAGGCAGAAAGACTAGTTCTGAAGGAAAATTTTATATCCTAAATGCTTACATACATAAATAGAGAAAGAGGAGATCAATGAATTAGGCATGCAGCTAAAAAAGCTAGAAAAAGAATAAATTAAAAATTCCCGATTAAATACCAAATTAGAAATTCTTAAAATAAAAGAGACATTAATAAAATTTAAACTAAAAATAAAAACTATTGAACTAATAAATACAACTAAGATCTGGTGTCATGGAAAAAATAAAATAGATAACTGTTTGGTTGATTCAATTAACAAGAAGGAAGAACAAAATCAAATTACCAGTAATAAAACTGAAAAGGATGAATTCAACATGAATGAAGAGGAAATGAGAACAGTAATTAGGAATTATTTTGCTGAACTGTATGCCAAATAAATGACAATATAAGTAAAGTGGATGAATATTTACAAAACTATTAACAGATTAACAGAAGAGAAAATCAGATATTTAAGTAATGCCATTTTAGAAAAAGAAATTGAACAAATCATCAAAGCCCTAAGAAAAATTCTTTAAGGGCAGCTAGATTTACAAGTGAATTCTACCAAACATTTAAAGAACAATTTTTTCAATACTATGTACACTTTTTGGAAAAATTGATGAAGAACAAGTCCTACTAAATTCTTTTTATGATGCAAATATAGTACTGATATCTAAAGCAGGAAGAGCCAAAACAGAAAAAGAGAATTATAGACCCATTCCATTTATGAATATTGATGCAAATATTTTAAATAAAATATTAGCAAAGAGCTTACAGCAATTTATTTTGAGGACAATACACTATGAACAAGTCGGATTTATACCAGGAATGCAAAGCTGGCTCAATATTAGGAAAAATATTAGCATAATTGACCATATTAGTAACAAAACTAACAGAAATAATATGACTACCTCGATAGATGCAGAAAAAAGTTTTTGACAAAATGCAGCACCAATTCCTATTATAATAAAATGGAAGACAGCACAGGAATCAATGGAGTTTTCCTTAAAATGATAAGCAATATCTATCTAAATCCATCAGCAACACTTTACTTAATGGGGATGAGCTAGAAGCATTCCCAATAAGATCAGGGGTAAAACAAGGATGCCCAATATCACCACTGCTATTAAATATAGTACTAGAAATGTTAGCATTAGCAAAAAGAGAAGAAAAAAGAAATTGATTCAATTAAAATAGACAATGAGGAAACAAAACAGTGGTATACATAGAGAATCATAGGGAATCAACTAAAAAACTACTTTAAACAAGTAACAAGAACAGCAAAGTAGCAGGATACAAAATAAACTCACATGACTCATCAGCATTTCTATACATTACCAACAAAGCCCTGCAATAAGGAATGTGAGAAATTCCATTTAAAATAACTGCAGACAATATAAAATATTTGTAAGTCTCACTATCAAGAAAAATCTGAAACTATATAAAAACAGAGTTACAAAGCACTTTTCAGGGGGGGCCAAGATGGCGGAGTGAAAGCAGTGACTTGCTTGAGCTCTCCTACAAACCCCTTCAAATATTAAAAAAAATGGCTTTAAACAAATTCTGAAGCAGCAGAACCCACAAAAAGATAGAGTAAAACAAATTTCCAGCCCAAGATAACCTGGATGATTGATCAGAAAGGTGTATCGCCCTGGACTGTGAGCACAGCTCAGCGCAGCGTAGGCATGCAGGCTACAGCGAACCTGGAGCAGGCCTCAGAGGACTGAATAATGGGCAGCTGGAGGTTTCCAGACTCCTCAATCCACCAATGCCAAAGACAACTTAGAAGGTCAGTGAGAAAAGTCTGTTTCTGTCTGTGCTGAGAAAGGAAGGTGGGGTTTCGACTCCATTCCCCAAGAGTGTGGCCATAGGGGAGGCCAGCTGCTTCCCGAGCTTCTGGCCCACAGACTGAGGAGAGGAATCCAGTGGCTGATCAGAGAAGGATCGCAGGGATCTCTTTGCCAGTGCTGAGGCAGGAATCTCTTGCTTTGCCCGTGTTTGGAGCAGGTCACAGTTCTGGGTGGCGGTGCTGGGGTGAGGAGGAACACTGGCTTCGTGGAGCTTGTAGCAGCTGTGGAGAGGAATCCTTCCTCACAGTTACAGGACAGAAAGGAGTACTTGTAGTCGCGGGCCAGGAAAGGAGTAAACACCTCGCCCCTTATCATACCACCTTGGAAGAACTGAAAATTTACAGGGCCCTACAAATACCTCTGAAAACAGATGTACAAACCCCCGAAGCTTGGGACAGTACATTCTCCACATTGGAAGCAGACTCTTACTTTAACAAAGAGTTTAAAACTCAAGTAATTGGCAGGGATCATGAGCAAGCAGCGCAAAAAGAGTCAGACTATATTATCTTACTTTGGTGAAAAAGAAGATCAAAATATACCACCAGAAGACAACAAAGTCAAAGCTTCTACATCCAAAGTTTCCAACATAAATATGAATCAGTCCCAGGCCTTGGAAGATCTCAGAAGGGATCTTGAGAAGCAAGTAAGGGAAGTAGAGGAAAAACTGGGAATGATGCAAGAAAATGATGAAAAACAAGTCAACAGCTTGCTAAAGGAGACCCAAAAAAAATACTGAAGAAAATAACACCTTAAAAAATAGCCTAACCCAAATGGCAAAAGAGGTCCAAAAAGCCGATGAGGAGAAAAATGTCCTAAAAACCAAAATTGGCCAAATGGAAAAGGAAGTCCAAAAGATTACTGAAGAAAATACTTCCTTAAAAATTAGAATAGAGCAATTTGAAGACAGTGACTTTATGAGAAATCACAACACAGTAGAACAAATCCAAAAGAATGAAAAATTAGAAAACATGTGAAATATCTCATTGGAAAAAAGCTGACCTGGAAAATAGATCCAGGAGAGAGAATTTAAAAATTGTTGGACTATCTGAAAGGCACGATCAAAAAAAGAGCCTAGACATCATCTTTCAAGAAATTATCAAGGAAAACTGCCCTGAGATAGTAGAACCAGAGGGCAAAATAGAAATTGAAAGAATCCACAGATGTTCTCCTCAAAGAGATCCCCAAAGGAAAACTCCTAGGAATATTATAGCCAAATTACAGAATTCCCAGGTCAGGAAGAAAATATTACAAGCTGCCAGAAGGAAACAATTCAAGTACTTTGGAAACAAAATCAGGATAACACAAGATTTAGCAGCTTCTACGTTAAAGGACCACAGGGCATGGAATATAATATTCCAGAGAGCAAAGGAGATAGGATTACAACCAAGAATCACCTACCCAGCAAAACTGAGTATAATCCTTCAGAGGGAAAAATGGTCATTTAGTGAAATAGAGGACTTTCAAGCATTCTTGAAATTCAGCAGAGCTGAATAGAAAATTTGACTTTCAAATACAGGACTCCAGTGGAACACGAAGAGGTAAACAGGAAAGAGAAATCATAAGAGACTTATTAAGATTGAACTGTTTACATTCCTGCATGGAAAGATGAGATTTATAACTCATTAGACCTTTGTCAGTATCAGGGTAGTTGGAGGAAAATAATTATATGTATGTATATGTAGATAGATAGATAGAGGGCACAGGGTGAGCTGAAGATTAAGGGGTCATATCTGGAGAATAAGGGATGAGAGAAGATTATACTCAGAGAATAAGAAAGGGAGAGGTAGAATGGGGTAAATTATCTCACAAAAAAAAAACAGAAAAGGAAAGTCTCTTACAGTGGAAGGGGAAATGGGGGAAGGTGAGAGGGAATGAGTGAATCTTATTCTCATAGGATTTGGCTTAAGGAGGGAATAATACACATTCAATTGGGTAAGGAAATCTGTCTTACCCTACAGGAAAATAGGGGAGAAGGGGACAAGAGAGCAGGGGATGATAGAGAGGAGGGTAGATTGGGAAAGGGGATAATCAGAAGTAAATTCTTCTGAGGAGGGACAGGGTCAAAAGAAAGAATAGAATAAATGGGAGGGCAGGATAGGATTAAGGGAAATAGAGTTAGTTTTTCAAAACATGTCTACTATGGATGTGTTTTGCAGAAGTGCACATGTACAACCTATATTGAGTTGCTTGCCTTTTCAATGAGGGTGGGGGGAGGGAGGAAGGGAGAAAATTTGGAACTCACAGTTTTAAAAACATACATTTAAAAATGTTTTCATATGCTACTGGGAAATAAGAAATATAGGAAATGGGGTATAGAAGTCTATCTTGCCCTACAGGAAAATAGAAGGGGAAGGGGATAAGAGAAGGGGAGAGAGATAGAAGAGAGGACAGACTAGGGGAAGGGATATTCAGAATGCATGCCATCTTGGGGTGGGGGAGGGAGGAGATGGGGTGAAAATTTGGAATTCAAAAACTTGTGGAAGTCAATGTTGAAAACTAAAAATAAATAAATTTATATTTAAAAAAAAATTAAAAAACAAAAAAAGCACTTTTCACAAAAATAAAGTCAGATCTAAACAATTAGACAAATATCAGTTGCTCATATTTAGGCTGAAATAATATAATAAGAATAACATTCTACCTCATTAATTTGCTTATTCAGTGCCATACCTGTAAAACTACCACAAAATTATTTTAAACAGTTAGAAAAATAATAACAAAATGCATCTGGAACCACAAAATTTCAAATATATCCAGAGAATTAATGATAAAATAATGCAAAAGAAAGTGACCTAGCCATACGAGATCTAAATCTATGCTATAAAGTGGCAATCACCAAAATTATTTGTTACCAGCTAAGAAATAAAGTGGTACATCAAAGTGTACCTAATACGTTAGGTGCGCAAAACACAGTAGTAAATCACTAAATAATATACTGTTTCATAAATCCAAGGATTCCAGCTACAAAAATAAGAACTCACTATTTGACAAAGTTGCTAGGAAATCTGGAAAATAGAATGCAGAAACTTGGCATAGACTGACATTTCAACCCTATACCCCTAAGCCTTCAGAATCTTCTGTGGCACATGGATGTAGTAGGCCTAGGTTAAAAGGAGAGTCAGAGAGTTCATGTTATAATAGTAACATGGCTACCAATATCCAGCAGCCCTTTTTATATTTAACAATTTCTCTTCCCTTTGCAAAGCAATCTCAGCTTGGACATTTGAACTCTAATCCACTTGGGGGTCTAACCTATCAGAGGTTAGAATAAATAGCTCCTTAGAGAAAACTCAGCCTTTCCTCCATATGTACATATCCTAAAAATTCCCCAATTTAACAATATCAAGAGATTATTGATTTTTTACATATAAGAACACTGAGCTTCAGAGAGGTTAAGTGAATTTCTCAGTGGCATTCAGGTTGTGTCATTTGAACCTCAGTGCTCTGTTTATTGAACCAGTGACCTTTCCACTATACCATGCTACATTAGTAAGTTAAGAATTCATAAATATGATGGGAGATTTAGCAGATGTGCTCTTTGGATCATGCTAAAGAACTCTACTTACCCTAATTCTAGATATTATACTGGATTTTTACAACTTCTCCTATCTTTTCCTTTTAACTTCCATATTTAAAAAGCCACGCAATTGGTGGGACTTGACAGTGACAGAAGCAGAAGTAGCTTCGGGAACTCGCAAGCCCGTGATACTGAGGGAACTGGCAACTGGTCAGAAAGAGATTAAAGGGTACTCCTAGCACTGGATGTAGGAGAAGATACTGTATAAGAACTCAATTGCCTATACCAGCGTAGGTGATCCTGTGGTTTCAGGGCCACATGTGGTCCTCTAGGTCCACAAGAATGGCCCTTTGACTGAATCCAAACATCACAGAGCAAATCCTCTTAATAAAATGATTTGTTCTGTAAAATTTGGACTCGATGCCCAAAGGGCTGTACAAATGTTCATGCCCTTTGACCCATACTCAGACATCTAGGTTTGTACCCCCAAAAATGTGAAAAGAACCCACATGTATAAAACAATTTATAGTAGCTTTTTTTGTGGTGGCAAAGAATTAGAAACTGAGGGGATGCTCATCAATTGGGGAATGGCTGAACAAATTGTGGTATATGAATGTAATGGAATACTATTGTCTTATAAGAAATTATGATCAGGCAGACTTTAGAAAAAACTGGAAACACTTGAATGAACTGATGCTGAGTGAAGTGAACAGGACCAGGAGAATGTTGTGCGCTGTAACAGCCACAACGTGAGATGACTAACTTTGATAGATTCATCTCTTTCTTAGTAAGGCAAGGATCCAAGACAATTCCAAAGGACTCATGATGGAAAATGCCATTCACATCCAGAAAAAGAACTGTGGAGTCTGAATGCAGATTGAAGCATATTATTTGCTCTCTCTCACTTTTTTTTCTTTTTTGTTTATTCTTTCTCAACTTTTCTCCGACTTCTTTACACATGACTAATGTGAAAATAGGGTCTTTACAACATGGCTTCTTCACAACATGACCAATATGAAAATAGGTTCAATATGAATATATATGTAGAGTCTATATCAATTTGCATAATGTCTTGGGGTAGGGAGAGGGGAGAGATGAGGAGAAAATTTGGAACTCAAAATCTTTTGAAAGTGTATGTTGAAAACTAAAAATAAACAACAACAACAACAACAACAACAACAACAAAAACTTAAACTCAGTCAAAAGGCTTCACCCAAGGATCCAGAAGACCACATGTAGCCTCAAGGCCACAGGTTTCCCACTCCTGCCCTATACCAACTTTTGGGTCATAATTGAGGGACAGAGAAGAGAACTTTAGGTTAACATAAAGTAGGATCCCTGAGGAGCAGTATCACTTCCAGTCCCAAGGGGTCAAGGCCCCTGAGGAATAGTATCTATTCTAGTTCCTAAGGATCAGACACCTCTAGTCTATATATATAGAAGTAACAGAGAGCAGATCAAGAGAACAGTGATGACACTGTGGTGGCAAAGAATTAGAAATCCAGGGGATTCCCATCAATTGCATAATCACTGAACAAATGGTGCTATAGGATTATAATGGAATACTATTGTGCTGTAAGAAGTGACAAGCAGGTTGGTTTGAAAAAAAACCTGGAAAGATTTATATGAACTCATTCAAATTGAAGTGAGCAGACCTAGGAGAATATTGTGTATAGTAATAGTGATATCTTAGGGATGATCAACTGTGAAAGACTTGGCTACTCTGATAAAGAAAATGTTCCAAGACAGTTCCAAAGAACCCATGATAAACACTGCTATTCACCTCCAAAGAGAAAACTGGCAAACTCTGAATTCAGAGTAAATGTAACTTTTTTGCTTTATTTTTAAGGTTTTATTTTGTTTGGGTTTTCTTTTTTAACCTTTCTTTTTTAATAATTAATTTATTTGTTTTTAGCTTTCAGCAATCACTTCCATAAGATTTTGAGTTTTAAATTTTCTCCCCCTCCCACTCCTTAGGCTCTACTTCTACATTCATGTTAAGCTTATTTTCCCAATAGTCATCTTGTAAAGAACCATTAGTTTTGTACGTGTGGGTCCTTTTCCCATTGTTATGATCTCTTTGGGATACAGACTTAGAAGTGGTATTGTTCCTTCAAAAGGCATGCATAGTTTTATCACCTTTGGGCCTAGTTCAAAATTGCTCTCCACAATGGTTGGATCATTTCACAACTTCATCAGTAATGCATTAGTGTACTAGTTTTCCCATATCTTCTCCAACGTATTTCATTGTCCTATTTTGTCATGTTTGCCAATCTGATAAGTGTGATGTAGTACCTCAGAGTCATTTCAATTTGCATTTCTCTAATCAATAGTGATTTAGAGCATTTTTATATGACTATAGACATTAGTTTCTTCCTCTGAAAACTGCCTTTCATATCCTTTGACAATTTTTCAATTGGGGAATGACTTGTATTCTTATAAATTTGACTCAGTTATCTATAGATTTTAGAAATGAGGACTTTATCAGAGACACTGGTTGTAAAAATTCTTTCCTTGTTTTCTGATTCCCTCCTAATCTTGGACTCATTGGCTTTATTTATGTAAACACTTTTCAATTTAATGTAATCATTTTTTTGTGTTTTCTTTTGCAACACGGCTAAAGAAAATATATTTGATGTAACTTCATTTGTATAATTAAGAAAATATAATTGTTTGCCTTCTCAGGGTGGGGGGGAAAAGGGAAAACAGGGAAGGGGATAACTTGCAACTTAATAAAAACAACTGTCAAAATGTTTTTTTTACATGGAATTGGAAAAATTTTTAATTAAACATTTTTTAAAAGTTACTTAATAGTTTTGGCTAACTGAAGTTAAAGTGAAAGTGAGAAATCTGGGCAAATTAAACATGAAATTGTGTTTCAGCTATATCCATATAACTTTGGTACTCTGAGGATTCTGTTATGTAATTAGTGTGGATATTCCTTTCTATGACAAAGATTGCACTCCATGGACATTTTCTCATTCTATGTACATTGAGCAACTTCTACAATAGATTGAGGGTAATTAAATGGCAAAAAATTAATGTCAGATATTTTCCAATCTATCCTCTCAAATATTTGTCAAAGGATATGAAAGGCAGTTTTCAGAGGAAGAAACTAATGTCTATAGTCATATAAACACTAAATTATATCTTAAAGCTTTTTGGGCAGGAAATTTTGAAGTTATCTCTAAGCAGAAAGTAGATTGGATTAAAATTCATCATTAATTTTCTTAGGTCTTTAATTAAACACTTTGACATTGTAACTAGGTCATTGTGTCAACAACACCTTATATGCCAAAGCAGAGTCTTAGCTTCCTTCCACTGTCCACTGCCTTTTTCCTCTACCACTAACACCACACAACAAAACTAGGGAAAAATCACAAAAACATACTGACTGCATGTACTGCAAATTTGTTATATAGCCTCAGCTGGGCCCTCAGTATGACAAGACAATTTCACCCATTCCTAATCAATTCACTATCTCAAAAACAATAGTAGCTTTTAGAAATGTTTTTATCTCTCCTCAAAAGTCCTAGAGTTTTATGTTAAATAGGTACGTATACGTATAGCCTATATCAGATGGTGCACAATCATGGGGAGGGGGGGTGGGAGAAAAAAATTAAAAACTCAAAAGCTTATAGAAGTGATTGTTGATAAATCAACATAAATTAATAAATATCATCCTTGCCATATAGAAAAAAAACTCCTGGAGTTGCCCCTCTTATCACTCTTTCAGCTGAGACCTCTCTCTTCTCCCCTTTACATTTCACATCACTCTTAAGCCTTCTTCCACTTCCAGCTGCTTAACCCTTGTTTCTCATGAAGAGATACCTCTTCTCCCTTCCAAGACAAACACCTGTATATATACAAGCAATCCCATTACAATCTGTCTATTCTGGCATATTGTTCTTTCTATCATCCCTACTTTCTCACCAATCTTCAGTTGATTCCTGTCTACTCACTCTCTGCTATCTAGAAAGATGTATACATCTTCTATCTCTTTAAAAAAAAAACACCCATACACATTCATCCTGCAAAGTCTCCCCTCTTTTGTGACTTGGTTGGTTGGTTGGTTGTTGTACTTGGTTCTCAAAGAGAACCACAATGGCGTTACTATGTTGAAGTCAAAATACAGGTGTCCAACTGTGGCTGATCAGACCAGTATTAGCTTGGAAGGCTCAATCACAGATAGGGCACAAATAGTTCATGTGAACATTTGGAGTGGAGATGTCTCTAAATTTGCACATCTCATGTTTCTTTTGAGCTCCTGCAATTCTGCTTCACTCATATAGCACAGTGCTTTTTTGATGCAGGCATGTCATGCTTGGTGCTCCTTTGCCAATGTCTTTCATTTTGTGAAATTGATTACAAAATTCTTCAGAGAGATATTTAGAGTGTCCTTGTATTGCCTCTTCTAACTACCATGTGAATGTCTGCCTTTTATGAGATCTTCATAAAATAATATTTTAGGCAAGCATGTATTTGGCATTTGAATAATGTGGTCAGCCCATTGGAGTTGAACTCTCTGAAGTAATTTCAATGCTTGTCAGTAGCTCTAGAAAGGACCTCAGTATCTGGTATCTTCTCTTGCCAAGTGATTTTATGAATCTTCCTAAGACAATTCAAATGGAAATGATTTGGTTTCCTGGAATGGCACTGGTGTACTGTCCACATTTCACAAGCATATAAAAATAAGGTCAGCACAATGACTCTGTACAATGGTAGACAGCCTAATACCTCTTTTGTCCCATAATTTTCTTCAGCGGCTCCCAAACACTGAGCTAGCTAGCCTTTTTGTGACCAGAGTCCTTGAGGTGGCTATTTTCGATAGATGCTTCTACTTCGTTTCTTTTATTTTCTTTTTTAAATTTTGATTTATTTATTTTTAGTTTTCAACATTCACTTCCATGTGATTTTGAATTTTAAATTTTCTCTCCTTCCTAGTCTCCTCCCTGAGACAGCTTATGATCTGATATAGGCTCTACATTCATGTAAAACATATTTTCCTGTTATTCATGATATAAAGAACAATTACAACTAATGGGAGGAACAATGATAAAGAAGCAATAAAACAAAACAACAAAGGGAAAGGAGAGCAAATAGTATGCTTCCATCTGCATTCACACTCCATATTTCTTTCTCTGCATGTGGATAGCAAGTTCCATCATGAATCTTTTGGAGTTATCTTAGATTCTTGTGTCTCTGTGAAGAGCCAAGTCTATCAAAGTCAGTCATCCCATAATGTGGCTATAACTGTGTACGATATTCTCCTGATTCTGCTCATTTCATTCTACATCAGTTCATGTAAGTTTTTTCAAGGTTTTTGAACTCTGCCTCCTCATCATTTTTATAGCACAATAGTATTCCATTACATTCATATACCACCACTTGTTCAGCCACTCCCAAATCTATGAGCATCCCCCTCAATTTACAATTCTTTTCCACCACAAAAAGACCTGTCATAAATAATTTTATACATGTGAGTCCTTTTCCCATTTTGATGATCTCTTTAGGATACAGGCCTAGAAGTGGTACTGCTGGGTCAAAGGGTGTGCATCATTTTATTGCCCTTTGGGCATAGTTCTAAATTGCTCTTCAAAGTGGTTGGATCATTTCACAACTCCACCAACAATGTATTAGTGTTCCAATTTTCCCACATCTTCTCCAACATTTATCATTGTCCTGTTTTGTCATGTTAGCCAATCTGATATGTGTAATGTGGTACCTCAGAGTAATTTTGATTTGCATTTTTCTAATCAATAGTGATTTAGAACATTTTTATATGACTATAGATATTAGTTTCTTCCTCTGAAAACTGCCTATTCATATCCTTTGGACATTTATCAACTAGGGAGTGACTTGTATTCTTATAAATTGACTTAATTCTCTATATATTTTAGAAATGAGGTCTTTATCAGACACACTGATTGTAAAAATTCTTTCCCAGTTTTCTACTTCCCTCCCAATCTTTGATGTATTGGTTTTATTTGTACAAAAACTTTTCAATTTAATATAATCAAAGTCACCCATTGATGCTGTATCCAATGCACTGCTCATCATTTCTTATAACACAGTATTACTCCATTGCATTCATATACCATGACTTGTGTAGTCATTACCAATTGATGAACACACCCTCAATTTCCAATTTTTTGCTACCACAAAAAAAGCTGCTATAAGTATTTTTGTACAGCTTTGTCCTTTTCTCTTTTTGATAATCACTTTGGGATACAGAACTAGAAGTGGCTTTGCTGACTCAAAGAGTGCTCACAGCTTTATAGCCCTTTTGGCATATTCCCAAATTGTTCTCCAGAATGGCTGGAAAAGTCTACAACTCCACCAACAATGCATTAGTGTTCCAATTTTCCCACATCTTCTCCAATATTTATCATTTTTCTGTTTTGTGATGTTAGCCAATTTGATAAAAGTGATTCAGTACCTCAGAGTTATTTTAATATGCATTTCTGTAATCAGAGGTGATAGCTTCAATTTCTTCCTCTGAAAAATGCCTGTTCATATTGTTTGAACACTTGCTTATTGGGGAATTACTTGTATTATTATAAATTTGACTCTTTCCTCAACCAATTTAAGGAATAAGGCCTTTATAAGAAATAATATTTATAAAAAACTATTTACCAGCTTTCACCTTCCCTTTTCACCTTGGTTTCATTGGTTTTATTTGTGCAAAATTTTTTTAATATAGTGCAATCAAAATTATCCATTTTGCATTTTATAATGTTCTCTACCTCCTGTTTGGTCATAAATACTGTTCTCTGTAGTACTGACGGGTAAATCATTCTTTGTTCTCCTAATTTGCTTATGGTATTATCCTTTATGTCTAAATCATACACCCATTTTGATCTTATCTTGGGAAAGATTTTGAGATGTTGGTCTATGCCTAGGTTCTGCTATACTGTTTTCCAAGTAGCTTTTGTCATATAGCAAGCTCTTATCCCAGAAGATGGAGTTTTGGCTTTATCAAGTAGTCGCTTACTATAGTCATTAGCTACTGTGTCTTGTGTACCCAACATATTCCATTGACCCAACACTCTATTTCTTAGCCAGTATCAAGTAGTTTTTATGATTACCACTTTATAATATAGTTTTAGATCTGGTACATCTAGGCCATCTTCCATTGTATTTTTTTTTTCATTAATTCCCTTGATATTCTTGGACTTTTGTTCTCCCAGATTAATTTTGTTTTTCTTTTTTTTTTCTAGGTCTATAAAATAATATTTTGGTCCTGGCACTGAATAAGTACATTAATTTTGGTAGAATTATTATTTTTCATTATATTATTTTGGTCTACCTATGAGCAACTGATATTTTTTCCAGTTGTTTAGATCTAACTTTATTTGTGTGAAAATCGTTTTGCAATTGTGTTCATATAGTTCCTGAGTTGTGGGAAAAAAAATGAGGCAAGTGGGGCAGCTAAGTGGTATAGTGCATGGATTACAAGCCCTGGAGGCAAGAGGACCTGAGTTCTCTGGTCTCAGACACATGATTCATACTTGCCTTGCAACCCCAATCACCTCACCATAAAACAACAAAAAAAATTGAGGGAAGATTCTTGGTTAAAGGCCTAATATATAGAAAAATGAGTCAAATTTCTAATAAGAACCATGATAAATGATAAAAAATTATGAAGTCAGTTTTCAGATAGAGTAATCATAGCTATCTACAGGTATATGAAAAAAATCTTCTAAATAACTGTTGACTGGACAACCTGTTAGATCATTAGATTAAAGTGTTTCTGAGGTACTACCTCATACCTATTAAATTGGCTAATGGGACAGAAAAGGAAAATAACAAATGTTGGAGCAGGTGTGGGAAAATTGAGACATTAATTCACTGCTTGTGGAGTTGTTAACTGATTCCACTATTACGTAGAGCAATTTGGAACTATGCTCAAAGGCCTATACCACCAAGTATGCCCTTTGACCTAACAGGTCTGTCTCCCAAACACATTTTTGAAAAGGA
Source organism: Phascolarctos cinereus (assembly GCF_003287225.1). Classification (NCBI taxonomy): domain Eukaryota; kingdom Metazoa; phylum Chordata; class Mammalia; order Diprotodontia; family Phascolarctidae; genus Phascolarctos; species Phascolarctos cinereus. The sequence continues at coordinate 75,834,153 of NW_027556098.1, forward strand.
AAAAGACCTATATATACAAAATATTTATAGCATATAGTCTTTTGGGGATGATGAAGAATTGGAAATTGAGAGGATGTCCATCAGTTAGGGAATGGCTGAAAAAATTGAGGTGTCTGATCTTGTGCTATAAGAAATAATGAGTAAGATGTTTTCAGAAAAACCTATAATGCTAAGTCAAAAGAGTAGAACCAGGATAACCTTATACACAGTAACAACCATATTGTAAGGTGATCAAAAGTGAATGACTCAGCTATTCTCATCAATGCAATGATCCAAGACAACTCTGAAGGACTTAAGATGAAAAAATGCTATTCTTTCCCACAGAAAGAACTAGTGGTCTCTGAATACAGATTGAAGCATACTTTTTTATTTTATTTTTGAAGTGGTTTATTTTGGTCTATGTTTTCATTTATGACGTGATTAATATGGAAATATGTTTTGCATGACTATGCATGTATAATGTATATTAAATTGCTTGCCTTCTTAATGAAAGAGATGGGGAAGGAAGGAGAGAATTTGGAACTCAGTTTTGAAAATTAATGCTGAAAATCATTTCGACGTGTAACTGGGGAAAAAATAAAATACTAAGTAAAAAAGGAAAGATTTTTTTTCGCAATAATTCTTGTTGGACTTGGCTCCAGTTCACATTTTTCTTAATGCTTTTGGCTTGTTGTCTTCTTTTTGTTTTGTTATTCTCTGTCACAGTAGTCTTTTTAGTGGCAGTTATTGTTGTTGTTTTTTGCTCATTTTCCCAGTGTATTTCTTGGCATTGAACTTTATATTAAAGTTGTGTTCTGTTCCTGGGGAGGGGTGGGTATTGGCAGACACTGTGGTGCTGTTTTCAGAACTATTTCAGGAAGTTTTCACTTTCTCCAAGGTGATGTTATATAGGGAGAGGTGCTCTCTTGTCTGCACTCTGGTCCTTATACAGGAAGGGCCCCTAATCCCTTTATATTGCAAATTGCTACTGCTTCTCATGGAGACCTAAAGTGATATGGCTTCTTAAAGGCCCTGCTTCCTTGTAATTGCAAGTGTTCCTCTCTGCCCTGTAACTATGACCTGAAAGTGGGTGTAGGGAATGGAATTATCCTTTGCCCAATGCTAGCACAGCAGTCTCTTGTAATTTCTTTTAGTACAGTTGCCAGAAGCATTTATAGTCTCTACTTTGAGAGCTCTTGAAGCTTCTGTTGCTAATTCCAAGGCCCACAGTTTGTTTTGCCACCATACATGGTCCAGGCCAGCCTCAATTTCATTGTGAAAGACCTTTCTTACCAACCTCTTTAGTTTTATTTAGCTGAAAAAAATAATTACTCATTTTAACCTCTTATTGTTGAGGAAATTTTTTTTCTATTATGATAATAACCCATTATTAATTAGGATTCAGGTTTGCTATTTACTCATTCAAGATCAGATCTTATAGGTGAGATTGCTGTAATCCTCAGAGATCATGCTTCTACATCTTTTGCAGAACCCCACACAACTAAGAGACCTTACTTCAGTTTAGATTGTAAACAGAATCCAATCAAGGTGAATTTCTGTCCCAAAAAATTGAGCCCAAGCCTTTGTACCCTTCCATTGGAGTTTAAGGTGACTCAGCTCATAAAAGAGAAAACCAATCAGAGTGGTTTCAGTGGAGATGGATTTCTACATCCAAATTGCTGGAGGGAGCTGAGAGTCTCACGATCAATCCATGTTCTCAGAAGAAGGAGCTAAAAACTTTTTAGCCAACTTCTTTCTTAAATGTCTCCCAATAAGGGTTGATTTGTCCTGTCAGGGCCTTCTCTTTTACAAAAATATTTAAAACATCCAGTGTCTCCACCATTTTAACTTTGGTTATTGAAACCACTGACCATCAATTTATTCATCTTCTGCTAGCCAAATTAATAAATTGATTATTAATTACTCAGAACCTCTGTCTTTCAGGTGTTCATTCATCATATTGTCTCTACCACCCCAGAATTATAATTAAGGAATTATTTTACAGTTTCTTTTTTTGGAGGGGAATGTTGGGAAAGCTTGGCTGATTTCCCTACTCTGTAATATTTTCTCCATTACCAGAAGTTCTATTTTTTAGTATTAAATAGACACTATTTACTGATTAAATAAAGTACACACATATTCACTGCAGACAAAAGCATTATTAACTACCAATACTGACCCCACCATTCATAAAAATAAAATTATTATTTAAAACATGATTTCTTATATTCCATGTTTTACTGTTATAAATATAAGAGAATGATTGCTCTTATATTTAAACTCATTAATTTTCTTAGGTTTTTCATCAAAAAGCACTAGAGGAATGGAAAAATTAAAGCTTGGAGGAATGTGCATTCAAATTTATTTTTAAATGCATAAAAAGGTAGCATTATGCTGTTAAAATTTGATATTTCAAAATAGCATTTTTTTGTTAATTTTACTTCTCTGTGTTTTGGAAAAACACAAAAGATACCTAAAATAACAATGCATCATTGCCCTTCCTCAAATAAGATAATGAAAATAAAGTGTTTCAAGATTTTTAAATTACTATGTAAATATAACCTACCATCCTCCTCAATGTAATAATTTTCATCAGGTAATTGTATCACAGTTTTTAATTTTTTCACATTCCTCAGCCATAGAAAAAAATAATAGGTGTAATCTATATACGTGAAATGGCTAAACCTTAAAATGCTTAAGGAGTTGCAACTTTTTTATTTTAAAACAAATCGTTTATCCTTGATTAGTGCTGCCTCAGCAAAGAATACAATGTCCTGGTTGCATGTATGCCACTGTGGTTGCTTTGGGTAGGTATGGTCTTTTTACATCCTGATTACGTTTACATCCAGGTGTGAGGCAGTAAGGACTGGAAATTGGCCTTCATTTTTGCCTTCTGAGGCTTTTGTTGTGATGTCCTTAAGGGTTTAAATTAGATTTGCATTCCTATAAGTCACAAGGTTTATTTCCAAAATCATTCTGTGAATTCAAAAGCAGAACACAGAAGCTGCCAAAACAATCATGTTAAATATAATTCTGTATTGGCATTGTGTGGGTTCTGCCAGCTGGCTACTGGGAGCCCATGCTGTGTGTGCCATTTATCAGGGCTTTGGGGCTTCTCACTTTTGTTTATTGCTGCAAACATGTGTATCTGTTTCCCAGCTGTGTAGATTTGATATAGTTTTTGACATTCACATGTTGAAACACATTCATTCTGTAGGTAAACTTGGAAAAGAAAGGCAGGACGGGAAAGAATGGATTGGGCAAGAAAGACAAAAATTGAAAAATATAAAAATATGATAAAGTTTAAGAGAATAAAAATGAAGACCTAACTATTAATTTCAAAGTTTTCATAAAAATTGTTTATACTTCTCTCTTTACTTTCTTTTTGGAGTCTATATTCTTCTTGTTCTCCTTTTAAGATAAAAATCAAAATGGCAATTTTTGTCTCTTTTATATAAAGGCAGGTCATAATTACTTTTTATTTGCATTGCAGAAATATTTGATACATCTTGTTGCTTTTCCTTTGTACTTGAAGGTGATCAATGATATCAGGATATTGGAATTAAGGTATATGGTGTTTAACTGTGGCTGATTAGTCCAATGTGATCTTGGAAGATTCTACCACAGATTGAGGCCAAATAGTCCATTTCAATATTTGAGCTGGCAATGTTTCTAGATTTATGCTACTGCAATTCTGCTTCCCTCATACTGTTTTCTATGATGTAAGTATGCCATGCTGGGCAGTCCTGTGCCAGTGTCTCCCTTTTCTCACAACTGATTCAGAAGTTCTTCAGAGAGATCTTGAGAGTGTCCTTGTACCACTTCAGACCTCCATATGAGTGCTTGCCTTGTGCTAGTTCTCCATATATTAAAAAACAACAACTTTAAAACTTTGTATGCAGTCAGTAAAGGATGCACACACATATACACACACAGATATATAGAGTACACTCGTAGAAAAACACATGTCTAGGGACCATATATGGCCAAGCAATTCACACCTTTGTCAGTAAAGAGGTCTGATGTTATTTTCCTTCTTATAAGAATAGTAATAACTACCATTTAAATAACACTTTAAGATTTATTATTAACAAGTGTTTGAGGAAGGAATTGAACTTGGCATTTCCTCTATCCATGCTGTCCACTAGATACCTAAATGCTTTCTTCTAATTTAATGATGCTGATATACCTTAGTGTATGTAGTGGTTTAACCACAAAATCCCACGTAAGTGGGCTCTGAGCCTGTTTCTTTCTGCAGCTCAATTCCTGAGAACTCTGTCTGGCTCTATTCTCAACTCACAATTCTTATGCTCATCAGGGCTGTCTCCTGTTTCAACTATTGTAAATCACCCTGCTTACCATGATGTTTCTTACTAGATGAGCTGCTCTTTGGCATTTGAGACCTTAACACCTTATTGTCTTTGTTATTTGCATTTTATTGTATTACACTTTGTCAGATGGACCGAGTTTAAATCATTTCATTAGGAATTTACTGATCAGCTTCTCTGCTTTCACTGAATAATCCATAAAAGTAGAATTTTAATAATAGTGATCCCCACAGAATAGGAGGGCTTTATGGTAGCATATACATATCTGAATTTTTTCCATGACAGAAAATTCTTGTGGAACTTTTTTTTTTGTTGATTTTTTTTTGTTTTGGGCATCTGGTTTAGGTTTTAGTTTTTATTGTTGGCAAAAAAAAAAGAGGTTTGGGATATCTCGACATTATTTTCACATTTTCTACCATCCCATAGGATTTTCTCACTAAGAGGAAAACAATATTTACTTTTTAAAGTCATTTGGACCTTCCAAGCAGCTTAAAAGCTTCCTACAATCTGCATAGAGACCACTAAGTGGCTCAGTGGATAGAGCACTGGGCCTGGAGTCAGGAAGACCTGAGTTCCAATCCAGCTTCAGACACTTACTACATTTGTGACCCTGGGCAAATTACTTAACCTCTGTTTAGCTTAATCCCCTGGAGAAGGAAATAAGAAACTACTCTAGAACCTTTGCCAAGAAAACTCCATATGAGGTCATTAAGAGTTGGACAGGACAGAATGACTGAACAATAAAAACTAGCTTAAAAACAACAGTTGGCATTGTTGCAAAAGTTGAAACAAATGTTTCTACACCAAACAAAATTAAAAAAAACAAACAATTTTTATAGAAAGAAAAAACAAATCTTTTTTAGAACTCAAATCTCAAACTATTAACATACATACCTAATTACAATATATGTTTGCATGAGAAATTTTTAGAAAATACTAATATTGCAAATATAATGTGAAATTAATTATAAGCAATTCCCTTGGGTACAGTTCTAACCATTTATTGGTAGAGGTTTAGTACCCTAATAGTACTCCAAATGAGATGAGCTCCAAAGAATATAGCCAATTAACATTTTATGTGCTGAATGAATAACATAATTTATCTATAGCTATAAAATACACAATCAAGTCACCAGAGAGAAAAAAAAGATTAAGAAGATTAATTAATATTTTAACATTTATTATGAATAAACTTCCTGTATAGTATTATTCAGTTGAAGTTGGTGACATGGTCTTTTTTTCCCTTGAGGAAAGTCTCTTAATCTGGGCCACATGAACTTTTGAAAATTATTTTTTTCATAACTCATTTTCAACACGATTTTTTTACCTTTTAATCACTGTAGTTTGTTTCATCAACTTGAAGGGATTATTCTGATAAGGGAGTAATAGGCTTTACCAGACTTCCAAAATATCTGTGGCCTAAGGAATCAAAAAATGTAGTGATTGTCCAGTCCAACTCTAAATAATAAGTTTTGATAAGTTTCCATAACCCAATCACCACAAAGTGGGGATTTCATGGGAGTAAATTTCTTTAATGGGGTCATTCTTTCTCTGCATCTTGTTATGGGGAGCACTTTGCAACATGATTAATGTGTTTTAATTTTCTGCTAACCTTATCACAGGATATACATATATACATGCATGCATGCATACATACATGTGTATATACATATATGCATATAGATACAATTTCATAACCTTGTTTAGATGCAAATAACCCACATGAGAGTCCCATTGAATTGAATCTTTCTCCTAGAGTCTGAATTTCCTAAAGCCTAGCTCAGTTCCCCTACCAAATACCACTGTACCATAGAATTTTTAGTTATAGCTTTTGCCAAACTATATTTGAAGAATTATATGTATATATATATATATATATATATATATATACACACATATATATGTATATATATATATATATATATATATACACACACACATATGTATACATCTATCTATATATAAATCTATCTATCTACCTAGGTATATATCTGTATAAAACCTTAAAAACATCAGCATTCAGGAGTGCAGGGGCAAGATGGTACTTTGCCAAACCTTCCCAATATTTCCTTCCAAAAAACATTAAAATAATTCCCCAAATTGAATTATGCAGTGTGATAACCAACAAAAGTTCAGAGTGAGAGATTCTTCTAACTCATGGTGAAGAAATAGATCTGCAACAGGGTGAGAGGGAGAGGCTAGATCAGAGCCTATGTGGATAAAAAACCAGTGGTAGGACTAAATGGTGATAACAGAAGCAGCAACAATGCATGACCTCTGAAGCCAAAGTTGATCACATGACCCAGCAGGCACTGAAAACTTACAAAGCCCCAGAACTACCTCTGAAGCAAAGCAGTGCAAAAAAGCTTGAAGCTCAAGACATAGCTTGCTCCACACCCCTTCCATGTTAGGAACAGAATCCAACATTAGCATAAAGTTTCAAATCAAGAAATAAGGTAGAAAAAAGAGCATACAACACAAACAGAACCTGAGCATAAAAAGCTACTGTGGTTGCAGTTAAGGTTGCCATCAAGTCACAAACTCAGAAGAAAACAATGAAGTCAAACAGATATAAGCAAAGCATCAAAGAAAACATTAATATGACACACATCCAACAAAAATTCCTGGGAGAGCTAAATTTTATATATATATACATATATATATGTATATATATATACGTATATATACACATATATATGTATATATGTGCATATATATATACACACATATATGTATATATATGTGTATATATATATATGCATATATATATGCATGTATATGCATATATATATGTATTTTAAATTATATGAGTGAGAGAAAAGAATAGGTAAAGAAAAAATGAAAAAATGTGAAAAGAAAATGAATAGCTTAGAAAAAAGGCAAAAAAAAAGAAGAAATAACAACTTAAAATGTGGCCAAATGGAAAAAGAGGTACAAACACTTAGTGAAGAAAATAATTCCTTAAAAATTAGAATTGATAAAGAGGATTCTGGGAAGATGGTGGAGTTGGTGAGAAAATGTCAAGTTCTCAAGATTTTCCTCCACAAAAGAGATAAAATAATCATCTCAGGATGAATATACAGCAATGAAAATAAATAGAGTAGGGGAAGAGGGGTCCTTCTGGGACAATGGGAAAAGATCTAAAGAAAAACCTCAGGATAAGGTTTCCTTCCTGTGAAGAGTAAACACCTCCAGGCTAAGGATCTCTTAAACAATAAGAGGCAAACCCTGGGGTGAGCTATTTGGGGAGGCTTCATCTGCCCTAGTGACAGGAATTTTTAGCCCTGGGAGGGCAGTTGGGTGTCTGATCTGGGGAAGAGTTAGGAAACCTCTGCTGACAAGGAACTTCAGATCTAGCTGTGCTGCAGAGACTCAGTGGGGGTGAGAAGGAACCAGCACAGGCCTAGTGAGTGCAGAAGAAATGGAATGAGACTCCATTGGCTGTGGACACTTACAAGAGGCTGGAGGTCTTGGTTTGAGTTCATGGTCGGGGAAGAGAACTGAATAGAATCTGAGGCCACTGACACCATCCCCCATACCCCAGAACTAGAAGTGATTATAAAAAGTAAATGATTACCAAAAAAAAAAAATGCACAGGCAAAGGATAAAAAATCCAACCATAGAGAGCTGCTATGGGAATAGAGAAAATTGAGATTTGTCTTCACAGGATGATACTGACACAAAGAAACTCTCTGCTACCCCAAAGAGTTATGTGAAATGGTCACCTGCCCAAAAAGAATTAATTGAAAAACTTTAAAAAATACTTTAAAAATCAAATGAGAAAGATTCAGGAAAAAAAAAGCTAAAATTAAAAATAATGAAAGAAAAACAAGATTTTGGAAAGAAAGTCAACCAATTAAAAAAGGAGATTCAGAATCTTAAAGAAGAAAACAACTCCTCAAAAATCGTTATATGTCACATATATATATATATATATATACATATATATATATATATATGTATATGTGCATATACATATATATATATATGAAAAAATAGAAGAGAATGTGAATCATCTCATAAGAAAAACAACTGATCTAGGGAACAGATCAATAAGAGAAAACATAAGAATAATCACACTATGAAAAATATGATCAAAAAAAGAATCTTGGTAACAATAATACAAGAAATAATTAAAGAAAATTGTCCTGAAGCATTAGAATAAGAGCAGAAAGTAGAAATAGAAAAAAATCCTCCAATCACCACCTGAAGAGATCCTAAGAGGAAAAGTCAAAGGAATATTATAATTAAATTCCAAAATCCCCAGCTTAGCTACAAAATATTACAAGCAACAACAACAACAATAACAACAACGACAAAAACAATTTACATATGGCAGTATCGCAATTAGAATTGCACAAAACCTGCTAGTGGCAATACTAAAAGATTGAAGGCCTTAGAATACTATATATCAAAGAGCAAAAGAACTGGTCCCCTGGCTGAAAATATCATGCTTAGCAAAGCTAAGCATAATTCTTAATGAAAAGAAAAAGATAACATTTAATGAATTGTCAGAGTTTCAGGACTTTGTTAAAAAACAAAAACAAAAACGAAATCTGAACTTAATAGATGATTTGACATACAAGAGCCAAGAGAAATATAAGCTACATACCAATGACCAATTACAAGGAACCCAATAAGTATAGATTATTTGCCTTTAAGGATGTAAAATGTGAAACCTACATGTAAGACTGTTATCAGTAATTAGGTAGCTTATAAGAAAGACTGCAGTAGACCTGGTTATGAAATGACTTCAAAAAGTAAAATTCTTTAAGAACAGCTAAAAGAATAATTATCTTATACAAATGAGGTGGGAGAGGAAGAACCAATACAGAAGAGTTAGATGGGAGAGGGGGGCTGTTAGTTCTGGAAACCTACTTTTATTAAGAATGGGTTCAAGAGAGGAAAATACATATACATCTAGAACAGTATGAAAGTCTTCTAAATTTAGAAATAAAACTCTAAGGGGAAGCAGGTGAAGGAGAGGATAAAGGAGGGATCTTTAAAGGGGAGGGTGAGGTAACAGGTTAAAGGAGGGATATAGAAAGGTGTTTAAATCAACAAGAATGGAAGGATAAGAGAGAGGCTTTGGGGAGGACAAGGAAGGAATCTTCAGAGGGGATGGTAAGGGAATAGGTCAAAGGGATGTATAAAAGGGTGTTCTGATTTATGGGAAGCAGAAGATAAGGGAGAGACAGACAAAGCTCCTACCCTTCAAGAAAAAAAAATATATGAATTGGTCTTAGGCCATGGAAGAGTTCAAAGAGGATTTTGAAAATCAAGTAAGAGAGATAGAGAAAAAATTGGGAAGAAAAATGGCAATGATGGGAAAAATCATGAAAAAAAGAGTCAACAACTTGGTAAAGTAGACACACCAAAAAACACTGAAGAAAATAGCACCTTAAAAAAAATAAGCCAAATGCTAAAAGAGGTACAAAATTGCACTTAAGGAAAAAAAAACTTCTTAAAAAGTAGAATTGGTCAAATGGAAAATGAAATAGAAAAGCTCACTGAAGAAAATAATTCTTTAAAAATTAGAATGGAGTAAATAAAAGCTAATGGCTTTAAAAGAAATCAAGAAAAAATAAAACAGAACCTAAAGAATTAAAAAAAAAAACAGAAGAGAATGAGAAATATCTCATTGGAAAAACAACTGACCTGGAAAATAAGTCCAGGAGAGATAGTTTAACAATTATTGGACTGCCTGAAAGCTATGATCAAAAAAGTGCCTAGCCATCATCTTTAAAGAAATTACACAAGAAAATTGCTCTGATATTCTAGAATCAGACAGTAAAATAGAAATTGAAAGAATCCACCAATTACTTCCTAAAAGAGTTCCAAAAATAAAAAAACTCCCGGGAATATTAGAGTCAAATTCTAGAGCTTCCAGGTCAAAGAGAAAATATTGCAGGCAGCCAGAAAGAAACAATTCAAATATCATGGAACAACAGTCAGGATAACACAATATTTATCAGGTTCTTTGTTAAAGGATTAGAAAGCTTGGAATATGATATTCTGAAGGGCAAAGGAGCTAGGATTACAACCAAGAATCACCTTCCCCAGCAAAATTAATATAGTGCTTCAGGGTAAAAAATGGACATTTAATGAAATAGATAACTTTCAAGCATTCTTGATGAAAAGACTAGAGTTGAATAGAAAATTTGACTCTCAAATACAAGACTCAAGAGAAGGATAAAAAAAGTAAACAGGAAAGGGAAATCATAAGGGATTTTATAAGTTTAAACTGTTACCATTCCTACATGTGAAGGAACTCATAAGAACTTTCTCACTACTAAGGCAGATAAGAGTATATATAGACAGAGGGTACAAGTGTGAATTGAATATGATGGAAGGATATCCAAAAAAGTAAAAGCAAAGTATGAGAGAAGAATGTACTCAGAAAAAGGGAAAGGGAGAGGTGGAATGGAGTGAATCTGACATACAAGGGGCAAGAAAAAGCTTTTACAGTGGAAGGGAACATGGGGGAAGTGAGGGAGAGTGAGTGTATCTTACTCTCATCAGAGTTGTCTCAAACAGGGAATAATATACACTTTCACTTGGGTGTAGAAATCTCGAACACTACAGGAAAGAAGGAGGGAAAGGGGATAAGGGAAGTGGTTGTGTGATAGAGGGGAGGGCAGATTGGGGGAGGTGGTATTCAGAAGTAAAACACTTTTTGAGGAGGGAGCAGGTGAAAAGAGATGGGAAAACAAACAAACAGGGAGGCAAATTGGATGGAGGGAAATACAGTAAGCATTAGTGAATAAGGCCTCATTTTTCAAACATTTAGAGAACTGAGTCAAATTTATATAAAATAAGAAACATTCCCCAATTGATAAGTGATTGAAAGATATGAACAGTTTTCATATGAAGTAGTCAAAGCTATATATAGCTATATGAAAAAAAATGCTCTAACTTGCTATTGATTAGAGAAAAGCAAATAAAACTATTCTGAGGTTCTACTTGGCTAATAGGATAGAAAAAGAAAATCACAAATAGTGGAAAGGATGTGGGGAAAATGAGACATTAATGCATTGTTGTTGGAGTTATGAACTGATTCAACCACTATGTAGAACAATTTGGAACTATGCCCAAAGGCTTATATAACTATGCATAACCTTTGACCTAGTAACTCCACTACTAGGTTGGTATCCCAAAAGAGATAAGAAAAATAATACAAAAAAAAACAGAAAGGAAAAGTGCCTATATATACAAAAATATTTATAGCATCTCTTTTCTAGAGGGAAAGGACTTAGAATGTTGAAGGAATGCCCATCAGTTGTGGAAAGGCTGAACAAGCTGTGATATGTGAATGTAATGGAATATTATTATGCTGTAACAAATTATGAGCAGGCATATTTCAGAAAAAAAAACCTTGAAAGATTTTTATGAAGTGATATAAAGTGAACTGAACTGAACCAGGAAAACCTTGTACACAGTACATCCAGCAACACTGTGTGATGATCAAATATGAATGACTCAGCTCTTCTCAGCCACACAGTGATCCAAGACAAGTGCAAAGGACTCATGAAGGAAAATGCTATTTATATCCAGATAAAGAATTGATAAACTCTGAATGCAGATCAAAGCATATTTTTTCACTTATATTATTTCTTGTGTTTTTCCTTTTGATTTGTTTCTTCTTACACAACTGTAACTAATATGGAAATATTTTTTACGTGATAGCACATGTACAACTATGTCAAATTGCTTATCATTTTCAGAAGGCAGATACGTAGGTATAAGAATTTGAAACTCAAAATATTTTAAAAATGAATGCTGAAAATGTTCTTGTCATATAACTGGGGAAAATTTAAATATTAAAAGAATAGTAAATATAAATGATACAAGTCTCTATATTAACAATTGTTATTGTTAACCTCTCTGAATATCATTTCTTCATCTGAAAATAAATAGAAAATGCCTATGTTTACTACCTTACAGATTATTGTGAGCATCAAATGAGCTGTGGTATAGTGGAAATATGGTTAGAATTGTAGTCAACGTACTTTGTAAGTGTCAAAAGGCTACCTAAATGTTAGTTAGTATTATGGGCAACATTTCTCCAGTTAATTTGGGCTCAAATTTTAAAAAAAAGAAACATTCCTAATAATTATAGTTACCAAATAGAAACCATATTGTCTCAGGAAATAGTTTTCACCTCACTGAAGACTTTCATGAGTAGACTAGGGGTCCACTAATGGCCCCATTGCAGAGGGGATTCCTGATCAGGCAGAGGCTGGTCCAAGTACATAAATGCCCTTTGATATGCCCTCCAATTCTGAAACTCAATGATTTTGTGAGTGGATATTTGCTAAGATCCCTCAGAATTCTAATGTCTTCTGATTCTGTTATCAAGTCCAATATCTCATTTTTCAGATTTTGAGGAAAGAATGAGTTAATAGAAAAAAATATTTATAAAGTGCTTGTTATGTTTAAAGCCCAAGCATAGTACAGATTTGTAAAATGTAACTAGGGATTTATTCCCAGGTACAAGTGCAAAACATCATCAAAGATTAACAAGGATGGGGAAAAGAGCAAGCATTTATTATGCACCAGGCACTGGACTGTTTTGCAAATAACATTGCATTCATTTCTTAAAGCACCTCTGAGTGGTAATTGCTTTTTTTTAACCCCCATCTCACAGTTGAGGAAACTGAGGCAAACAGAGGACAAGAGACTGGAAAAGAGAAAGAAAATATTTGGGAATAGAAGTTTGAGGACAAAACCAGAAACGTAATAGCCCTGAGTAAAGCAGAGTGACAAAATCATAGTTCTGTAAGAAAGAGATAATTTAAGGATATTTTTTTGAGCTTAATGAAAGAGGGCAAAATGTGATAAAATATTGTCTCCTTGTTAATTATTCCTGGCTCCATTAAATAAAAACAGTATAACCAATGTGTTTTAAATCAGTTGTAAGCAACTTTACACATTGACATATTTGATGCCCTCTCTTTAGAAATGAAGATACTGTTCTTAGAATACTGAAATGCTTCCTTGAAGGTTACTGGTAGAGTCAGGATAGAACCTGAGTTCTCTAACTCTGAACTCACTATTCTTCAATTGTACAATCATCCTTACCAGATATGCTACATTAAATCAGATGGACCAGATTATATGATATTAATATATAACTGCCTCTCTTGATTTAGTTTGTCTTTTACTTATTGGAAGGGAGGCTAACTATTGTCTAAACTGAACGAGAGAGGCTGAACTCTTAAATCCATTCCAATCTAAGTCAATTTAATAAACATTTATTAAGCACCTACTGTGTAATTAATGCTAAAATGCTCATTAACCTTTATTAAAGGTTATTTTGCATAATGAAAGATCTTGAGGAAAAAAAGTGCAGTAAACACCACATAAGGATGAACATATTTTATTGTTATTCAGAATGTAAACACTATTTTGGCAAAATATCATATAAGAAAGCTTGGGTAGTAAATAGCAACAAGAGAAGTTTCAAAACACTAAATGTTGCTTAGCAACAAAACTAAGAAGAATACTCCCATGAAGAATGGCCAAATATTAGGAACAGATAAATAATGTTTGTGAACCTTTCAGAAATGAGACTTTTTTGAAATGAGGTACATGTTTAGGAAACTCTGATGCCTTTTTAAAGAGGAAAAAACTATTGCTTTCTCCCTATTTGCCATTTACTTTGTAAGTATAACCCTCGTATCAGGAATTCTTACATGACACAAGGGCTTTAGGTACAATTTAAGAATTTTCTCACATCTTTGACTCTTGGTTCCCATCCAGAAGACTTAGACATTTACATATGACACAACAAGAGGTTTCCTAGAGGTAGCTTGTAGCTCAGTGGGCCTGCAGTTTGGAAGACCTGAGTTCAAATTTAAATTCATAAACTTATTAGGTGTTTGGACAAATAACTTTACCTCTGTTTACCTCAGTTTTCTCAATTTTAAAATGTAGAAAATAATAGCACCTACTTCTTAGGGTTGCTATGGCAATTAAATGAGAAAATCTTTGTAAAAATGACTTACCACAGTGCCTCACACATAATAGGTAGCAGAGAAAAGTTTATTCTCTCTCTTCATCCCTTCCCTCACCTATACAATGCCATCTAGTGCATTTTCACTAGTGTCCCTTACAAGCACACATTTCATAAATCTCAAGGAAGAGAAAGTACATTTACTTGTTGATCAAAAGAAGTAGGACTCGTCAGAAATCATGAAAAATATTGCTGTCTGTCAATAAGCTACTCTTTGCTAGAGACTAAGATAGCCTCAGTCATGCACAGACCTGTAAGAACAAAGTCTCAGGCTATATACAGAGTTTTCTAATTAGTATGTGGAGTACTTGGCAGGTCTTAACTCTGGTACTTCCTCATTTCATGAGGCCTAAAGCAGTTCCCCAGAGCTGCCAACATGTGGTACCCGTTATCAAGTCTCTGCAGCTGTCCACAGCTCAGTGCAGGTTGTGCCTGTAACTCTTGCCAGAAGCTTGAGGGTCGAGTTCTTCCTGCAGTCCTCCAGCCACACAGCTCCTGTCACTCTGCTCATTATCCTCCACCAATCCTGGTAGGGGCCATTACTAGTTCTTTTCTCCTAAAGTAAAACTCTCTTTCGGAGTGGGGGAGTCTATTTCATTACAACAAAGTAAAACTTTTCTTCTTTTCTGTGACTTTCCTATATTGAAGCTCAAACACTTCAGCATACCAGAATATATTTACCCTAAGGCTTTGCTCTTATCCTATACTTTCTGATGAACTTTATGCTCAGGTATTTGCCCAGGTATTAGGAACACTGTCCCTCATGTTATTGAATGGTTCTCCATCACAAACAGTAGAGTGGGGCAGGGGTAGTAAACAGTCCTCTTTCATCCAGTTCTTGGCTAGAATGTTTCATAAACACTTTAGCACTTTCTATAGATGTAGATGATTGACAAAATATCCCAATTTTCCCTCAGTTATCTTTTAGGGCAGAGGTGTCAAACTCACTATGTGGGCATCACATGCAAGCAAGCCCACTAGACTCTCCATAGTGTCAGGAAACGATTAAAATGTATTGTGTGTGTGTGTGTGTGTGTGTGTGTGTGTGTGTTTGGAGGATAATTTTGTACAGTCATGTGAAGTCAAGCACACTCCAGGAATAGTGGGAGAGTACAATATCAGGTACTATATACTATTGATGAAAACAAAGATTAATAAACATTTGAGTAACTACTTTATTAAATTCTGAACTAACTTTATACCTAGCCCAATTAGTCTTGCTTCTGTCCTTCTAGCCCCAGCCTTAACTGCTCCCTGACACCATTTGTCACCTTTTCCATTAAACTACACATTGAACATGGAAATGATTTAACTTGTTTGAATACAGGAATTATTAGGATTACTTCAGTAGACAGCACTGGCTTTGCTCTCAGAAGATAAGATAACCATGATTTGTTATTCAAGCATTTTAGATAAGCCCTACATTAAATAAGGGTAAATGCTAATGTTACTGAGTATTAAGAAGAAACATGGTAATGGAGAGAGGTGAACCTTGAAGACAGGAAAATCTGTGTTCGAGCCCTGACTCTGGCCCATATTATTTATGTGATTATGTGCAAGTTATAGAACCTTTCAGTAGTTCTGAAAATTCTCTAAGGCTTTAATTTTGAGGGGGGGGTAGGCAATGGGGTTAAGTGACTTGCCCAGGGTCACATGACTAGTAAGTGTTATGTATCTGAGGCCAGGTTTGAACTCAGGTCCTCCTGAATCCAGGGCCAGTATTCTATCCGCTATGCCACCGAGCTGTCCCTTAAGGCTTTAATTAACTCACAACTTTCCAATCTATATCAACAGAAGAAATTTTCACTCCAATAATTTTCTACGTAGTTGAAATAATAAGTCTGAAAAGTCATATAATTCAGTTGACAAATTAATTAATTATATTTTTGAGCTACTGCTTTAATCTTCCTCTAAGGCTGATAGGATATATGTTCTGACTAGTCCTAAACGCACATAAGTTTCACACACGCACACACGCACACACACACACACACACACACACACATAATCACAATACATTATTGTTTTCATTTTCCCCCAACTTTCCAACTGTTATGTCTTAAGTAACTATGGTTATTATTTCCCATCTTCACAAAGGCCTCATGAACTCAAATTCCCAGGCCCAAATAATAAGAAAGTAATTTCTTCTTAGCATAGCCAGAACAAATAGGATTAACTTCTGCAAAACAGATTACAGTGGATTAATCTGATGTTTGGGGAAAGTAATTATATGTATATATGATACACACACACACACACACACACACACATATACATATATATATATATATATATATATATATACACACATACTTCTATCTATGACTCAGAGCCAATGAGAACCTGCTAATACAAGATTGAATTTTTCAATAATGACTTTGGACAGTCACTGTCAGCATGATAGTGCCTTTTCTTTGTTATTAGAAAAGAGATCCCTACTTTTTTCAATGAATTTGGTTGGAAAATAACTCTAACATACGCTATCGTTAATTCACATCATGACATTTCTTCCTTTAGCTAGGTTTTGTCTGCTGAAGCATTAAAAAAAAGTTTTATACTAGATTATCAACTACTTTATCCAATTTTTCTCCTTCCTGTGGTTTAGAAGTATATGTAACAGGTAAAAATGGTATATGATTTGACAACACATAGGATTCAATAGGGTCTTTCACTGTTTATCCAATATATTTGGCTACTTTCAGAAATGAAGCGTCATTGGACTTTAGAAGCCCAAGTTTCAAATCTCTGATATTTCTCTGTGATGATCTTATAGATTGAGAATACGGAAAAACCTTATAGATTATCTGTTTCAACTGTCTCTTTTTGCAGTTGTGAAAACGAGTCCAAGAAATGTTAAATAACTTGTCAGTAGTCACAAAGATGGAAGATGACAAGGCCAGAGATCCATTCCTTCTCCACCTTTCTTACATTTAGTCTAAATCCAACTGTAATTCTGACCCATTACTCTAAGTTTTATCCTCTGGAGCCAAGTAGACCAAGTCTAATCCCTCTTACACATGACAACCTTTTAAATACTTAAAGGCATTTGTCATATCCCTGCTAAGACTGCTTTTCCTTAGAATAATACTCAATTATTCCTTAAACACTCTAACTAACTGGGTATTATTCTAAGGAAAAGCAGACTTAGCAGGGATATAAAGTGTCCAGTAAATTTCTCCTTTCTTTGGAGCAGCATGTTAGGCATTGAAATTATATGTCTAATACATTTAACTAATCATTATATTGCATAGTCTCCAATTTGCCCAACAATTTATTCCCCTCGTTCTGGAAATCTTCAAATTTGTCAATGACTTCCTATAACATAATGTCCCAGAAAGAACATATACAGTCTTCCCAAGACACAGCACAGGAGATAGATATGTGCTTCTTCTTTTTGGATACTATATCTCTCTGAATAAAACATAGGCTAGAATATTATTAATTTCTTTTCGTGGTGGGAGAGCTACCATGGCACAAATGAGTCATATTGCTTATAGCATACTTTAATCCACAGATTTTTGTTTCACAGAAAGTTGTCAAGCACTGTGTTTCACAACTGGCTTTGGAGAAGTTAATTTTTTAAATGTAAATGTAGAATTTTAAATTATTCTCATAATACCTTGTCATTTATTTTGGCCAACATTCTAGTATCTCAATGTCATTTTGGATCTTATTTCTGTTACTATGCTAACTTTGTTTTTGAGATTTATATCATCTTCAAATTGTATATCTTCATCTAAGAAATGAATAAAAACATTTAAGCTAAAGAAAATAAAAATGGAGCATTCTGTGTCTTTAGTTTCCTCTCCTAGTTAAGTCACCTAACTTCCCAGGTGAAAGTATATTTTCACTGTAGTGCTGATAGCCAACTTTTACTAAATGTTTCAATTGTTAAAAATTATTTGATATCTATATCTACATATTTAATTTTACATTTACAACAATCCTGTGATATGGATATTATGAATGGATATGGATATTACAAGTACTATTACCCCCATTTTATAGACAAAGAAATTGAAGTGCACAGACTAAATAATTTAGCCATAGTCAAACAGCTAGGAAAAGTCAAAAGCATAATTCAAACTCATATCTCCCTTTATTTTATGCTCAGTTTTTTTTCCTTTCCCTAGTATAATATATATTAAATATTCAGAATATGAACTGAACAATTGAATTTTCTTATTATCATCCATTTTCACATCCCATTCATTTTTAGTCAAGATTTTATTTTTCTCTTACTTGACTCTTGCCTTTAAAATACTTACAAACAAGACAAAATTGAGCAATAACAAAACTATTTAGTATTTAGAATTCATCATTGGTATTATCTCATTTTGTACTTTATTTAATTTTCCTGACAAAATTCATCCAGGATCATGCTTTTCTTTTATTTACACAACGTATTTATTTATTCCTAATTTCATGTAAAGAAAGATATCAACATTCACTTTTCTAAGATTTTGATTTCCAAGTTTTTCTCCCTCCTTCTCTCACCACTCCTCTCCCCAAGAAAGCAAGCAACCTAATACAGATTATACATTTATATATTTACATATATATATATATACACATACATATATATATATATATATATATTTAGAATTATGCTAAATATACTTCCACATTATACATGTTGTAAAAGAAAAATCAGAACAAAAGGGGAAAGACATGAGAAAGAAAAAACAAAAGAAATGTGAAAACAAAATGAAAATAGCATGTTTTGATCTGCATTCAGACTCATAGTTTTTTTTTTCCTCTGCATGGGGTAGGATTTTCCATCATGAGACTTTTGGAATTGTATTGGATCATTGTATTGCTGAGAACAGTTAAGTCTATCATAACTGATAATCAGAGTGTTGTTGATACTATGTACAATGTTCTCCCGGTTCTACTCACTTCACTAAGTTCATGTAAGTCTTTTGAGGTTTTTCTGAAGTCAATTGGCTTGCTCATCATTTTGTATAGAACAACAGTATTCCATTACATTCATATACAACAACTTATTCAGCCAATCTTCAATTGATGGGCATTTCCTCAATCAATTCTTGGTACCACATAAAGAGCTGCTATAAATATTTTTGCACATGTCAGTCCTTTTCCTTTTTTTATTACCTTTTTGGAATACAGATCCAGTAGTGGTATTGTTGGATCAAAGGGTATTTACAACTCTATTGCCTTTTGGGCATAGTTCCAAGATGCTACTATTCTCCAGAACAGTAGCATCATTTCACAGCTCCACCAACAATGCATTAGTATTCCAATTTCCCCACATCTACTACAGTATTTATTATTTTCCTTTTTCTATCATATTAGCCAATCTGATAGCTATGAAATGGTACCACAGAGATGTTTGAATTTACATTTCGCTATCAACAGTTATATAGAACTTTTTTTGTATGACTATAGATAACCTTAATTTCTTCCTTTGAAAACTGCCTGTTCATATACTTTGACTATTTTATCTATTAGGGAATAACTTGAATTTTTATACATTTGACTCAGTTCTCTATGGATTTCAGAAATGAGGCCTTTATCAGAGATACTGGCTGGAAGAATGGTTTCCAAGCATGCTACTTTCCTTCTAATCTTGGTTGCACTGACTTTGTGCAAAACTTTTTAAATTTGATTAAATCAAAATTATCCATTTAGCATTTCATAATGTTCTCTATGTCTTGTTTACTCATACTTTTTTTCCCTTTCTCCATGTATCTGACAAGTAAATTATTCCTTGCTCTCCTAATTTGCTTATGGTATCACTCTTTATATCTAAATCAAATGCCCATTATGATCTTATCTTGGTATATGGTAGAAGATGTGGTGTATGCCTAGGTTCTGCTATGCTATTTTCTGATTTTTCTAGCACTTTTTTCCCCCAAATATTTAATTCTTATCCCAGAAACTGGAGTCTTTGGATTTTTTTTGAATACTAGATTACAATAGTCATTTATTACTATGTCCTGGCTAAGAAATAGAATGTTGGATCAGCGGAATGGGTCAGTTCCAAATAATTTTGGTGATTACATTTTATAATATAGTTTTAGATCTGGTAAGGTTAGGACACCTTCCTTTGCATTTTTTTTAACTCCCTTGCTATTTTTTACATTTTTTCTTCCACATGAATTTTGTTATAATTTTTCTAGCTTCATAAAATAATATTTTAGTAGTTTGACTGGTATGGCACTGAATATGTAAGTTAAATTAGTAGAATTGCTATTTCTATTACATTAGCTCAGCCTACCCATGAGCAATTAATATTTTCCAATTGTTTAGATATGTTTATTTGTGTCAAAAGTATTTTTCAGTTGTGTACGGGTAATGTAAATGGATATGTTCTGGCAGATAGACTTCTAAATATTTTATATTGTCTATAGTTATTTGAAATGGAATTTCTCTTTCTATCTCTTGCTGCTGTGCTTTGTTGATCATAAATAGAAATGCTGATGATTTATGTGCTTTTATTTTATATGCTTCAAATTTCTATACTTGTTAATTGTTTCAAGAATTTTTTTTGTTGAATCTCTAGGATTGTCTAAGTATACTATTGTATCTTTTGCAAAGAATGATAGCATTGTCTCCTCCTTGATAATTCTAATTCCTTCAATTGTTTTTTTTTCTTCTCTTATTACTGAAGTTAACATTTCTAGTACACTATTGAATAATATTGGTGATAATGGCCATAACTGTTTCACCCCAGATCAAAATGGGAAAGCCTCTAGCTTATTCCCATTACATATAATGCTTCCTGATGGTTTTATATAGCTACTACTTATCATTGTAAAGAATGCTCCCTTTATTCCAATGCTTTCTACTGTTTTTTAACAGGAATGGGTGCTGTATTTTATCATATGTATTTTATATGTATTTAATTTTTCTGCTTCTTTTGAGATAATCATATGATTTCTTAGTTCTGTTATTGATAATGTCAATTATACTGATAGTTTTCCTAATATTGAACCAGCTTTATTTCCCACCTGGTATAAATCCCACCTGGCCACAGTGTATTATTCTCATGATAAATAACTATAATCTCTTTGCTAATATTTTATTTAAATTTTTTTTTTGCCTTAACATTCATTATAGAATTTGGTCTATAATTTTCTTTCTCTGTTTTGGCTCTTCCTGATTTAGGAATCTGCACCATATATATGTCACAAAAAGAATTTGGCAAGATTCCTTCTTTGCCTATTTCCCAAAGTAGTTTATGTAATATTGGAATTAATCATTCTTTAAATGTTAAGTAAAATTTACCTGTAAATCCAACTGTCCTTGGAAATATTTTTTCTTAGGGAATTCACTGATGTCTTCTTCAATTTCTTTTTTTTTCTAAAATGGGGCTATTTAAGAATTTTATTTCCTCTTCCTTTAATCTGGGCAATTTATAATATTGAAAATATTCATCCATTTCACTGTCTGATTTATTGGCATACAGTTGGGCAAAATAGCTCTTAATTATTGCTTTGGTTTCCTCTTCATTGTTTTTTCATTCACCCCTTTTAAAATTTTTGATACTGGTAATTTTGATTTGTTTCTTTTTAAAATCAAATTAACCAAAAATATATCTATTTTGTTGTTTTTCCCCCATACAAGAAGCTCTTGGTTTTATTTATTAGTTCAACAGTTTTCTTACTTTCAAATTTATTAATCTCTCTTTTAATTTTCAGAATTTCTAAGTTGGTATTGAAAAGAAGTTTTTAATTTGTTCTTTTTCTAGCTGTTTTAGTTGAATATCTAATTCATTGATCTCCCATTCTCTATTTTATTCATGTAAGCATTTGGAGATATAAAGTTTTCCCTAAGTACTGCTTTAGTTGTATCCTATAAATTTTGGTATATTTTCACATTATTGTAGCTCTCTTTGTCAAAATAATTGATTGTTTCTGTGATTTGTCATTTGACCCACTCATTCCTTATGATTAAATTATTTAGTTTCCAATTAATTTTTAATCCATCTTTCCACGGCCCTTTATAACACATACTTTTAGAGCATCTTGATCTGAAAAGGATGCATTTGATTTTTCTGCCTTTCTGCATTTGATTGTGAGGTTTTTATGCCCTAATATATGGTTAATTTTTGCGTAGGTGCCATGTACACTAATAAAAACATATATTCCTTTCTATCCCCAATCAATTTTCTCTAGAATTCTATCATATCTAGCCTTTCCAAAATGCTATTCACTTCTTTAACTTCTTTCTTGTTTATTTTGTGGTTTGATTTATTTAGTTCTAAGAGGGCAGGTTTAGAGTCCCCCATAATATTGTTTTACTGTCTATTTCTTTCTGTAATTAACTTTACTTCTCTTCTAAGAAGTTGAATGTTATACCACTTGGTGTATATAGGCTTAGTACTGATATTAATTCATTGTCTCTGTTACTTTCGAGAAACATGTAGTTCCCTTCTTTTTTCACTACATCTTTTTACAGGTTCTGTTGCTCGAGAATCCTTTTAGAGGTCTGATTTAACATTATTTCCAAGGGAAACTGTTGAGAGCTCAAGCTATTTACGTGTCTCTTCTTCATGAATGAGTATGTTATTATCAAGGCTGATCCCTTCCCCTAATTGCTGTGGCAGGCACCATTGGATAGTGGACTATGGTTCCAGGGTACTGATCGTTAAATAAAACCTTTCTCTTTCCCTTTTTCTTTGTGGATGGCTAAGGATAAATGACCATGTATAATTTTCATTATTCATCACAGATATTTTTATAATCCTTTTTTTTTTCTTCCCACACTTAGTTATCAGTCTTTTAAAGTTATCGATGTCCAGGCAGCTAGGTGGCACAGTGGATAGATCACTGGCCCTGGATTCAGGAGGACCGGAGTTCAAATCCGACCTCAGACACATAACACTTACTAAATGTGTGACCGTGGGCAAGTCACTTAACCCCATTGCCTAACCAAAAGCAAAACAAAACAATAAAATAAATTTTAAAAAAGAAACTTATATATGTCTGTTGGAATTACCACCTTCAATTAGGTTCTCATAACTTCATTGTTTTCTTTTGATTCCTTACCCTTTAAATCCAATTAGATACTGAATATTGTAATTTTTCTTAAATATACTTCTCACATACATTCCATTCTAATCCACTGCTTCACATAGTGTTTGGAACATATAAGGATTTTCAAGAATTTATTGACTAAATGATTGATTAATCTCATAGCCATAAACCTTGTAGCATACACTGCCATATCTTGTCTAGAGAATTCCAATTGCTTTCTGATTGGTCTCAAGTATCTTCCCATGCCAGTCTATCCTCCATATAACTGACAAGTACACTTTTTCTACATTCCAGGTCTAACCATGTTGTTTTCCTACTCAATGTGCTCTAACGTAGGACTGCTTAAACTTGTTCCACTCACGACCCCTTCGGCACTTCTTAAAGTGTGGGTCATCAAGACTCACCATTTAAGAAGCACTGCAGTTGAGTGCAGGGGTGGGGATTCTGCAGCCTTGAGGCCACATGTGGCTCTTTAGGTCTTTAAGTGTGGACCTTCGACTGAATCCAAACTTCAAAGAACAAAAGGGTATTTGTCTATAAAAATTCCTTTCAACTATTTATTCAAACTCTAATCTAGAACATGCTGTCCATGATTACATTGTTGTTCTTTATTACTGACCTTGAACCTTGCTTATCACACCTGCTGCTCATAGAATGTAAGTTTGTAGAAAGAAAGGGTTTTTGTTTTTTGTTTTTTGTTTTTGGTCATAATCCTGTTGTATCATTGACATAGTTGATTTTAAATATATGTATATTGCATTTAATTTTCATTTCTTTCAATCAAAGCCCCGTAGGATATAGAACTTTCACTTTGATTTTCAAATAGTATTTTGATGTAGAGAGTTATTTATTTCTAGGGATAGATTTATTGATTCATCTCTGTTGGGGGGGGAAGAGACCAGTAGATGGACAAAGAGACAGAGAGGGAGGCAGACAGAGATGTGGTGGGGGAAAACAGAGAAAGACAGAAACAGACAATAGGAAGTTTTTTAGCTATGTTTGTTCTTATCTTAATGGCTTTATATTGCCCTTTACCTTTTATAAAGGTAAAAGTGCCTCTTTTATTGGTTCAGATCAGAAGTGTCTGTCTTGATCTCTATATATGTGATGTTATAGATTTATCAGCTTTTTTACAGGCCAATCCTATCAATGGCTTTAGGTACCAGATTATTTTACCTATATTAAATAGAAAATAACTTCTGTATTCAAACTAAACAAATCCTGCTGCAAATTCAACAGGAAACAAAAACAAGTATTTTACCCATGGAATAATGACTTGGACTCTTATTATTAGGTGATTGCTATAGAAGGCCAAAACTAAGATGTCATAATTGCCTTAGGTGATAGACTAAAATTTGTTCTAAAATATAATCAGTGCCTTTGAAGCTACCAGAAAGCTGTTTCTTTGCTGTGGAAATCACCCTGCTCTTCACTGATTTGCAAGGACTCCTACAGACAAATAGTTAAAGACAATTAGCCACAGATAACAATAGAATAAAACTAGGGAAAATCATAGAGCTGTTTAGGGTTTATTTTAGACATTGGGAAGGAAGAAAAATGCTGAGTTATCTCAGGATGATTTGTGAAACAAATAAGGTTACTACTGACCTATTAATTTATGCTTTTAAGGTTGTTCCAATCAAATATCACAGTTTCAGCAAATATGCTAGAGTACAGATCCTTTTCTAGCTACTTCACCTTTCAGTAACTTAGTGTACTAATAGAAAAAAATGACTTTTTGACTGGGTTTGCGTCCTGATTGTTATTTGATAGCTCTTTGACTTTGTTGAATAATTTTGGGTATGATATAATCACTCTGGAACCAAGTTTCTTTATATGCAAAATTGAGGAAATAAAACTTTTTCTAACCAAAGCACATCATCATTATTATTATTAGGGCTGAATGAGATAATGAATGTGGAATGACTTTATATACAATGCATTGAGAAATGCTACATTTAATTTAATGATACAGAATTACTCTTAGATATGCTTATTACATAAACATTTTCACCTGGTTGTGAATGTTCCAACAACTCTAAATGAAAATAATGAAATATAGTCACTGGGTATAAAGACTGCTTTTGTTTTTGTCTTTGTATTCCTGGAGTAGCTCAGCTTAGGCACTTAATAAATATTTGTTAAATTGGGGCATAACAAACAACACTGTCACATTCTCATAATTACAGAAGTTAATACTCCTTTATAAGATTCAGGTACATTTTTTGAGGGGGGATCCCAGGAAAAAAAATCTGTTTTGGATCATTCCAATTGATATCATTATGTTGCCACTATATTCTCTTTTAGTTATGTTAACAATTTACAAAAGGGAACCATCTCTAAAATTAGTCAGATCAATAATAAATTTACATTATGAGCTCAAATACTGCATTCTATTAATTTATTCATTGTTACTTTTTAACATTCACTTCCACAAGATTTGGAATTCCAAATTTTCTCCCTGTCTCATCCCTCCCCCCACTCCAAGATGGTGTATATTCTGAAAATCCCTTCCCCTAATCTGCCCTCCTTTCTATCTCCCCCCTCATTCTCTTATCCTCTCCCCCTTCTTTTTTCTGTATGGCAGGATGCATTTCTATACCCCATTGTATATCTTATTTCCCAGTTGCATGTGAAAATAATTTTTAACATTTGTTTTTAAAACTTTGGGCTCCAAATTTTCTCCCTTCCTCCCCTCCCTCATTGAAAAGGCAAGCAACTAGATACAGGTTATACATGTGTAGTCATGCAAAACACTTCCATAGTGGTCATGTTGTGAAAAACTGAGTATATTTCCCTTAATCCTATCCTGCCCTCCCATTTATTCTATTCTCTTTTTTGACCCTGTCCCTCCTTAGAAGTGTTTGCTTCTGATTACTCCCTCCCCCAGTCTTCCCTCCTCTATATCATCCTCCTGCTCTCTTGTCCCCTTCTTCCCTCAAATAGTGTATTATAAAGACACATGTATGCTAATGAATTCTTGTCACCATGCAATCCATTAAAGTAGATATTCTTAAACTATTTTGCATCACCTAATCTGTGGAAGTGTAAGGACTCCTCAAAATGTTATTTTAGATGCATAAAATTAAATATATGTATACACATATGTATGTATATATGCATATATATGTAACACATACACATATGCACATGTACACATATTATTACAAAGGAAACCAAATATGCAATGTCAGTATTCTTAATAACTACAAACAAAGGAGAACCAATCTTGTTTCCATATTTAAATATCATACTTCTATTGTGAAGAAATGATGTCTCCCCAAACCAAAGGCCATGAGACTAAAACAAAAAATGACAAATGTTTCTATTATATAACATCATAGGTTAGAAATTTTAGCAAAGAACAAGTAACACGTCAAGAATTGACAATACACATGATATGAGCTTTCTTGTAAATCTTAAGTGATTAAAAAAAACTTTCACGCAAGAAAATTGATAGTGTTTTTATATGTATGTATATTTGCATATGTATGGTGTATATATATACATATATATGTATATATATATATGCAAGACATGAAAGAGGATATTTGGTTAATAGCAATAAATTATGTATTTAAACATGTTTGACTCAAGCATAAATGACTGTAATTTGAGAACCTGAATAATTATTGTTTGTCCTCCCATCATATATTCATTTTAGGATTGCCAGATTTAATTATTGAAAATCAAAATAATAACTTTTTTTGTGTTTTGTTTTTGTTTTTTTTGGTGTTGGTTTTTGCTAGGCAATGGGGTTAAGTGACTTGCCCAGTGTCACACAGCTAGTAAATGTCAAGTGTCTGAGATTGAATTTGAAGTCAGGTCCTTCTGACTCCAGGACTGGGACTATATCCGCTGTACCACTTAGCTGCCATGAGAACTTTAACATTAACAAAATCTTCAGGAAGAAAAATCTAGACCAAAGGAAGGAAATAAAAAATATTCATGGAAGTATTTTGCTCATATATTTTTGTCATTTTTCCAAAGTAATACCAGTAATTTTCTAGTGTCAGGTCCAAGGAAGTCCCTTTCTTTCCCATAACTTTTCCAAAAATTATCATTTTAATGTTGGCTGTGTCATTGTTTTATTACATGAGGTATAAAAGATAAATATCATGTGGATATAACATCTCAAAAATAGTTTTGCTTGCAGAAAAAAGGAGAGGCATAAACAATTTGACTTACCTGCCATAGGAAGCTTGCAGAAACTCTACCAATGCACATCAGCAGCTTTGAAATTTTAGGTTTACGGGCTTCCCTAAGATATTGTAAGTTTACATTGTTTGCCTTGCATAACAAACCATTATGCTCCAGAGGCAGAATTTGAACTCAAATATTCATGGATCCAAGGCAAGCTTTCTGTCTACTAGGTGAAGCTGTCTTTTAGTTGGAGTAATTGAGAAATTATGAATTGAGTTGGCAGTGCAAGATTACAGAAACATTCAACTCAATTCAATAAATATTTACTTAAGTTCTTACTATGTGAAAAGTTATTTGATGTTTTCGGGGTAGAAAGAAAAAGTCTTTGTGGAGCTTATTATATTCTACTCTTCTGTTTCTCCTATTATAACATCATGGTGATAAAATAGCTTAAGAACTACAATAGACTTCTGTTATTACATTAATTACCTTTATATTAATAGGTCATTTTTTTTTATTTCATGAATTCTTCTTCCTCCTCCTTGGATAATTTTTCATTGGTAATCCACTAAAAACTTCCTTGACATTCTATTATGATTCTTCTTTTATGATGTGAAAGTGACCTTAGTTTACTGATGGTTATACAAGAGAAGTGCAAGCCTACCATTTTTAAAAATCTTTGACTGTGGGCCTATTATAGACTCCACATATTTTTATGCATGGACCAGTTAAGATAATTTCAGAGAAGCAAATCAACAGAAGACTAGTCACTCAATGAAGACTCCCTTCCTTTGTTTATTTCTCCTTATCAACCCAAATAATTATATAGTAAGCTAGGGGAGAGAAGTAATTGGCATTGCTGGAGGTAATACCGTGTCAATGAAACCAAAGATTTCTTGAAATAATGAAACAATTCCAATATAATATCCCTCATAGTTCCTTTCACTGACTCAGTAAATGAATCAATCGTGGTAAATTTTGAAGTTGTTGGTTTATTCATTTATGTTACATAAATTTATTCCATATCTTACTATTTTTTTACCAACAATTCTTATCTGAAGGAGGGGTAGTTAATGTCAACTATACATTACATGCCATGCTTTCATATTGTTTTTGAACCTTAATAAATCCTATTCAGTTTAAATTTGAGGTTATTAATCTGATTTGTGAATACTGAGGTGGCAACAAATTTGTTTGCCAAAAGGACTAGATTTTTCAAATCACAACTATTGGCTGGATTAAAATCATAGTTGCTAGACAAGATATTTCCCACTTCAACATCTCCAAATATTTCCAGAGAATTCATAAAATATTCAAATATTCTCCAAAGGTATAAATGGCTGAATTTCATATGTGGCTTGTAGACTCAGTCCCATATATTTGGTGACTAAAGTATGTAGTTTAGTTAGATATTTCTTATGACAGAGTGGGAAGAAAAGGAAAAAAAACCTCACAATTTAAGAAATGTTGCAAGTTCCATATTTAGGCCCACAAAATTGAGGATGATAATACCATAACCTCAAATGTTAGTTTATGCATATATCTATATCTAGATATCTATATCTATATATCTATATATCTATATATCTATATCTATATCTATATCTATATCTATATCTATATCTATATCTATATCTATATCTATATCTATATCTATATCTATATCTATATCTATATCTATATCTATATCTATATCTATATCTATATCTATATCTATATCTGTATCTATATCTGTATCTATATTATATAAATACAAGTGTATTATAAATCTTACAATTTATTATAGAATGGTAAGCTATTATATTTCCTGGGGCCTAAGATTTGTTTTTTTGTATTTGATATAAATTCTGGCAAAAAAAGCACTCTAAGATTTAAAAAGGAACATTTGACTTGATTTGATGTGTATCATAGTTTCCTACTTGCTGGTTTAGTCTCAGTATAAAAAGCTCCAAAAAGGTTTGTTCTTTCAAATTTTTATATTTTGCCCTCATAGTTCTGTCAATGCCATTTCTCCATGATCAATAAGAAATTCCGATAAGCCCTAGGAAACTAGTCAAAGGGGTGCCCCCTCCTAGTAAGTGGCACAGGGCTTTAACAACTCTCTTTAGCAAACTGCCTGTGCTGAATCATTTTGACCTATGCACTTCTATAGCAGGGAGCAAACAAATGATTGTACTTGCAGTATATTAGGATAAACAACAACAGCTACAACAAAAACCAACCTTTAGGCATTGCATTGTGTTTAGAACTAAAGTAATAATAAAAAAAAAAGCAGAAGAAAAGAAAAACACTTTAACCCTGAACCATCTAGTGAAAGCCTGTTAAGCAATCTCAGCTGGATGATCTTACCTGAGAGATAAAATTTTAATTTATTTTGCCTAGAAGCTATTTTCTCTGGTAATACTCATTCATAGACATGGGGTGTTGCTAATTCATGCATACTTCATTAGTACATCTGCAAAAGCAAAGAGAAACAGCTGAGTAGAGAAGTGGAACAGCACACCCAAGTCCTCCAGCAGAATACCTTTCCCCCAAGAGTGTGCTGATCAGAGGCATAACATTATCAAATTGGAGAAAACACAGTAGAGGGAAAATGTAGCTCCCCTGGCATTTTTCTCAGTCCTATGCATAATATATTATTTGGGAGATAGCACTCACAAGGATATGTGTATTATTTAAATGTCAGCTTCATCATTTTATCTGGCTAAGAGTTATCTGAAATGAAGGAGTTAGAGTGTAGACAATTGTGACCCAATACAAATTCGGGAGCATTTCAGTGAAGAATATATCAAAGGCAATAGATAATTAATAATTAGTAATTAGAGGAGAACTGAATGTTTACAGGGAAACATATTCTTAAGGAAATTTAAATAAATTGAAATACTAAATTGTATGCACTGATTATTTGGAAACTAGACCTTTGGTAATATGACCATACTATATTTTATGTTGGACTGGATGAAGTCATGACAAATTGAGACAAAGAGAATATGAAGGAGGAGAAGAGGAAGAGGTATGTGCATGTGCTTATAGATGGTAGTTGATACATACTTCTAAGATAGGCAAAGCTTGCAAGAATCTCCATAGCTAAGTTCTTTGGTGAGCTACACAATAAATCAAAAAGTAAAGCTTCAAATTTATATTTAATCAACTTTCTTGGTACCTGTGAGGCCATGTTTATGATTATGGGTAAAGGCCCACACAAAGGAAGTGAAATGATTATTGTTGTGGTAATGGTGATAGTGGTGAGAGTAGGAGTAGTGTACTGAAATAATCATGGAAGATAGGAAAATATTAAGCACTCATTATACTGTGAATGTGGCTAATATGAAAAACAGCAATCAGACCCACACTTTCTCTTTATGCTATTCTTCAACAGACTCTGTTTTAAAAGGAGCTTTAGCTTTAGAATTTAAGAAGTATATCTCTTGGAGTGATCACAAATATTTTTAATGTACATTATCTCATTTTAATCCTAATTTTGGAAGAACAGTGTTTTTCAAAATAAATTGCATATACAATTTGAGAATTATGATTTACTTAGACACTCATTTCATATGAGAAAAGCTATATATGGATGAAGCATGAAAGAGAAACTTATTTAAATATTCAGTAGATTTAAACACTTGTTAGACATTTTTGGTATTATAGTTTAAAATAAATTAAAACCATAGAATTCCAGGATCATAAAGGATCTTAAAGGTCATCAAACTCATACCTTACCCAAAGCATGAATCTTTTCTATAATATTTACAACAGATACTTTTTCACCTTCTGCTTAAACATGTTCCATATTAGGAAACCCGATAGCTCCAAAGGTATCTCATTCCAAAGATATATCCATTTCTATCTACATTATCTATACCTATATGTAACACTGACTACTCTAAACCCAACTGCCTGAAGGTCAGGTTGGTTAGATTTCATCAATCCCTCCTCCCTCAGTAGACACTGGACCACAAATAGAAATTTTAGACAAATTTTATACACTACAAGAAAGTAATATATAGAACATAAACCAGCACACAAGATTAGGTAATCTGACTTGTTATTGGAGAAAAGATTAAAAGCTTTCTGAGTTGGGAAGGAGTGAGTGAGTTTTGGGACTTTTCAAAATATGAAACAAGATGCCACTCAATTTCCACAATTGGGAGGGGGAGAATGAAAAATGAAATCTAAGTCTAAAAATGGAATCAATTTATTAGATGGACTCAGTTTGGTTAGGACAATTTCCATAATTCTTGCTTTACTTCCCCTCCCCTGGGCATTACTTATTTATAGGCCTGATAGTTTTTTTTATGTGTTCATTATCAGAATTATATATCAAGAAAAGGTCACTGAGAATAATCCTCTTAAATAACTTACAGCAGCTATAATAATGATCATCAATACTAAATAACATTAGGTCTTTTTGTATTCTAATTACCCTATCCCCAGATCCATTTAATCAGCACATCTAATCTTGAGTCCCAGATGTCTCATGTAGCTATCTGGTCCTTGAAAATATCTCCTCTTGGACATTCCTGAATATAAGTCATTCTCAAAACATCTCTGAAAAGGGCTATGCTTATCCATTTAAGTCTATTTACAACAGATCTATATAAGAATAACATGAAATTAGGAGTCCATAATTCACCTGAAACTTCAGAGAATTTCAGTTTTTACATGCCACTTGCTGTTTCTATCTTGAACTAACAATGTTTAGAAATAATATACCCTTTGACTCTTAAAGAAACAATAATAGTATTCATATTCTATAGTAGTGCTTCTCGAAGCGTGGCCTAAAGATGTTAGATTGTGCCTACCCATGACCCTTTTGGGGTATCTTTGAAATAAAAAATATCTTCATAGTACTATACCTGATATGAACAATGCTGAAAACAGACTGAAGAATCTAAAAATATCCGTGAGGTCCTAACTTGGAAAATAAGTCTGTCTCTTAAAATAAATACTTCAAAATAAGAAAATGATTTCATTTTCTTTACAATGATTGGTACAATTTTATATGTAAA
This sequence comes from Phascolarctos cinereus, assembly GCF_003287225.1. Lineage (NCBI taxonomy): Eukaryota > Metazoa > Chordata > Mammalia > Diprotodontia > Phascolarctidae > Phascolarctos > Phascolarctos cinereus. The sequence goes on from NW_027556098.1 coordinate 75,866,632, forward strand.
ATCTTTACTCTAATTTTGAGAAATTATTACTGAAATATACTCAATGTCTAAATTTCCCAAAAGAAATATTTAGAAATCAAATATATATATACACTGGTTCTTAGAGATAATAATCTGATACTGTTGCTTTCTTAAAATTCACCATTCCATTCATAAGAAAATTTTTACATTACATCTTTGTCTCATTACTTTGTCTAATTCTCTACTTCAGAGGATATCATCATTATATTACAATTTTACCTCAAAGTTGCAGTATACATTTAATTTAATAGATTTAGCACCACAACAATAAAACTTCTACATGTTGCAATACCAAATCTATAAATCAATATATTTCTACAGTTCACCTTCCCAATTATAGAAATCTTCTATGAAATTAAAAGGAGAAAGAGACATGGTGATGACAATATCGATGTGTCCATTCAAGGGCAGAAACTGACCTGACAAAAACTATTACAGAGTTCCACATATTCACAGGGTATCAAAAGCCAAGCTCATTATTAACTAGATCTAAAATTGGACAAAAAGAAAATAGCATCATGGGGAAACTGAGTCAAAAGGATTTAGGTAATAACAAGGCCATACCCTTCACTATTCCCAGGGATAGATATTTACCTGTAGTAACATATGTCATATTCTCCTTGAATAGTGTGTTATAGGTCAATGATATCAATTTAATTGAATGCATTTACAAATTACCTTACACAAAAAATCATTGATTTTCTTACCTTTGACATTTAATATTAATCACATCTAAAACCTAATATAGAGTTATCTAGTATGAAGTAATTGCATTCAATTGAATAAATAATTATAATAATAATAGTCGACATTTCAACATTGATGTAATGCTTACCATACGCCAAGTACTGTGTTAGGTACTTCACAACCATTATATTATTTGATCCTCACAGTAACCCTTAAATAATCTTCAATTATTGAGTTAGTATTAATTATTCTATTGATTTATTTTAGCTTGCAAGGAGTAATTCATATATATATATGTATACGTGTGTGTGTGTATAAGTATATATGCATGTATATGTGTATATATGTATATGTGTGTGTATAAGTATATATGCATGTATATGTGTATATATGTATATGTGTATGTATGTATATATGTATAAATGTGTGTATGTGTATATATATATATATATATATATATATATATATATATATATATGATCTACATACATACATATGATCTAGGTAACTTCAGAATATTTCAGGTTACATCTAGCCTAACCATAAAATTTTGTAACGTCAGTTAGAAATCAATCAAATACACACACACACATATGTAATAATATATGTGTGTGTGTATATACATACATATGAGTGTGTGTGTGTGTGTATAGATAGATATGTATATATATACTTGCAGTAAGAGATGATTAAATTCCTCATTTCTGCAAAGCTGAACTCCTGTGAAGCTGAACTAAACGCCTACAGAGCTAAGCTTATATGGCCATTTCCCCAGTTAGTGATAGTTTAAGTACCCCTTTGTGGTGTTCTAAGTTAACGTTATCAACCACACTTACCACATATGCCTCACCTTCCAACTAGCTCAATAATTCCAAGAAATCAATTGTAACTAATGTAATGTTATAATCAAAGAGAGTTTAATGATTGTTATACCCTAAAATGCCCTGACTCATCCCAGACATACCTACAAGTACCTGTCTATAGCCCAAGTATTAGCAGCAAGATCTAGGTAACTTCAGAATATTTCAGGTTACACCTACCCTAACCATAAACTTTTGTCATGTCAGTCAGAAATGAATCAAAATAAGTTACTTAATATCCTGTAGCTTTTATTTTCTTGTTTTATTGCTGTAAAAATACACCCTGTGAATCCCCAGGTTTTTTTTTTTTTGGTTATTGAGAAACACTGACCTATTTATTGGTAATTGCTTGCATTACTACAAATAAATATATCTTTGCTTGGATTCCAGACTCTCAAAATTTATATCAGAACAACTCTAGGAGCTGTTTTTATCCTCTTTATAGAGAGAAAAATGAGGTCACAGAGGTGAGGTAATTTGTTTAATGTCACACAACAAATTTCTTAAGATCAAATAGCAAATGTGGCTTATACTAGGTTCTGATTTACCACAATTGTCTTATTTAATTTCAGAACAAATTTTTTTCTCTTATCAAAGATCCATGGTGGCACTCCCAACACCCTATAGCTCTTTCTGTCCTCTGATAGGATTAGCACTCAGAAAAAAAATTCTATATGACTATTTATTAAAGAAATGCAATTTAAAACAACTCTGAGGCACCACCTCACACCCATCAGATTGGCTAATACAACAGAAAAGAAAAAATGATATGGGAAATTTGGACACTAATGCACTGTTGGTGGAGTTGTGAACTGATCTAACCATTGTGGAGGGCAATTTGGAACTATACTCTTTATAAAACTATGTATACCCTTTGATTCATCAATATCACTGTGAAGTCTGTGTCTCAAAGACTTAAAAAAAAAAGAAAAGGACTATTTGTACAAAAAAAAATTACAACAGCTCTTTTAGTGGTGGCAAAGAACTGGTATTTGAGAGAATGCCTACTAATTGGGAAATGGTTAAACAAGTTGTGGCATGTGATTATAATGGAATAATATAACAGTAGAAGAAATCACCAATAGGATGCTTTCAGAAAAACCTAGAAAGACTTACATGAACTGATGCACAGCAATATGATTAGAGCCAAGGGAACATTGTAGAGCATAAAAGCCATATTGTAAAATGAACAACTGTGAGTGTTTTAATATTTTCAGCAATACAATTATCCAAGACAGTCTCAAAGGACTCATGATGAAACAATGTGCCTCAAGACAAAAACTAATGGAGTCTGAATGCAGATTTAAACATGTTATTTTTAACTTTCTTCTTTTGGTTTGAGCTTTTGTCCATAAAATGGCTAATATGTACATTTTAGCACATATGTATCTTATATATTGCACATATATATCATATATCTGATTTCTTATTGTCTCAAGGAGTTGGGAGGGCAGGAAAGGAGGGAGAGAATTTGAAACTGAAATTTAAAAAAAAGTGAAAATTTGTTTATATAATAGGAGAAAATAGGAAAAAAACAATTATTTAAAAATAAAAAAAATAGTAGCGTATTCATTATTTCTAACAGTCACAATCATGGGCCAATGAACTCTTTTAATCTTCACCTTATTTTTTTTTCATTCTTTCATCAAAAATATATTCCATGTATGCAACACTATGCTAGTTTCTAAAAATGAGAGACAATAGAGTGCTGAAATAGTAATCAGTAAGATGTGACTTAAAATTCATAAAGACCAAATGAGATAATACATATAAAATGTAATATAATTTTAAAGGGCTATAAAAATGTCATCTCAGTATTATTTTATTATTTATTTATTGTTTTCATTAATTCTCTTGATATTCTTGATTTTTAGTTCTTCCAGTTGAATTTTTAATTATTTTTTTCTAGCTCTATAAAATGATTTTGTGTAGTTTTATTGGTATTGTGTTAAATAACTAAATTAACTTAAGTAGAATTTTCATTTTTCTGATACTGGCTCAGGTCACACATGAACAACTGATATTTTTCCAGTTTTTTAGGTCTGATTTTATTGTGTGAGATTTATTTTGTAATTGTGCTCATACGGCTCTTGAGTTTATTTTGGCAGGAAATTGCTCAAGTATTTTTTATTGTCTGCAGTTATTTTAAATGGGTTTCTCTTTTGATCCATTTCTGCTAGATTTGGTTGTTAATGTTCAGAAATGATGATGATTTATAGGGGTTCATCTTATATCCTGCCAGTTTGCTATAGTTATTAATTATTTCAACTAGTTTTTTAGTTGATTTTCTAGGATTGTGTGAATATACCATCATATTGTCTTTAATGATTAATAGTTTTATTTCTTCATGGACTTCTAATTCCTTCAATTCTTTTTTCTTTTCTTGTTGCTATGGCTAAAAGTTCTAATACTATATTGAATAATGGAGTGATAATGATATCTTTTCTTCACTGTTGATCTTATTGGCAAGTTTTCTAGCTTATTCCCATTACAAATGATTCTTGCCAATAGTTTTAGATACTGCTTATTCTTTGAAATAAAGTTTCATTTATTACTATGCACTTCAGTGTTTTTAATAAGAAAGGTTGCAGTATTTTGTCAAAGCTTTTTCTCCAGCTATTGACATAATCATATGATTTCTGTTGATATTATTTTTGATATGGTCGATTACACTGGTAGTTTTCCTAATATTGAAGCAATCCAGCATTCCTGGTATTAAAAACACGGTGTCATAGTGTATGATCTTTGTGACATATTGCTGTAATCTATTTGCTAATGTTTCATTTTGATTGTGCATCTAGATGCATTAAAAATTAATCTATAGTTTTCTTCCTCGTTTTTTACTTTTATTAGGTTTCAGGGCCATATTTGTATCATAAAAATAATTCAGTAGTTTATACAGTTTGGGTATTAATTTTTCTTTAAATGTTTGGTAGAATCCATTTGTGAATCTATCTGGTTCTGCAAAATTTTCTTAGGGAGTTCATTGATTGCTTTTTGAATTTTTTTTCTTATGTGCAGTTTTTAAATATTTAAATTCCTCTTTTCTTAGTCTGCATGATGTATATTTTTGTGAGCATTTATTTGTTTTATTTTGATCAAGAGATTTATTGGCCTATAATTGGTTAAAATAGCTTCTAATAATTTCTTTAATTACCTCTCCATTGGTGGTGATTTCATTCCTTTCATTTTTGATACTGTAAATTTGGTTTTCTTCCTTTTTTTAATTAAATTTTAAAATGGTTTGTCTATTTTACTGTTTTTTTATAAGAACACCATCTATTTTTATTTATTATTTCAATGACTTTATTGATTTCAATTTTTATTACTTTCTCTTTTGGTTTTCAGGATTTCTATTTTATTTTTATTTGTGAATTTTTTAATTTTAGTTTTTAGTTTATTTGAGTTCTATGCCCAGTTCATCTCCTCTTTCTCTATTTCATTACTGTAAAAACTTAGTAAGATACATTTCCCCTTAGTGCTGCTTTGGCTGCATCTCATAAATTTTGTATGTTGTCTCATTGTTACCATTCTGTTTTAGGAATTTGTTAATTGTTTCTGTGATTTGCTCTTTGACCCACTTATTCTTGAGGATTAAATTATTAATTGCCAATTAATTTTAATCTATTTTTCCATAGCCCTTTTTTTTAATTTAATTTTTATTGAATTATTATTTGAAAAGGAAAAATTTAAAATGTCTGCTTTTCTGCATTTGCTCGTGAGTTTTTCATGCCCTAATTCATGGTCAATTTTTGTGTATGTGTGATGTGCTACTGAAAAAAAAGGCATATTCCTTCCTATAACCACTCAATCACCTCTAAATTTGCTAAAATTCTATTCATCTCCTTAAGTTCCTTCTTATCCATTCATTCATTAGTTCATCTGTTCATTCATTCATTTGTTTATATATTTATTTATTGTTAACTTTATCTAGTTCTGAGTGGAGAATATTGAGGTGACCGGTAGTATGATTTTGCAGTCTATTTCCTCCTATAACTGATTTAAGTTTTAAAAAATTTGAATTCTACATCCTTTGGTGCACACATGTTTAGTTTTGATATTACTTTGTTGTCCATGGTACCTTTTAGCAAGATATAGTTTCTTTCCTTATCTTTTTTAATTAGATTTTTTTCAGTTTTTGTTTTGTCTGACATCATGATTTTTACCTACATTTTTAAATTTTGGGTGAAGTCAAATATATTCTTCCCTAACCCCTTACCTTTACTCTGTGTGACTCTGTATTTCAAATATGTTTCTTATAAACAATATATTTTATGATTCTGTCTTTTTAGTCTGTTCTGGTATCTGCTTCCATTTTATGGGTGTGTTCATCCCATTCACATTTGCAGTTATGATAACTAATTGTATATTTGCCTCCATCCTATTCTTCTATTTATTTTTCTCTCTCTCACCTTTCATCCCTGTCTCTCCTTTATTTCTGACCATTGCCTCCTCCGATACACCTTCACTTCTATCAGTACCACCCTTTCTCTTATTCCCTCTCTTCCTGTTTCCTTTTGTCTTAAGATAAATCTTTATATCCATCTCAGTGTTTATTTTGTTTTTGTCTTTGAGCCTATTCTTTTTTTTTAATTAATTAATTTTTAGTATTCAACATTCATTTTTATAAGATTTTGAGCTCTAAATTATCCCTTCTCCTTTCCACAAGATGGCATGTAATCTGATATATGCTGAACATGTACAATCATATTAAATAGATTTCCATATTAGTCATATTATGAAAGAAAACTCAGAACAAAAAGGAAAAAACAAGAAAGAAAAAAAAAAGAGAAAATAGTATGATTTGATGTGCATTAAGACTCCATAGTTCTTTCTCTGGATGTAGATAGTATTTTCCATAATGAGATTTTTCCCTTTGATTAAAGGAATTTATTCTGTGAAGTTTGGATTCAGTCAAAGGGCCCCACTTGAGAGCCTAGAGGGTCACATGGGGCCTCTATGTCACGAATTCCTAACTCCTGTCATAAATCATTGCATTACTGAGAAGAGCTAAGTCTATCAAAGTTGGTCATTGCACAATATTGCTGTTACTGTGTACAATGTTCTTCTGGTTTTGTCTTTGAGGCCATTCTTATGAGAATAAGTTGCAAGTGTTGCCAATATCCTTTCATCTTCCCTTCCATTACAATAGTGCTTTTGTACCTTTTTGTGTGAGATAATTTACCCCAATTCTAGCTTTCTCTTCCCCTCTTCTTCCACTGCAAACCCATTTCTCATGCCTTAATTGTTTCAAGGGGTATCATCCCATCACAGACAGTATACCTCCACAGCCATTCTTTCTCTACATACTCCTTCTAATTTCCACAATAAATTAAAAAAACAAAAGATCTTAAGAGTTTTAGGTATCATCTTCCTGTGTAGGAATATAAACATTTAAAACTTATTGAATTCCTTGTTTTATCTTTCCTGTTTACCTTTTCATATTTCTTTTAAGACTTGTATCTAAAGTTCAAATTTTCTGTTCAGTTCTTGTCTTTCATTAGAAATGCTTGAAAGTCTTCTATTTGATTAAATGCCCATTTTCCCCTCAAAAGATTATGCTCAGTTTCACTGGGTAGGTGATTCTTGGTTGTAATCCAAGCACCTTTGCTTTCCAAAACATCATATTCCAGATCTTCCAATATTTTTATGCAGAAGCTGATAAATCCTGTGTAATTCTAACTTTGGCTCCACAACATTTGCATTTTTTGGATATTTGCGGTATTTTCTCATTGATCTAGAATCTCTGGAATTTAGCTATAACAATTTTATCAGTTTTCATTTTGGAATCTCTTTCAGGAAGTGATCAATAGACTATCTCAATTTCTATTTTACTCTCTGCTTCTAGAATATAAGGTCAGATTTCCTTTATAAGTTCTTGAAATATAACCTAGTTCTTTATATATATATATATATATATATATATACTGGTTTTCAGATAGTCCAATAAATTTGAATGATCTCTTTCAGATTACTTTCCAGGTCCATTGCTCTTAGAATGAGAAATTTCATATTTTCCTCAAAGGTTTTGTTGTTGTTATTATTGTTGCTGTTACACTGCATTTTTTAAAAATCATTTGTTGATGTCTCATGGAGTTATTGGCTTCCACTTCCCCAAATCTACTTTTCTTTTTGGCTAGGCAATGGGGTGAAGTGACTTGCCCAAGGTCACACAGCTAGTAACTGTCATGTTTCTGAGGCCAGGTTTGAACCCTGGTCCCCCTGTATCCAGGGCCAGTGCTCTATCCACTGTGTCACTTATCTATTTTTTAAGAAATTATTTTCTTTAGTGAGCTTTTATATCTCCTTTTATATTTGTCCAGTTCTATTTTTAAGAAGTCATTTCTTTTTTTTCCCCAATTTCTGTACTTTTACTAAGTTTTTGACTTTTTTTCCCGTAACTCTCTTGAATTACTCTCATTTGTTTTTCCAATTTTTCTTTTGTTGGTCTTATTTGATATTTAAAATCCCTTTTATTTTTTTAAAGCTTTTCTAGGGGTTCTTTTTGGGCATTTTTCCTTGAGGCTTCACAAGTAACCATTTAAACATTATTGTCTTCTTCTAAGTTTGTGTCTTGATCCTCCTTGTCACCATAGTAAATCTCTACAGTCAAGTTTTTTTTTGTTGTTGTTGCTCATTTCTTTCTTTCTTTCTTTCTTCTTTTTACATTATGGTGAATTTTAGCTCTGCTCCAGGTTTGGAAAGAGCACTGTCCTGTGCATATTATGATGGAGCCTGAGACCTTGCTTTTGGTTTGCACTGGGGGCAGGTCCTCTATTATGGTTTGTACTGGGGGCAGAGCCATGCTGTTGTTATGTCCCAGGCTGATGACCTTGCTCCTGCCCCCAAGAGGTATGGCCTGCCACCGACTTGCTCATGTACTGCCTTCACTCTATTACACTCCCCTCTTATTTCAATGAGACAGACTTTTCCTTTAAGTTGTCCTGTGCTGGAAAATTGATTTGCCACTCCAAAATTGGTTTTGAGGTAGTCGTTTGGAGGGGAATTGGAACAGTTCATGTGCGTTCTTGCCTCACTCTATCATCTTGGCTCCAGAAGTCAACAATAAATATGTACTAGGAACCAGGGACATTACTAGTCAGTGGATGAGGGATAATGTTTATTAAAGACAATCTCTACCATTTGCTTATGACAGTGCCAGTGACATAGTAGGTGTTTAATAAATGCTTGTTGACTGACTTACTCTTGGAACTCAAAATTCCTAAAGTCTAACTCCCTACCTGAACTAGCTCTGTATCTTCATTTTCTTTTCAATATTTCCAAGTATGGACGTCTGTGAGTTGCTATGATACCTAACAACTTGAGAGCAGTATTGCACAGCATTGTTACATCAGTCAGGGAGTTAAATATACAACTCTTGAAATACAATTTAATTTTAGAGCTTCTTTAATTCTGTATTATCACAGGTACCATGTATTTTGGCAGGTAGGTGGTACAATGCATAGAACACCGAGCCTGGAGTCAGAAAGACTGGGCTCAGATTCTTTCTAGTTGTGTGACCTGGGGCAAGTCACTTGACTCAGTTTGTTTCAGTTTCCTCATCTATAAAACAAACTAAAGAAGGAAATGGCAAACCACTCCAATATTTTTGCCAAGAAAACCCAAATGGGGTCTTCTTTCTACCAGTCACAATCATGACACATATTGTTTTGGTACTCATTAGACTATTCACCATTCATTAATTCACTCATTCACATATTGATTCTTTCATTAATAACTAATTACATTTTAACAGCACATAATATACTTTTATAAGTACTAAAAATGGGAGGCAGCAAAGTAGGTTGTCTGAACTGTAATCAGGAAGATTTGAGTTCAAATTCTCCCTCTAATACTTACTAGCTTGGTGTTCTTGGGTTATGGAATTTTAACTTCTACAAACCTCAGTTTCCTCAATAGTAAAATGTGAATGAAATTACATCTACATAACAGGGTTCCCATGAGGATCAAATGAAATAATACATTGGTAGGTTGAATTTTGGGTGCCCTAAGTGAAATTTAAGGCACACTTTTATGTTGCTACTATTGTTCACTATATATCTTCATTTAGGTACAGTTGTATGCAAAGAGTGAATGTTCAATTACTTATTAATCTATTTGCCTCTATTTATTCTATAAATGATTTTACAAACAAATTTAGCAAAAGTCTGAGTTAGTTGGTTATTTCTAATTTCAACAACTGAATTCCATATTGGGTTTGTATAATCATTCAAAGAAACTTTGATTTTATCTATTCATTAGGGAGTATTTATATGGAATTGAAGGGAAGAAGAGAGAGGACAGGATCTGAAAGCATGGGAGGGATTTAAACTTCAACGAAACAGCAAAACAATTCAGATTACCGATGAATAAAAAGTTGTAGAATGTTATTGTGAGTTAGAATAAAAGCTTGTTTAGAATATGAATTGTTTTTTTTCTTTGTGTTTGTATTCTCAGGACTTAACATAGTGCCTAGAACTTAATAGGCATTTAATAGCACATGTTCATTGATATTTGATAGATTTGTTGGTTGAATTTTGGATGGATGAATGGGTTTTTTAAAAGGTATTTTATGAGAGTATTGTATATCTAAAAATTAACAAGAATATAAATATAGAAGTAAGGGAGTAAAGTATTTGTAGAGTCACATATCTGTATATCTATATCTGTCTGTATCTCTAGCTATATATCTATATATATATATTGCTCATTATTTAGGAAAAAGGGTAAGAGGAAAATATCCAGACATCAAATTTATCTAATGAACTAGTAGATGTATTTTGATCAAGTACTTATAAATTTACAGGCTTTCAAAAAAATAAGATATTGTTTCAGAAAGGAAACAATGAGCATGACTGGGAGGTTTGGGATGTAGGAAAAAAGGAAGTTGAAGTTGAAATCAAAGGAGTAAACATATATGAAATGGGTAATAGTCATTAAGAACGAGGAAGAGTTCTAATTCCTCTTCTATGCCACTAGATTGTATACACATTTAAGAATGATACAATTTTCATAGAGGATTCTGGGAAGATGGTGGAGTAGGTCAGAAAACTTTTGGCTCCCCAATTTGCCTGCTTAGAAAAAAAAGAGAGAGAGAGAGAGAGAGAGAGAGAGAGAGAGAGAGAGAGAGAGAGAGAGAGACAGAGAGAGACAGAGAGACAGAAAGAGAGAAACATTGCCTTAAAGGAGTAGAAATGAACACAGGATAAAGCAATTATTCCCCAAGACAATTTTGGAAGACCCCAGGAAAGACCTGACCTCCAGAGGGAGAGGTTCAGCCTGAGTGAAGTGCAAATAGCTCCAGGTAAACTCTACAACATCAACAAACAATAATCCCTGTGTTGAGAGGCAGTCTTAGCCTTAGAACTTTAATTTTACAGAAAGTGTGGGAATCTGACAGCTGAACAGGAGAAGACTGAAGGAATTTTTACTGTCAATGAACACCAAGAATAGCTGTGCTGAAGAGCAACTTGCCAGGTTGTGGTAGTGGGAATAAAAAAAGGAGCTAATATACACATGGTGAGTCAAGTAGTGAGAGAGGGGTACCCTGTTGGCTGTGGTCACTTGCAAAAGAACATAGTCCCTGGTTTCAGTTCCAGGAGAGTGAGAACAACTATAATTTGCAGCCACCAGTGGGACCAGAGGGAACAAGATTATTTGTACAACAGTGTAACTGGGAGCTTTATTCATGAGTTAGTAGTGGAGTACAGAGCCGGACATTGGGCCCTGAGACATATCTCAGAAAATAACAGCAAGGAAGACCTGAGACTTGGGGCATCATTTCCCATAAGTCAGGACTACAACTTGATTACACTAGTAGCTGCTAAAAAAACAAAAAAAAATGAGTTAGCAGAGAAGGAGAAGCCAACCATAGATAGTTACTATGATGATAGAGAAGATCTGGGTTCATATTCAGAGGAAGATAATAGAGCTAAAAAAAACCGCTCCTTTTTCAATGAGAAATTTCAAATGATCCCAATCACAGAAAGATTTCTTTGGGAAAACTTTAGAAAGACTTCAAAAATCAAATAACAGAGATTGAGGAAAAATTAGAAAAAAATAAGAGCAAGCCAAGAAAATTATGAGAAGAAAGTCAATCAATTGAAATAGAGAATTAAAAATTTAAGGAACAAAAACATTCCTTGAAAACTAGAACTGGGTAAGGGGAAGCTAATGACATTCTAAGACACCAAGAAATCATAAAAAAAATCAAAGGAATGAAAAAATAGAAGAGAAAGTGAAACATCTCATAGGAAAAACAACTGATCTGGAGAACAGACTGAGAAGAAATAATATAAGAACAGTTAGACAGCCTGAAAAATATGATAAAAAAATCTTAATACAACATTACAATAAATTATAAAGGAAAATTGCCCTGAAGTTCTGGAAAAAAAGGCAAATCAGAAAAAAAAAATTCACTGATTAACAGTGGAAAGAGATCCCAGGGGGAAAACTTACAGGAATATTATAGCCAAATCTCAAAGCTCCCAGGTTAAGGATAAAATATTGGAAGCAGCAAGAAAAAAATGTCATGAAGTTACAATAAGTATTACACAAGAACTAGCAGCTACTATGTTGAAGGACAGTAGGTCTTGGGATACTATATTCTGTAGAGCAAAAGAGTTGGGGTTACAATGAAAGGTAACTTACCCAACAAAAGTTAAGTATAATCCTGAATGGAAAAAAAAAAGGACATTTAAAGAAATGAAAAACTTTCAAGTTTTTGTGAAAAAACCCTAGAACTTAAGAGAAAATTAGACACATAACTTCCAAGAGAAGTATAAGGTAAACATTAAAAACTGATAAGAATGCACCCAAAAAATAAAATTGTGTACTTCATATATGTAAAAATATTAGCAGTAGTCTTATGATTGCCATCATTATTTAGGTAGTTTGAAAGAAAGGTTTGGGCTGAGCTAAGTATAATGGGATGATTCTAAAAAAATAAAGATGTGTAAAAAGAGGCCAAAAAGGAAAAATTGATACAGAAGAAGCTAGTGGTGGAGGGGAGGTGGGTAGTGCTGGAAACTTACTCTCATTCAGAATGGGTTAAAGAGAGAAAACACACAAACACAGACACAAGTGTGTGCCTCTGTGTCTGTGTCTGTGTGTTTTTTTGTGTGTATGAAAGTCTTCTAAATTCAGAAAGAAGTAAGACAAGAAGGGGAAAGGGTGGAGGGAGAGGATAAGGGAAGCACGTTAAGAGGGATAGATAGGTTAAGGAATAGGAGGTCAGGGTAGAAGTAAAGCAGAGTGAGGAGAGATAGGGTAAATATGCAGGGAAGTATAGTGAGGAAAAATAGGAATTAAGAAATATGCAACAAGTAATTGTAGCTTAGATATGAATGGGACAAACATACTCAAAAAATAGAAATGGATAGGATATTTAAAATTTGAATTCAATAATTTGATTTCTGTAATTTGAATTCAATTTGAATTCAATTTGTTTTCATGAAAGGTGGCCAGGAGAAGAATTTATTATGTTAAAAAAATGTAGAGTTAGTAATCATTACCTCAGACACATTTAAAATTAAAAAAGATTTAATCAAAAATAAAAAAATAGGGGAGCCAAGATGTTGGAGCAAAAGCAGTGACTTGCTTGAGCTCTCCCCTAAACCCCTTTAAATACCTGTAAAAAAATGGCTCGAAACACATTCTAAAGCAGCAGAACTCACATAAAGAAAGAGTGAAACAAATTTCCAGCCTAAGACAATCTGGATGGTTGATTAGAAAGGTCTATCCATGAAGTGGGGAGAGGAACATAGTTCAGCATGGGTGCACAGGCAAAATAGGCCTTAGCAAATCTGGAGCAGGCCTCAGAGGACTGAATCATAGGCAACTATGTTGGTTTCCAGACTTCTTAACACATAAACATCAAAGACAACTTAGAAGGTCAGTAGTAAAAGTCTGTGACTGCAGTGAGGGAGAAGCTTGGTCACAGCCCCAGTCCCATGCATAGCCCCAGGGCAGTGGCTTCCTCCAGAGACTGAGGAGGAATCAAGTGGCTGATCAGAGGTGGATTATAGGGATCTCCTTGCTACTGCAGGATTCTCTTGCTTTGCTCATGCTTGGATCTGGGTGACTGTCCTGGGGCAAGGAGGAGTGCTGGCATGGTGGAGCTTGTGGTGGCAGTATAGAGTGAATCCTCGTCACAGTTCCAAGGCAGAAAAGAGTGCTTGTGGTCACTCATAGTCCAGAGTACAGGCCAAGAAAGGAGTAAACACCTTGATCCTTATCACATGACTTTGGAAGAACTGAAAATTTGAGTTCCTTAGAAGTATCTCTAAATACAGCTATGTGAAACCCCTGATGCTTGGAATAGTGCATTATCCACACTTGAAGCAGATCTCTACCTTAATAAAGAGTTTATAACTCAAGTAATTGGCTGGGATAATGAGGAAATCTCACAAAAAAAGTAAGAACATAGAATCTTTCTTTAGTGACAAAGAAGATCAAAATGTACAACCAGAAGAAGACAACAAAGTCAAAGCTCCTACATCCAAAGCCTTCAAGAAAAATATGAAGCAGTCACAGGTCATGGAAGAGCTCAACAACGATTTTGAGAAACAAGTAAGACAAATCAGAAAAACTGGGAAGAGAAGTGAGAGTGATGCAAGAAAATCATGAAAAACAAGTCAAAAGCTTGCTGAAGAAGACTCAAAAAAATACTGAAGAAAATAACACCTTAAAAAATACCTTAGGGGGGTGGGGGCAGGATGGCAGAGTAAGAGTAGTGATCTGCTTGAGCTCTTCCCTAAACCCCTCCAAATACCTATAAAAATGGCTCTAAACAAATTCTAAAGTACCAGAACCCACAAAAAGACACAATGAAACAAATGTCCAGCCCAAGACAACCTGGGTGCTTGATCAGAAAGCTATGTCGCACCAGGGTGGGAGAGGAACAGAGTTTGATGTGGGCACTCAGGCCGCAGTGAACCTGGAGCAGGCCTCAGAGGACTGAATTGCAGGCAGCTGTGGCTTCCATACTTCTCAACCCATGAACACCAAAGACAACTTAGAAGATCAGTGGGACAAGTCTGTTTCTGCAGTGAGAGAGAAAAGTGGTGTCCCAGCCCCATTCTCCAAGCTGGGCCCCAGGGTGGTGTCTGCCTCCTGAGCTTCCATCCCACAGACTTAAGGGGGAATTGAGTGGCTTATCAGAGGGGGATTGCAGGGATCTCTCTGCTGGTGCAGGATTCTCTTGCTTTGACCTTGCTTGGATCTGGGTCACAGTTCTTGGTGCTGGTCCTGGGGAAGGAGGAGCACTGCTGTGGTGGAGCTTGTGGTGGCTGTGGAGAGAAAATCCTCCTCACAGTTCCAAGACAAAAAAGAGTGCTTGTGGTCACCCATAGATCAGGGGACAGGCCAGGAAAAGAGTAAACACTTAGCCTCTTCTCATACCACCTTGGAAGAACTGAAAATCTATAGGTCCCTAGACGTATATCTGAAAACAGCTGCACAAAACCCCTGAAGCTTGGAACAGTACATTCTCCACACTGGTAACATACCTGTACCTTAAAAATGAGTTTATAACTCAAGTAATTGGCTGGGATCATGAGAGCAAGCAGTGCAAATAGAGTCAGACAATAGAATCTTACTTTGGTGAAAAAGATCAAAACATACAAACAGAAAAAGATAATGAAGCCAAAACCCCTACATCCATAGCCTCCAAGAAAAATATGAATTGATCGCAGGCCATGGAAGAGCCAAAAAGGATTTTGAGAAGCAAGTAAGAGAAGGAGAGGAAGAACTGAGAGTGATATTCTAAAGGAGACCCAAAAAAATACTGAAGAAAATAACACCTTAAAAAATAGCCTAACCCAAATGTAAAAGGTGTCCAAAAAGCCAGTGAGGAGAAGAATGCCCTAAAAAGCAAAATAGGCCAAATAGAAAAGGAAATCCAAAAGCTTAGTGAAGAAAATACTTCCTTAAAAATTAGAATGGAGGCTTCTGGTTCTCCACCATGATGCAAAGTCAGGGTGAAAAGGAAAACCCCATGTGAAAACTGTGAATCTGTAAGCTCTGCCTCAACATCTGTGTTGGGGAGAGTGGGGATTGACTGACCCAGGCTGCCAAAGTGTTGGAGCAGCTCACAGGGCAAACCCCAGTGTTCTTCAAAGCTTGCTATACTGTCAGATCTTTTGGAATCAGGAGAAGCAAGAAGGTCACTGTTCACTGTACAATCCATGGTGCCAAAGCTGAAGAAATTCTGGAGAAGGGGTTGAAGGTGCGAGAACATGAGTTAAGGAAAAATAAATTCTTAGACACCAGCGACTTTGGCTTTGGGATCCAAGACCATATCAGTCTGGGAATTAAATGTGACCTGAGCATTGGCATCTAAGGCTTGGACTCATATGTGGTGCTCAGCAGTCCCGGGTTCAGCATTGCAGACAAGAAGCATAAGACAGGCTGCACTGGGGCCAAACACAGGATTGGCAAAGAGGAAGCCATGCGCTGCTTCCAGCAGAAGTACGATGGCATCATCCTTGGCAAATAAAGTCCTGTTTTCTATTAAAAGGTCAATAAAATCATCACTGAAGTGTAAAAAAAAATTAGAATGGAGCAATTGGAAGCTAGTGATTTTGGGAGAAATCAAGACACTGTAAAACAAATCCAAAAGAATGAAAAAATGGAAGCAAATGTAAAGTGTCTCATTGAAAAAATGTTTGACCTGGAAAGTAGATCCAGAAGAGAGAACTTAAAAGTTACTGGGCTATCTGAAAGCCATGATCAAAAAAAGAACCTAGGCATCATCTTTCAAGAAATTATCAAGGAAAACTACGCTGATATTCTAGAACAAGAGGGTAAAAAAGAAATGGAAAGAATCCACTGATCACCTCCTGAGAGGGATCCCCAAAGGAAAACCTCTAGGAGTGTTGCAGCCAAATTTCAGAGTTCCCAGGTCAAGGAGAGAATATTGCAGGCAGTCAGAAAGAAACAATGGAAGCATTGTGGAAACACAATCAGGATAACACAAGATTTAGCAGCTTCTGCATTAAGGGACCAGAGGGCATGGAGTATGATATTCCAGAGGGCAATGGAGATAGAATTACAACCAAGAATCACCTGCCCAGCAAAACTGAGTATATTCCTTCAGGGTAAAAAATGGTGACTCAGTGAAATAAAGGACACATTCAACTGGGTATGGAAATCTTTACCCTTCAGGAAAATTGGTGAGGCAAACACTTCTAAGGAGGGACAGGGTCAAAAGAGAGAATAAAATAAATGTGGGGGGGCATGATAGTATGAAGGGAAATCTAGGTTTCAAATTGTCTCTCTTCCTCCCTTCCCACCCACCCTTATTGAAAAGGCAAGCAACTCAATATAGGTTGTACATTTGCAGTTATGCAAAACACTTCCATAGCAGACATGTTGTGAAAAACTAACTCTATTTCCCTTAATCCTATCCTGCCCTCCCATTTATTCTATTCTTTCTTTTGACCCTGTCCCTCCTCAGAAGTATTTATTTCTGATTACCCCCTTTCCCAGTCTGCCCTCCTCTCTATCATTTCCCTGTTCTCTTGTCCCCTTGTCCTCCTATTTTCCTGTAGGGTAAGACAGATTTCTGTACCCAATTGAATGTATATGTTATTGCCTCCTTAAGCCAAATCCTATGAGAATAAGATTCACTCATTTCCTCTCACCTTTCCCCATTTCCCCTCCATTGTAAGAGACTTTTCTTTTCTGTTTTTTTTGTGAGATAATTTACCCCATTCTACCTTTCCCTTTCCTCTTCTCTGAGTATAATCCCCTCTCATCCTTTAATTTTATTCTCCAGATATGACCCCTTAATCTTCAGCTCACCCTGTGCCCTCTATCTATATATCTACATATACATGTAATTTTTTTCCTCCAACTACCCTGATGCTGACAAAGGTCTCATGAGTTATAAATATCTTTTTTCCATGCAGGAATGTAAACAGTTCAATCTTAATAAGTCTCCTATGATTTCTCTTTCCTGTTTACCTCTTCATGTTCCATTTGAGTTCTGTATTTGAAAGTCAAATTTTTTATTCAGCTCTGGTCTTTTCATCAAGAATGCTTGAAAGTCCTCTATTTCACTAAATGACCATTTTTTTGCCCTGAAGGATTATATTCAGTTTTGCTGGGTAGGTGATTCTTGGTTGTAATCCTATCTTCTTTGCCCTCCAGAATATTATATTCCATACCTTGTGGTCCCTTAATGTAGAAGCTGCTAAATCTTGTGTAATCCTGATTGTGTTTCCACAGTACTTGAAATGTTTCCTTCCCCATTGCCTGTCTAAAAATTAAAAACAATAAAAAAAATAAGAAGAACAAACCAAAAGGCTACACTAAAGATAATTATAGTTTATAGCACAACAAGCTGAAGTGATTTATGGAGGCTTTTGCAAAATTGTGTTCTTCAGAGTTTAGGGAAGGGAGAAAGTCTTTTACAATGTCCTAAAATGTGAAAAAAAGGAACTAAGGGAACATACTAGAGAAATAGTACTGGTCCACTTCTTAGCATTTAGTGTGAGAGGTAGTTTTCACTGTGATCTGGGTTTTTTTTTTAATTTATTTAAATATGAATTTTTAGTATTCAACATTCACTTCCACAAGATTTTGAGCTCCAAATTTTCTCCCCATCCCTAACTTCAAGGCACTTTACATTCTGAATACTCTTCCTCTAATGTGCCCTTCCTTCTATCACCCCACCCTTCTCTTACCTACTTTCCCTTCTGTTTTTCTGTGCAGCAAGATAGATTTCTAGACCACATTGCCTGTGTATCTTATTTCCCAGGTGCATGTAAAAACAATTTTTAATATTTGTTTTGAAAACTTTGGCTTCCAAATTCTCTCACTTCCTCCCTCCCTACCCACACTCAATGAGAAGGCAAGCAACTCGATATAGGTTGTACATGTGTAGTCATGCAAAACCCTTATATAGCAGTCATGTTGTGAAAAACTAAGTATATTTCCCTTCATCCTATTCTGACCTGGAACAGCTGAACCAGAAGAAAGATGGGAAGCAGCAAAGCAGTAGCCCAGGTAGCTTGAGGGATTAAAGGGAAAAGCCCTCTTACACTGGGGGAAGGGTAGAAGGACAGAACAGGAAGCACCCCAGCCAGTTAGCAGAAAGCCACACTTTAGTACACCAGGAAGAGATCCTGGTGCCTCAGCATTGTACAGCAAACAGGTCTCTCAGTGCCTCAACAAAAACAAGGGAAACAGCACTACAAAAAGCCCCAGGCAGATAAACACCCTGCAGCATTCATCTGAAAGGAGCTGAAGAAAGCAACCTAAGGTGCCCTAAATTTACAACCTTGCTGATTCCAGCCCAACACCAGGCAAGCTATCAGAACCCTGCAGCCTCCAACTGCCAAACAGGAGGAGATCCTGAAGTCCAGGTGGTAGAGCAGGAAAATACCAACACCTGTATCTCCAAGTGTCTCAGTGAGGGTGGGAAACCACTGGAAAACAGCTCAGAAAACCACCAGGTGCCTAGGCGTTCTACAGCAAAGGAGTCTCCCTGTGTCTCAGCTGAACTAAGGGAGGCAGCACTGAAAGGGGACCCAGGAAGATAAACACCCCGAAGAACCCACCTAAAAGAAGCTGAAGAAAGCTGAAGGAAAGGAAAAGAAGGCAATCTAGAATTGCCTAAAAGCTCCAGCCTTGCTGATTCCAGCCCAACACCAGGTAAACTGTCAGAAGCCTACAGCCTCCAATTGCCAACATAAGAGGCCCCAGAACACAAAGCCAATGACTAAGACCTAGGCTCCCAACACAGGAAGCTTGGTCAGTGCCCTCTGATTGCCAGCAGAAGAGCTCAAACACTTTAAAGACCAAGGAATAAAGAAGCACCATGAGTAAAAAAAAAAAAAAGTAGCATAGATTCATATAATGAGAAGAGTGAAGATGAAGACAGAAAATCTGAAGAGGACAACATTGTCAACAAACCCACATCTGCAACATCAAAAGGGAATATGAACTGGTCTGAAGCCCAAAAAGCCTTCTTACAAGAGCTCAAGAAGGATTTCAAAACTCAAATGAGAGATGGTAGAGGAGTCCTTAAAAAATACAAGTGGCAAATTGGAAAAAAAAGTACACTGAAGAAAACAAATCCCTAAAAAACACAATTGACAAACAGGAAAAAGAGCACACTGAAGAAAGCAAATCCCTTAAAAATGCAATTGGCCAATTGGAGAATGAAGTACAAAAGCTAAGAGAAGAAAACAATCTGTTAAAAAACTAGAATTGGAGAAATGGAAAATAATGACTCTATGAGAGAGCAAGAATCAGTCAAAAAGAAACAAAACAAAATGAAAAAAAGTAGATGAAAGCATAAAATACCTCATGGGTAAAACAACTGATCTGGAAAATCAATCCAGGAGAGACAATTTAAAAATTATTGGACTACCTGAAAATCATGATGAAAAAAAGAGCCTGGACATTATCTTTCGGGAAATCATAAAGAAAAACTGCCCAGAAGTCCTAGGACCAGAAGGTAAAATAACCATAGAAAGAATCCACTTCTTACCACCTGAAAGAGATCCTAAATTGAAAACATCAATAGCCAAATCCCAAAATTACCAGATGACAGAAAATACTGCAAGCAGCCAAAAAAAAAATAATTTAAATGTCATGGAATCACACTCAGGATTACACAGGACCTTGCAGCTTCTACATGAAAAGACCACAGGGCATGGAACATGATATTCTGTAAGGCAAAGGAGCCTGGATTGCAGCGAATGATCAACTACCCAGCAAAAATGAGAATGATATTTCAGGGAGTTAGATGGATATTGAGTGAAATAGAGAACTTCCAAACCTTCCTGATAAAAAGACCAGAGCTCAACAAAAATTTTATTTTCAAGTACAAGATTCAACAAAGACATAAAAAGGTAAATGGGTCAGAAAGATACAATATGTTGTTAATAAGGGCAAACTTTTCACATCCCTACAAGTGAAGATGACACTTGCAACTCTTGAGAACTGTATTGTTATTACACCATGTTAAAGGAGTATACAAAAAGAGGGTGGATAAAATTTGACATTGATGTAATGACAAAAAACAGTCTAATCAAGTGGGTTAAATGGATCCAGCTAAGTGGATTAGTCTGATATAAGAAAATGTACTGAGAAAGGAGGAAGCAGACAAGGGAAAATTACATTACAGTAAAGGACACAAAGTCCTATCACAGCAGACGGAAAGAAGGGAGGTAGATGAGCATTGTTTGAACCTAAATCTCATAAGATTTGGCTCAAGAAGGGAATAACATAATCAGTTAGGTATAGAAATATAACTTGCACATAGGCAGTAGGAGGGAAAAGGGGAAAGAAAAGGGAGGGAAGAAGAAGTAAGGGTAAAGGGGGAGAAATGGTAAAGGGCTAATAGAAGGGAGGAGGGACTGAAGGAGGTGGTAGTCAAAAGCAAAACACTGAGAAGGGGGAAAGGAGAAAGAAAAGCATAAACAGGAGGGGAAAAGGATGGAGAAAAAGACAGAGAAAGTAACTATAACTGTGAATGTGAGTGGGATGAACTCTCCCATAAAACGGAAGTGGATAAGAGAATTGATTAAAAACCGTAATCCAACAATAAGTTGTTTACAGGAAACACATTTGAAAAATAGTGACACATACATGGTAAAGGTAAACAGCTGGAGCAAAATATATTATGCTTCAGCTGAATTAAAAAAAAGGGTAGCAATCCTCATGTCAGACAAAGAAAATCAAAAATAGATCTTATCAAAAGAGATAAGGAAGGAAACTATATCCTGCTAAAAGGTACCATAGACAATGAAGTAATATCATTACTAAACATGTATGTACCAAATGGTATAGCATCCAGACACTTAGAGGAAAAGTTCATGACGTTACAGAAAGAAATAGACAGCACAGGTATACTAGTGGGGGACCTTAGTTTACCCCTCTTTGAACTAGATACATATAACCACAAAATAAACGGGAAAGAAGTTAAGGAGGTGAAGAGAATATTAGCAAAGGTAGGTATGATAGACTTGTGGAGAAAACTGAATGGGAATAGAAAGAAATATACTTTTTTCTCTGTGGTATATGGCACATACAAAAAAATTAACCTCATAATGCAATGCAGAAAGGCAGAAAAATTAAATGTATCCTGTTCAGATCATTATGGAATAAAAATAAATATGTAATAAAGGGCCTCGGAAAGATAGACTTAAAAATAATTGGAAACTAAATAATCTAATCTTAAAAACATGATTGGGTGAAACAACAAGTCATAAAAACAAACAATAATTTCATTCAAGGGGCAGCTAGGTTGCACAGTGAAGAGAGCACTAGCCCTGAAGTCAGGAGTAGCTGAATTCAGATCTGGCCTCAGACCAAACACTTGACACTTACTACCTGTGTGACCCTGGGCAAGTCACTTTACCCCAATTGCCTAAAAAAATAAATCAATAAAAATAAAATAAAAAATAATAATTTCCTTCAAGAGAATGATAATAATGAGACAACATACCAAAACTTAAGGGATGCAGCAGAAGTATTTCTTAGGGGAAGTTTCATATCTCTAAATACCTACATAAATAAGATAGAAAAAGAGGAGATCAATGAATTGGGCATACAACTAAAAAAAAACTACAAAAAGAACAAATTAAAAATCCTCAGGTAAACACCAAATTAGAAATATTAAAAAGAAAAGGAAAAATTAATAAAATTGAAGTTAACTATTGAACTAATAAATAAAACTAAGAGCTGGTTTTAAGAAAAAAACAATAAAATAGATATATCTTTGGTTAATTTAATTAAAAAAAGAAGAAAACCAAATTAGTAGTATCAAGAATGAGAAGGGTGAAGCTACCAGCAAGGAAGAGGAAATTAAAATGTTAATTAGGAATTATTTTGCCCAAGTATATGCCAACAAATTTGACAATCTTAGTGAAATGGATACATACTTAGAAAAATACAAATTGCCTAGATTAACAAAAGAGGAAGTAAAATACTTAAATAACCCCATCTTAGAAAAAGAAATTGCACAAGCCATTGATGAACTCCCTAGGAAAAAATCTCCAGGGCCAGATGGATTTATATGCTAATTCTATTAAACATTTAAAGAACAATTAATTCCAATACTATATATTCTATTTGGGAAAATAGGTGAAGAAGGAGTCTTACCAAATTCTTTTCATGATAGAAATATGGTGCTGATACCTAAACCATGAAGAGTCAAAACAGAGAAAGATAATTATACACCAATTTCTCTAATGAATATATATGCAAAAATTTTAAACAAAATATTGGGAAATAGATTACAGCAACTTATCACAAGAATAATACACTATGACCAGGAAGGATTTATACAAGGAATGCAGGAATGGTTCAATATTAGGAAAACTATCAGTATAATTGAGCATATTAACACCAAAACCAACAGAAACTACAGGATCATCTCAATAGATGCACAAAAAGCTTTTGAGAAAGTACAACACACATTCCTTTTAAAAACAGCAGAAAGCCAAGGCATGGGGCAGCTCAGTAGATAAAGCACAGGCCCTGAAGTCAGGAGGACCTGAGTTCAAATCTGGTCTCAGACCAAACACTTGATACTTGGTAGCTGTGTGACCCTGGCAAGTCACTTAACCCCAATTGTAAAAAACAAAACAAAACAAAAAAAACCCCAGGAACCAAAATAAATTAAAAAAAAATAATAGGTATAAATGGAGTCTTCCTTAAAGTAATAAATAGCATCTGTCTAAAACCTTCAGGAAGCATTATATGTAATGAAGACAAGCTAGAAGCATTTCCAATAAGATCAGGGGTGAAACAAGGATGTCCATTATCACCATGGTTATTCAATATTGTACTGGAAACATTAGCTTTAGCAATAAGAGAAGAAAAAGGAATTGAAGGTATTAGAATAAGCAAAGAAGAAATAAAGCTACCAGTCTTTGCAGATGACATGATGATATACTTAGAGAATCCTAGAGAATTAAGTAAAAAACTACTTGAAATAATGAACAACTTTACAAAGTTGCAGGCTATAAAATAAACTCACATACATCATCAGCATTTCTCCATATTAAGAACAAAGCCCAAGAGTAAGAGATAGAAAGTGAAACTCCATTTAAGCTTACTGTAAACATTATAAAGTCTTTAGCATTCTACCTACCAAAACAAATCCAGGAACTCTATGAACACAATTGCAAAATACTTTCCACACAAAATCAGATCTAAATAATTAGAAAAAAAACATCAGTTGATCATGGGTAGGCCGAGCTAATATAATAAAAATGACAATTCCACATAAGCTAATTTACTTATTCAGTGCTGTATCAATCAAACCACTAAAAAATTATTTCATAGAGTTAGAAAAAATAATAACAAGATACATTTAGTAGAACAAAAGTTCCAGAATATCATGGGAACTAATGAGCAGAAATGGAGAGGAAGGTAGCCTGGTAATTCCAGACCTTAAAATGTATTATAAAGCAGCAATCATCAATACTGCTTGGTACTGGCTAAGAAATAGAGTGGTGGATCACTGAAATAGGTTAAATACGCAAGACACAGTAGTCAATGACTATAGCTATCTATTATTTGATATACCCAAAGACCCCAGCTTCTGGGATAAAAACCCACTTCTTGAAAAATACTGCTGGGAAAACTGGAAAAGAGCACGGCAAAACTAGGCATAGACCAAAATCTCACACTATATATCAAAATAAAATCAAAATGGGTTCATGATTTAGATATAAAGGTGAATACTATAAGCAAACTGGGAGAGCAAGGAACAGTTTACCTATCAGATCTTTGGAGAACAGAAGAACTCATGACTAAACAGGAGATAGAGAACACCACACGGAGCAAAATGGATAATTTTGATTACATTAAATTGAAAAGATTTTGCACAAACAAAGCCAAGGCAACTAAGATTGGAAGGAAGGTAGAATATTGGTAAAGAATTTTTACAACCTGTTTCTCTGATAAAGGACTCATTTCTAAAATACATAGAGAATGAAGTCAAATTTATAACAATACAAGCCATTCTCCAATTGATAAATGGTCAAAGGACATGAACAGAGTTCTCAGATGAAGAAATTAAAGCCATCTGTAGTCACATGAAAAAATGCTCTAAGTCATTATTGATTAGAGAAAGGTAAATCAAAGCAACTCTGAGGTACCACATTACATCCATCAGATTAGCCAACATGACAAAACAGAAAAATTACAAATGTTGGAGAAGATGTGGGAAAACTGGAACTCTAATGCATTGCTGGTTAAGTTGTGAAATGATCCAACTATTTTTGAGAACAATTTGGAACTATGACCAAAGGGCTACAAAAATGTGCATAGTCTTTGACCTAGAAATGGCACTTCTAGGGCTATATCCCAAAGAGATCATACAAATGGGAACAGGACCCACATTTTACAAAAATATTAATAGCATTCTTTTTGTGGTGCCAAAGAATTGGAAACTGAGAGGATGCCATCAATTGGATAATGGCTGAACAAGTTGTGGCATATGAATATAATGGGATACTATTGTGCTATAAGAAATGATCAACAAGCTGACTTTAGAAAAACCTGGAAAGACTTGTATGGTATGATGCTGAGTGAAGTGAATAGAACCAAGAAAACATTTTACATGATAACAACCATGTTGTGTGATGACTCTTGTTAAACTTAACCTTTCCAAGCAATAGGAGGATCTAAGACATCTCCAGAGACCTCATAATGGAAAATGCACTCCACATCCAATGAAGGAATTATGGAAATTAAATTGCTATTATTTTCCTTTGTTGAGTTTTGTTTCCTCTTTCTGATGGTTCCTTCTATTGGTTTTAAATTTTACTTACAATATCACTAAAGTGAAAATGTGTTTAATAGGAATGTAAATGTGTAGCCTATATCAGATTGTTTGCCATCTTGGAGAGGGTGGTGGGGAGGAAGGGGGAGAAAAATTTTAAACTCAAAAGCATATGGAAGTGATTGTTGATAAATCAAAATAAATTAATAACAAAAAAAAGAAAAAATAAAAGAAAATAACAAAGAAAGAAGGAAGGACTTAATTACTTGTTCAGATTTTATTGAAGTTTGTATTGTCTCTTTGCAGGAAATCAACAAGAAGATAGAAAAAGGGAGTTTAAGTCCTTGGTGAAATATGGAACAATGCATTTTGGTTATTTCACTTTTTTTCCCTATTTTAAATGTAAAAAAAAACAAATACAAAGCATATTCTTATATTTAAAAAGTAAAATGGGAACAGGACTGGAAATGAAATCACAATTTTCTTTTTCATACAACTTCATTTTCCTTTTAAATACATAATAAATTCAACATGTGACTTTCAAAACTATCCAGTTTAATTGTGCTTCCTTCTGCTCTTCATTTTATTCTGAATATTTAATAAAAATGCTTCAATGACCATTTCTTCCTTCTTTCCTTCCTTCTTTACTTCTATTCTCACTTTCATCCCTCTCTTAATCTCTTTCTTTCCCTCTTTTTGTCTGTCTTCATTCCTTTTTAATTTCTCTCTTTCTCTCTCTCTTCCTCCATCCTTTCCTCCTTTCCTTCAATACTTCAAAGTTCTGTGATTTCACCCATGCAGGTACTGCCTCCAATGACAAAGACCAAACCCCTTTTTTTGACTTATAGGTAGTGTTTCAGAATTGCTGTATTTGAAAAAAAAATAAAGAAGAATACTAAAGGCAACCTAGTAATGAGCCTTTTAGATTTAGGTTCTTTTTTATTTTTTGTTTCTTTTATTAATTTATTTTGATTTATCAATAATCACTTCCATATGCTTCTGAGTTTAAAATTTTTCTCTCTCTTCCTCCCCACCACCCTCCCCCAGATGGCATACAATCTGATACAGGCTATACATTTACAATCCTATTAAACATATTATCACATTAGTGATGTTGTAAGTAAAAATTAAAACCAATAGGAGGAACCATCACAAAGAGGAATGAAAACTCAACAGAAAAGGGAAAAAAATAGCAATTTAATTACTGTAGTTCTTTCTTTGGATGTAGATAGCATTTTCCATCATGATGTCATTTATATGTAGCCCTAGAAGTGCTATTGCTGGGTCAAAGTGTATGTACATTTTCATAGCCCTATGGGCATAATTCCAAATTGTTCTCCAAATTTGTTGAATCATTTCACAACTTCACCAAGAATGAAATAGTATTCCAATTTTCCCACATCTTCTCCAACATTCATCATGTTCCTGTTTTGTCATATTGGCCAATCTGATAGGTGTGATGTGGTATATCACAGTTGTTTTGATTTGCATTTCTCTAATATATAATGATTTAGAGTATTTTTTCATATGACTATAGATGGCTTTAATTTTTTCATCTGAGAACTGTCTGTTCATATCCTTTGACCATTTATCAATTGGGGAATGGCTTGTGTTGTTATAAATTTGACTTAATTCACTATATATTTTAGAAATGTGGCCTTTTTCAGAGAGACTGGTTTTCCCAATTTTCTACCTTTCTTCTATAGACTCAGATTTTAGAATTTGGTGATAAATTTCCTGAGATAACAGACAAACAGTCCAAACCTATTCTCTCAGTTTTCTAGCTAGGAATGTCTTGCTAATATCCAGAAAAGCTTTTGAGGAACCACTGCATGTGGAAATAAAGCTATAAATTTAGACATCTTTGGAAGATTTACTCTATTTGTACTATTTTTAAAATATTCTTGTTAGAGAAAAACACCAGGTGGAATGATGTAAAACTATTTTTTATTCATCTACTCTTAGAGAGAAAATGATCATGCCTATTCTTTCAGCGTTTTGTATTGTTTTTTGTTTCTCTCTATCCATGTATAGGTATTTATGTTACCAATCTACTTATCTATCCATCTATTTATCTATGAAAAATTATTGTGTAGCTGTCCAAAATAGGCTGAGAAAAGGTTAATTAAAAGTCATATCTGTCATTTGAGTTTAGTCAGCTAACCCTTAGCTTGGCAAACAGTAGAAAATGTTATGTAATTAAAAAAAATACTTTTTGTCATTGGTTACATGGTCAGAAAATAATTTCCTTTATTAGAATTTCCAGATGAAAATGTTGACCTATCCTTTGAAATATCATCCTGGTATTCATAGCAGGGAACATAAACAGACTGTGGAATACTGCTTCTATGGAAATACATTATAGCAACTAGATGATAAGATAGAATGAATTCTTTCCAAAAGCTATGACTCTGGCTATATCCTGTGTATCATCCAATGGGAAAAATAATTAAGTAGTATTTTCTAAAATATGCAAATAATCCATATATCCAGAGCACTAATATAGACATGCATTAAAATCAGATAGCTTTTTATATTTTTTCAGAACAATTTCACTTCAAAAATCTTGGTTTCTACAATTCTAAGTGCATGATATCCTCATATATAGTCATAAGTACCTCATACTGATAATATTTCCCAAATAAATGTTTTCACAAATTACTTATTAGCAAAACGTAGTCATTTTCCTGATATAAATGTTCATGAAAAGGAAGATGATCAATACTAATAAGACTAGGCCAATGCAATACAAATTGATAGTTTGCTCCCATTTTTCTCTTTGAGGTGGATTTTTCCCTCTTTTCCTTTCTCCCTTCATGCCTCTTAGCTCCTTTGGCAATATATGGAGATTCCCTATTCATAATTTTCTATCAAATACCTATTAGACACACATAGGCATATAGCTAAGTACACGTAGGACCATGCATTCTTTACCATTTTTCCAAGGTCATGTGTTGGTAGGAGAATGATCTCTTTTGACATTAGAACAGTATAGCATCAAGAAATGCCAGTTGTGTGGTACAAGTGAAAAACCTTCTTGGATGGTTATATTCTCTCTAGTGATGGAGCTTAATTCTGGCTTGGGAGGTGGTATTCATTTAGATTCTTTCTGGTACCTTTTCTTGATCCTGTGCCATTCAATATTCTTATCAATGACTTGAAAAAATTAAAGATGAAATATTGATTACATTTACAAATGACAAGAAAGCCTGGACTTCTGTAATAGCTTGTTAATTGATCATTCTTTGTCAAATTTCACTTTATTACAATTCATCCACCATTCAGCTAACAAATTAATCTTTGTAAATCACATGTCTATCCATGTCATCTCCTATTTGATAAACTTCAGTATTTCCCTGTTACACCAAGGACTGCATATAAAATATTTTCTTTTTTCTTTAAAATACTTCATAATCAGATCCTACTCTAACTTTCCAGGCTTCTTACACCTTACTGTTCTCCATGTACTCCATGATCCCATGAAAATGGCCTCCTGTTTCTCACACAGGATGCATCATATCTTGAAACTGAACATTGTTGTCCCTAGTGCTTGGATTACTCTCCCTTTTCATCTATACCTCCTACCATCCTTGGCTTTCTTTGAGTCTCAATTAAATCTCCATGGTCTGTAAGAAGCCATTTCTGTTTTCCTTGTTTTCCTTAATCTTAGTTGTATTTTCCCCCCTCTGTTAATAACTCTGAAACATTACTTCATGCACATACCTTGTTTGTATAGTTGTAATCGACTATCAGCTCCTTGAGAGTAAGGACTGTCTTTTGCCTCCCTTTGTATCTCAAGTGCTTAGCACATTACCTGGCAGATGGTAGACACTTAAATGATTATTGAACATAACTTTGAAAAACACATTGTATGTAATATCCAAAATAGCTTAGTAAGTTGGAAAATTGAGTTTAATCCAATAAAATGAAATTAAATAAAGTTTAGTGGAAAGTCATTCTTTTGTTCAAAACTTTAAACTTCATTACTCTATTAGTAATAGGTAAGTATGGCTTGACTAAAAATAATACATGGATGTTTTCTTGGACTTCAAGGTCAATATGAATCATGAGTGTAATGTAAGAGCTTCAAAATCAATTGAATTTTGACCTGACAAGAAATATACAGTTGGAAAAGGGAAGCAGGAATAAATAGGTGATAATTCCTTTTATTTTGCTCTAATTAGACCATATGTGAGGCATTTTGTTCAATTTTACACAATACAGTTTATATTCATAAACTGGAAATTTTCATAAGAGATACAGAGAAGGAGAGAAGAGATTCTAGTTCTTGTCATATAAAATAAATGAAATGAAGTGAGAAAATTATTTGAAGGTCTGTAGAAGAGGGAATAGATGTATTCTGTTTGACCAAAGACCAGAACCAAGAGAAATGGATGGAAGTTGCAAAGAGATATATTTAGATTTGATGTCAGCAACATTTCCTAACAGAATCAACTGAGAGTGGAAAGGGCTACTTCATGAGACAGCAAGTTCTCCCTCATTCATAGCTTTCAAATAAATGGATGCTAAGGCCTTTTCATGTTTTCACTTTCTAATAATATTTAATTTTTCAAAATTACATGTAAAATACATTTTAACATTCTTTTCTAAAAATTAATTTCCAAATTTTCTCCCTTCCTTTCTCAACTCCCTCCCTAAGAAGGTAAGCAATTTGATATAATTTATGCATGTGAATTGAAGCACAACAGATTTCCATATTAGTTATGCTATGAAAGAAAACACAGACAAAAACCATCACAAAAAATAATGGAAAGCGAAAAATGATACACTTTGACCTGTATGCGGATTCTATCTATTCTTTCTTTGGATATGCATAGCATTTTTCATCAAAAGTCCTTCAGGATTGTCTTGGGTCATTTTATTGCTAAAAAGCTAAATCATTTGCAGCTAATAATACAATATTACTGTTACTGTGTACACTGTTTTCATTTTGTTCACTTCACTTTTCATCAGTCCATGTAAGACATTCTGGGCTTTCTGAGAGTATCCTGATCATCATTTCTTAGAGTACAATAGTATTCCATTACATATGTTTTACATATAGCATATATACATACACCCATATGCTCACACACATGTATGTGTATACATATATATATGTGTGTATGCATATATATATTCACATGCCAAAACTTGTCTAATTATCTAATGCATTATTGATGGAGTTGTGAACTGATTCAACCATTCTGGAGAACAATTTGGAACTATACCCAAAGGACTATAAAATTGTTCATACACTTTGACCCAGCTATACCAGTTCTATATTCCAAAGAGATAAAAAATAAAAAAAATGTGAAATGACCTATATATACAAAAATTTTTATGGCAGTACTTTTTGTGGTGCCAAAGAATTAGAAATTGAAGGGATGCCCATCAGTTGGGGAATGGCTGAACAAGTTGGGGTATATGAATTCAATGGAATGTTTTTATTCTTGGAGAAATGATGAGCAGGTGGAGATCAGAAAAGCCCACAAAGGCTTACATGAACTTATGCTGAGTGAAGTGAGCAGAACCAGGAGAACATTGTACACAGTGACAGTAACACTGTGTGATGATCAACTGCGACAGACTTAACATTTCTTAGCAATAAAATGGTATCAGACAATTTCCAGACACATGATGGAAAATGCTATCCACATTAGAGAAAGTATTATGTAGTCTGAATGAAGATCACAGCATGCTATTTTCTCTTTTTGTTGTTGTTGTTGTTGTTTTTTATTTCTCATGGTTTTCCCCTTTTGTTCTAATTCCCCTTTAACAACATGACTAATGTGGAAATATGGTTAATAAGATTTCACATTTATAGCATATATTAGGTTTCATGCTGCCTAGGAGAAGGGGGAGAGGAGGAGGGAGAAAAAAATGGAACTACAAACCTTATAAAAAAATTTTGAAAAATATGTTTATATGTAATTGGAAAAATATATATATATATACTATTAAATGGAAAAAAAGGTGTGTCAAAGTCTCCATTTTCTCATATATTATCCATTAAATAATTCTCCATTAAAATAATTTTCATTTATCTAACCAATAGTGATTTAGAGCATTTTATCAGATTATTGTAATAGGCTTATTTTGTATGAAAACTATCTGTTCATATGCTTTGATAATTTATCAAATGGGAAATGGTTTTAATTTTTAAAAATTGGACTCAATTCTCTACATCGGAGAAATGAGGCCTTTATCAGAGATACTTACTGTAATTTTTTTCACATTTATTAATACTTTATTTCCCTACATCGCATTTTCCCGTTTATTATACTCTCTAATTTCATCCCGTCAATCCTCAAAAGTGTTTTTTTTTTCTGGCTACCACCTCTCCCAATCTTCCCTCCCTTCTATCTTCATCTCTTATGCCCTCCCCCACCTGCTTTCTTTTAGGGTAAGATAGATTTCTATACTCAATTGATTGTGTATGTTATTCCGACTTTGCGCCAATTCCAAGGAGAGTGAGGTTCAGGTGCTCCTGCCTACCTCAATTATTTTCCCCTCTACCGTAATAATATTTTGTAACTTTTTTTTTTTTGGCTAGGCAGTAGGGTTAAGTGACTTGCCCAGGGTCACACAGATAGTAAGTGTTACGTGTGTGAGGCCGGATTTAAACTCAGGTCCTCCTGAATCCAGGACTGGTGCTCTGTCCCCTGAGCCGCCTAGCTAACCCTGTAACACTTTTATATGAGATAATTTATCCATTGTGACTTTTATTTCCCCCTTTTCCCAGTGCATTCCTCTTTCTCACCATTTAATTTTTTTTTGATAACTTACTATCATATTCAACTCACACCAGTGCCCTCTATTTATGTATAATTTTTCTAACTGCTTGAATAATGACGATGATGTTAGTAGATACAGGCATAATCCTTTTTTTCCTTTTTTAAAAATTTATTTTATTAATTTATTTTGATTTATCAACAATCACTTCCATATGCTTTTGAGTTTAAAATTTTTGTCCCCCTTCCTCCCCACCACCCTCCCCATGATGGCGCACAATCTGATATAGGCTATATGTTTACATTCCTGTCAAACATATTTTCACATAAGTGAAGTAAGTAAAAATTAAAACCAGTAGGAGGAACCATCAGAAAGAGGAAACAAAACTCAACAGAAGAGAAAAAAAATAGTTCATCCCATTCACATTCACAGTTATGATTACTATCTGTGTCTTTTTCTCCATCCTTTCCCACCCCTGTTTATGCTTTTCTTTCTTCTTTTTCCTTTCCCCTTCTCACTAGTGTTTTGCTTTTGACCACTGCCTTCTTCAGTCTCTCCTCCCTTCGATTATCCCTTTCCCTTGTCTCCCCCTTCACCCTTACTGCTTCTTCCCTCCCTTCTATCTCCCTCCCTTTTCTTTCCCCTTTTCCCTCCTACTGCCTATAGGGCAAGTTAGATTGCTATACCTAACTGATTACATTATTCCCTTCCTGAGACAAATCTGATGAGAGCAAGGTTCAAGCACTGCTCACTCCTCTTCCTTCTTTCCCTCTTCCATAATAGAATTTTCTGTCTTTTATTGTAATGTAGTTTACCCTTGTCAGCTTCTTCCCTTTTCAATACATTTTCTACAATCGGACTAATGCACTTACTTGGATCCAAATTAACCCATTTGATTAGATTTTTTTTTATCATTACATCAAAGCCAACTAATATCCACACCCTTTATTTATACTCCTTTAACGTGGTGTAAGAACAATACAGTTCTCAAGAGTTGCAAGTGTCATCTTCCCTCATAGAGATGGAAACAGTCCACCCTTAGTAACAATGTATTGTATCTTTCTGTCTCATTTACCTTTTTATTGTCTTTCTTGAGTCCTATACTTGAAGATCAAACTTTTTGTTGAGGTCTGCTCTTTTTATCAGGAAGGTTTGGAAGTCCCCTATTTTGTTGAATGTCTTTCTCCTCCCTTGAAAAATCATGCTCATTTTTCAGGGTTCTTGATCCTTGGCTGCAATCCAAGCTCCTATGCCTCATGGAATATCATGTTCTATGCCCTGTGGTCTTTTAATGTAGAAGCTGCAAGGTCCTGTGTAATCCTGACTGTGGTTCCATGATATTTAAATTGCTTCTTTCTGTCTGCTTGCAGCACCTTCTCTTTCATCTGGTAACTTTGGAATTTTGCTATTATATTCCTTGGCATTGTCAATTTGGTATCTCTTTCAGGTGGTGAGCAGTGTATGCTTTCTATGGTTATTTTACCTTCTGGTTCTAGGACTTCCTGGCAGTTTTCCTTTACAATTTCCTGAAAGATAATGTCCAGGCTTTTTTTTTTCATAATTTTCAGGTAGTCCATTAATTTTTAAATTGTCTCTCCTGGATTGATTTTCCAGCTCAGTTGTTTTACCAATGAGGAATTTTGCATTTTCATGTATTTTTTTCATTTTTTGTTTCTGTTTGACTGATTCTTGCTCTCTCATAGAGTCATTCATTTCCATGTGTCCAATTTTAGTTTTTAACAGATTGTTTTCTTCTGTTAGTTTTTGTACTTCCTTCTCCAGTTGGTCAATTATATTTTTAAGGGATTTGTTTTCTTCAGTGTACTTTTTTTTTTCCAGTTTGCCAATTGTGTTTTTTAAGGACTCTTCTACCTCTATCATTAGACTTATAAAGTCCTTCTTGAGCTCTTCTAAGAAGGCTTTTTGGGCTTCAGACCAGTTCATATTCCCTTTTGATGTTGCAGATGTGGGTTTGTTGATATTGTTCTCCTCTTTAGAATTTTTATCTTGATCTTCACTCTTCTCATAATATGAATCTATGATGCGTTTCTTTTTACTCATGGTTTTTTTATTCCCTGGCCTTTAAAGAGATTGAGCTCTCTTGCTGGGGAACAGAGGGCACTGACCCACGCTTCTTGTGTTGGGAGCCTAGGTCTTGGTCACTGGCTTTGTGTGCCGGATTCTCTTCTGTTGGCAATTGGAGGCTGTAGAGTTCTGGCAGCCTACCTCGTGTTGAGCTGGAATCAGCAAGGCTGGAACTTTCAGGCAATTCTAGGTTGCCTGCTTTTCCTTTCCTTTAGCTTTCTGCAGCTCCTTTTAGATGGGTGCTGCCGGGTGTTTATCTGCCTGGGACCCCTTGCAATGCTGTCTCCCTCATTTCTGCTAATGCACTGGGAGATTCCTTTGAGGTAGAGTGCCAAGGCACCTGGTGGATTTCTGAGCTGGTTTCCAGTGACTGCTCCTTCCCTACCCCCCCACCCTCACTAAGGCACTTGGAGGTCCAGGTGTTGGTGTTTGCCTGCTCTAACACCTGGGTTTCAGAATCTCTTCCTAGTTGATAGATGGAGGTTCTGACAGCTTACCTGGTTTTGGGCTTTAATTAGCCAGGCTGGGACTTTAGGAAGACTTAAGATTTCTTTCTTCAGCTCTTTTCAGATGAATGCTGCAGGGTGCTTATCTGCCTGGGGTCCTTTGTAGTGCTGCTTCCTTTATTTTTGCTGAGGCACTGGGAGACCCATTTGCTGGGCTGCTGGGCTGCTGTTCACAGTCTTTCTTCTAGTTCAGCTGCTCCAGGTTTTTTTTTTTTTCTGGGGTGATATTTTCTGGGTTTTCAGAGGTTGATAGGGAGGGTCAGAGCAACTACCTTTTTACTCCGCGATTTTGGCTCCCGGAAGCGGAAGCAGGCATAATCTCCCCATGTAGGAATAAAACCAGTTTAAACATTGAATTTTTTTTATGATTTCTCTTGTCTTTATCCTTCTTTTGAGTCTTGTATTTGAAAATCTAATTTTCTATTCAGGTCCGGTCTTTTCATCAGGAATTAATGAACATCCTTTGCTTCACTGAATGTCAATTTCCACCCCTGAAGGATTATACTTAATTTTTCTTGGTGGATGATTCTTGGTTATAATCCTAACTTTTTTGCCTTCCTGAATATATTTCAAGCCCTCCAATCCTTTAATGTAGAACTACTTAAATCTTGGGTGAGTTGACTATGGCTCCACAATATTTGAATTGTTTCTTTCTGGTGGCTTGCAATATTTTCAACTTGTCCTGGAATCTTTGGAATTTAGCTATAATATTCCTGGCACTTTTCATTTTGTGATCTCATTCAGGAGAGGATTGGTAGATTCTTTCAATTTCTATTTACCCTTTGCTTGTAGAATATTAGGGCAGTTTTCCTTGATAATTTCTTGAAAGATGATGTCTAGTTTCTTTTTTTTATTATGCCTTACAAATAGCCCAATAATTCTTGAATTATCTCTTTTTGATCTATTTTCCAGGCCAATTGTTTTTCCATTATGATATTTCACATTTTCTTCTACTTTTTTTTAGCCTTTTGGTTTTGTTTTATTTTTTCTTGAATTCTCATAAAGTCATTAGTTCTCACATGCCCAATTCTAATTTTTAAAGAATTATTTTCTTCAAAAAGCTTTTGTACTTCTTTTTCCATTTGGCTAATTCCACTTTTTAAAATATTCTTATCTTCATTTGCTTTTTGTGCCTCTTTTGCCATTTGTTCAATTCTTTTTTAAGATGTTATTTTCTTAAGTGTTTTCTTTTACATTTGTTTGTATCACTGCATTTTTCCTCCCAATTTTTCCTCTTATTTGATTTGTAAAATCCTTTTTGACTCTTCCAGGACCTGAGGCCTATTCCATTTTTCTTTAAGACTGGATGTAGAAGTTTTGATTTTTTAAAATCTTCTTTTAAGTTTGTGTTTTGACCTTCCCTATCATCATATTAACTTTTCATGATTGAGATCTTTGGTTCTTGTTGTTTGCTCATTTCCCGACTTTCAGATTTATGTTAAAGTTGGGCTCTGATCCAAGGTGGGGAAGATTCATGATCCAGTTTCACGGTTTTTGTGCAACTGTTTTCAGAACTCCATCTGGAAGTATGCAAGATTTCATTTTGTCGAAAATGGATGAAATTTCCTGTGCTCTCATCTGCCTTGAAATTCTGACCAGCATCTCAGCTCCTTTTCATTCACAAGCTCTGGTGTGCTACTGTTCTACCTCAATCCTGGCCTGGAAACAAGGACTCAAACTGCATTTGTATGTCTTTAATTGAACAGAATCCTGCTTCAAATGCCATCAAAGGGACCTCTGTAATTTCCTGAGCAGTTGTCTGACATGCCTTATATTCTTTTGGCTGAGAACTTTGGAAGTAGCTGCTGCTTACCCCTCAGTGAGTTGCCCCAATGCTTGTTGCTTGTTTCCTGTGATGGCACTTAGAATAGTGAAGCCTGCAAAAGAGTTTGCTCCACTCTCACGTTGGCTCAACAGACCTTTCCTGTTAACCTTCTAAATTTTTTTGGTCTGGAAAGTTGTTTCATCCCATCTTTTTGTGGGTTCTTCTGGTCAAGAAATTCTTAAGGCATTATTTAAAGTTTTCTGGAGGAGAAATTGGGAGCACTCAGCAAAATGCCTACCTTTTCTCTGCCCTCTTGGTTCTGCCCCTTTTCTTTATCTATTGAGATACTTTTATGGTTTCTAATTTTCTTGTTACTGATAGGATGATGATATTTTTTTCTAATATTGAAAAACCCTAGAATTTCGTATATAATTCTCACATAATTTTAGTGCATGACTCTTGGGATTTGTTGCTGTAATTTCCTCAACAGCATTTTATTTCAAATGTATACATCAATATTCATCAAAGAAAATGGTCAATACTTTGTTTTTCCTGTCCTTGGTTTAGGTATCAGCACCATGTTTATGTCATAAGAAGAATTGGGTAGGGCACTGTATTTGCCTGTTTTTCCAAATGATTTGTATAGGATTCAGATTAATTTTTCTTTAAATACTTGGGAGAATTCATTTTTGAATCTATTTGTCCCTGGGTATTTTTTCTTAGGAAGCTCATGATTTTTTAAAGATATTTTTCTAAAGTAAAGTTATTTAAATATTCTATTTCCTCTTCTGTCAATGTGAGCAATTTATATTTTTGTAAATATACATCCATTTTGCTTGAATTGTCAAATTTATTGGCATATCGTTGGACAAAAGAACTCCTAATAATTGCTTTAATTTCCTCTTCAATAGTGCTGAATTCACAGTTTCATTTTATATTTTTTTGGTGTTTGGTTTTCTTCTTTATGTTTAATCAAAATAAAAAATGGTTTATCTATTTAATTAGTTTTTAAAAGACCACATTCTATTTTTCTTTATTACTTCAGATTTAGATTTTATTAATATCTTCTTTGATTTTAGGCTTCCTAATTTTGTATTTAATTGGGGATTTTTAATATTGTTCTTTTCTTAGTTTTTTTTTTTACTTGCATGCCCAATTCACTGAGTTTTTCTTTCTCAATGTAATTGATACGAGCATTTATGGAATTTCCCCTAAATACTGCTTTGGCTGCATCTCCAGATTTTTGGAATGTTGTGTGTCTTTGTTGGCACTCTCTTTAATGGAATTCTTGATTGTTTCTACTATGTTTTTCTTTGAATTACTCATTTTTTAGAATTAAACTTTTAGTTTCCAAATAATTTTTAATCTATCTTTTCATGGATCTTTCTTTTGGAATATAATATAATATAATTTTGGAATACAATATAATACAATTTTATATATAATATAATATAAATTTTTATATATAATAAGTTTTTGCATTCTAATTTTTAAAAGATGCATTTACATTTCTGTTTTTCTGCATTGATTGTGAGGTATTTATGTCCTAATTCACAGCCAGTTTTTATATACATGTCAGATACCATTGAGAATATATATATATATATATATATGTATATATATATATATATATATATATATATATATATATATTCCTTTCTATTCCCATTCACTTATCTCCAGAAGTCTCTCATTTCAAACTTCTCTAAAATTCTATTCACCTTCTTACCTTATTTCTCATTTATTTTTCGGTTAGATTTGTCAAATACTGAAAGGAGAAAGTTATGATCCCTCAGTATTATAATTTTACTGTCTATTTCCTCCTCTAATTCATTTGTACTCTCCTTTAGACATTTGGATGCTATACCATTTGATGCATGTATGTTTATTATTGAAATTACTTTATTGTCTATTGTAACTTTTAGCATGATGTAGTTTCCTTCCTTACCACTTATTAGATCATTATTTTTTGCTTTTGTTGTCCTTGAGATCATAATTGCTACCTCTGCTTTTTTTTTTACTTCAGCTGAAGCATAATGGATTCTTTCCATGCTTCAAATTTGTTTCTTAGAAACAGCATATTGTAGCATTTTTTAAAGCCCTTTTGCTACCTACTTCTGTTTTTTCACTGAGTCCATCCCATTAATTTTCCTAGTTGTGATTATTAACTATAATTCCCTCCATCCCATTTTCCCTTATTTATCATCTCTCTCTCTCTCTCTCTCATCTCTCTCTCTCTCTCTCTCTCTCTCTCTCTCTCTCTCTCTTTCTCTTTCTCTCGCTGTGAACTTCTGCACATCTGACAAAGCAGGCTGGCAAAAGGGCCCCATAGAAATGGTGCAGCAGGCAAGTGCCAAGGTCCTGAAATTCAGGCACAAGAAGTTTGAGACAGTGTCTTTTTCACCCCAGAAGCAAAGCCCAATTTTAACATAAAATCAAGTGGCCCAAAATAGGCCAGAAAATGAGCAAACAAATATTATATAGTGATTTACAGGGCTACAGAGCAAAATCTCAGGTAAACTTGGTGTGCCTTTTTGTGTCTGTTTTGAAATAAAGAAATCTCTGTCATCAGCTTGATGTTACATCATTTGGACCTGCCCTTTTGAAACTTCCTGAACCATAAACAAGACATGCCATTCTAGGAATTTTGGAGTGGTTACAACAGTTTTGAGTAAATCAATTTACCTTTTAGGTTAAGTAAGTTTTCTGAAGAATGAGGATGGTGGTTAAATTTACAAGGATTGAGGTACAAATCTCAAAATAAGGGAGGAGGCAGAACTTACAAGGATAGAACCCTGACCCAAGTGAACAGAAGTTACCTGAATCGCATGAATATAATTGCGACTCAAGTAAATGGGAGTAACTTGAGTAGACTTTCAAGGGGAAGGAACAACAAAGAACATTAAATTGAGCTTGATTAACTTTTAACATAATTTAAATCAATTTTCAACTTCACACCATAATCCTCTCTATCTCTTGTTTGGTCATAAACTCTTCCCTCACCCGTAGATCTGAGAGGAATCTTTTTTCAAGGTCCCCTAATTTATTTATGATACAATCCTTTATGTCTAAATCCTTTATATATGTTGACCTTATATTTGTATACACTGGTATCACATGTTGGTAAAAGCATAGTTTCTGCCAACCTGCTTTCCAGTTTTCCTAGTAATTTTTGTAATATGGTTAATTCTAACTCCAAAAGTTTTACTCTTTGGATTTATCAAATACTAGATTACTATATTAATTTACTACAATGTATTGTGAGCCTCATCTACTGCACTGATCCACCACTCTATTTCTTGGACATTATTAAATAAATTTGATGATTGTCATTTTACAATGAAGGCTTAAAACCGGAACTGCTATACTGCCTTCCTTAACTTTTTTCCAATAGAGATTCTTTTGATATTCTTGATGTTTTGAATTTCAAGATGATTTTTTAAAATTATTTTTCTAGCTCTATAAATATAATTCTTTGGTAGTTTGATTGGGTATGATACTGAAAAAGTAAATGGACTTATGCAGAATTGCAGTTTTCATAATATTGACTTGGTCTACCCATGAGCAATTGCTATTTCTCTAATTGTTTAGATCTATTTCTCTTTGTGTGGAAAGCATTTTGTAATTGTGCTCACCTAATCCCTGTATTTGTCTTGGCAAGCAGGTTTCAAGGTATCTTATGTTGTCTGAAATTATTTTACATGAAATTTCTCTTTCTATCTCTTCTTGACGGATTTTGTTAATAGTATAGAGGGATGTTAGTGATTTATGTGGTTTTATTTTATATCCTGCAACTTTGATCAAGTTGCTAATTGCTTCACCCATTTTTTTTTAGTTGAGTCTCCAGGGTTCTTTTAATATACTATAATATCATCTGAAAAAAAACCACATAGTTTTGTTTCCGCATTGCTTATTTTTATCACCTCAATTTCTTTATATTTTTGCTGTAGCAAGCATTAATAACACAATATTAAATAATAGTGGTGATAATTGACATCCTTGCTTCATTCCTTATCTTACCTGGAAGGCTTATATAACTACTACTTATCATTTTAAGGAATGCTCCATTGATTCCCATGTTTTCTAGGGATTTTTAATAGTAATGAGTATTGCTTTTTGTCAAAAGCTGCTCCCTCATATATTTTTAAATAATCATATGATTTTTATTATTGTTATTGACATCATAAATTATGCTGAAAGTTTTCCTAATATTGAACCAGTGGTATAAATTCTTGCTATGTCTCAGCTGGTAATCGTATATGATCTTTGTGATATTTTGTTGTAATCTCCTCACTAATATTTCATTTATTTTGTTCTGCTTTGATATTCATTAAGGAAATTGGTCTATAGTTTTCTTTCTCGGTTTTCACTCTCCTTGGTTTAGTAAAAAAATATATTTGCATCATAAAATGAATTTGGTAGGACTCCTTCTTTGCCTATTTTCCAAAATAGTTTATATAGATTTTGCGTTAACTGTTCTTTAAATGTTTGATAACATTGACTTGTGAATCTATCTGATCCTGGGAAATTTTCACTGATATTCACTTTTACTTTCCTAAGATAGCATAGTTAAGTCTTCTATTTTCTCTACTGTTGATCTAGGAAGTTCACATTTTTCTAAATGTTGATTCATTTAACTTAAGGTGTCAGTTTTACTTCCACATAATTATGTAAAATAACTTAATCATTGTTTTAATTTCACCTTCATTTTTTGTAAATCACCCTTTTAATTTTTAATAGTGGTAATTTGCTTTTGTTCTTTCTTTTGTTTTAAATCAACTTAACCAATAATTTATCCACCCTTCGGACTAGAAACTATATTGTTCCAAAGTATCTCTGATCCCTTGGGTCCAAAAGTGATATTGCCACCTCAGGGCTTTCACTCCCACTTGAACAAAAATGCTCCTTTCCACCCTTAAATTGTGACCCGAAAGTAAGTATAGGTAATGGTATTGCCAAATAGCATCTGGTCCTACTTCCAGTGCTAGCACATGGACATCCTGTAATCTCTTTCTGACCAATTGGAAGGTTCCCTTGTCATATGTGGCTTAGGAATTCCCAAATCTACTACTGCTTTTATCATTACCACCTAGTTCTAGGTGGTTTCATCTAGTGTTTCATCTGAATGGGTTCATGAGGAGCCTTTTCTCACATTTTACAGATTTCTGTTTCTGAATATCCACTTTGCTTTGGGCCAGAAGAATGTTTCACTCTGACCTTTTTTGACTCTTCAATTCCAGAATTTTATTTCAGAAATTACTTTTTAGATGTTCAAAGGTAATGTTGGGGATACTCAGCTTTCTCTACTCTGCCATCTTGGTTACACCCTTAGGGGTCCTGAGTTTGGAACTTTTGATCAAGTTTCCTTTATCCCTATGGAGAACTAATAATATACCTTAAGTTTTGGAAGTGAGAGGGCTCTTTCTGCTGCTCTTTGTACATCACAGATAAGGTTCACTGTACATTTTTACGATAGATGCTGCATCTCACCTTAACTTGCTGCTGCTGTGGTTATTGAGAACATAGGATAATTACTTGCTTCTGTATGAGCACACAATACAGGACCCATAGTATAAACATTCCATATCCATACTTTCAACAATTTTGTCCTCCTTGGACATGGATGTAATGTGGAATGTTTAATAGGACACTAAGGGTACAAAGTTTATAAAACAATCATTATGAAATATTAGTGTTTTAAAAGGTATATGCAATATTCAAAATAAATTATGATATATAAAAGAAAAAGGAAAAAAAAATGTTTACCTCCTTAAGAAATCTTTAAAAATGCTCTGATTAGATGCCCTCAAAAACCCAAAAAGATTCACATGAACTGATACAGAGTGAAGGTAGCAGAACCAGGAGAACATTGTACACAGTAACTGTTATATCTTGTGATTATCAACTGTGAATCACTTAGCTATTCTTCGCCATACAATAATCCAAGATAATTCTGAAAGACTTTTGACAGAAAATGTTATCCATCTCCAGAGAAGGAATTGAAGGAATACACATGCAAATATTAGTTATATTTTTACTTTTCTTTTTTTTTTAGGGATGATTGAGTTTTCTTTCATATGACAGAAATGGAAATATGAGTTGCATGATTGCACATGTATAATGTATATCAAATTGCTCACCCTTTCAATGAAGGGGAGTGGGAGGAAGGGTCAAAATGAAAGAATATGGAATTAATTTTTTTAAATGTTTAAATTTTTTAAGTAATTTGGGAAAAATACTAAATAAAAAAGGCTATAAAAAGGAATAGCCCTGCTTAGAAACCTGCTTAGAATTAATAGTCATCATGGCCTATTTATTACATCAAAATCTTCATAGATGAGAAGACTAAAACCTAAAAGAAAGAACTCAATTCATCTGGAAGAATAAAAAGTCAGGAATGTGAAGGGAACTGATTAAAAAGTAATACAAAAGAAGATGGCCTAGCAAATCTGAAACTCTAAATCTTATATCACTTCTGCTTAGAGAAATGCAAACTAAAAAAACTCTGAGTTACTACCTCACACCTATTAGATAGACTAATATGACTAAAAAAAAAAGGAAAATTATAAGTATTGGAGACGATGTGGGTAAATTGGGACCCTAATGCACTGTAGGTGGAGTTGTGAACTAGTCCAACTATCCTGGAGAGCAATACCACCATTAGGTCTGCATCCCAAAGAGATCATAAAAAAGGGAATAGAACCCTTTTGCAAAATATCTATAGGAGCCTCTCCCATGGTGAAAAAATATTGGAATTAGAGGAGATGAGCATCATTTAGGGAATGGCTGAACAAACTGTGGTATATGCACACAATGGAGTATAATTTTTTCTTTTAAAAATGTTTATTTATTTTTAGTTTTCAATATTCACTTCACTTCCACAAGATTTTGAGTTCCAAATTTTCTCCCCATCTCATCCCTCCCCCATCCCAAGATGGTGTGCATTCTGGGTACCCCTTCTCCTAATCTGCCTTACCTTCTATATCCCCCCCATTCTCTTATTCCCATCCCCTTCAATTCTCACATAGGGCAGGATAGATTTCGATACCCCATTTCCTGTATATCTTATTTCTTAGTTGCATGTAAAAATAATTTTTTTTAACTTTTATTTTTAAAATTTTGGGTTCCATATTTCCTCCCTTCCTCCCTCCCCACCCACTCATATTGAGAAAGCAAGCAACTCAATACAGGTTATACATGTGTAGTCATGCAAAACATGTACATAGTAGTCATGTTGTGAAAAAACTAAGCATATTTTGCTTCATCCTATCCTGCCCCCACTTATTCTATTCTCTCTTTTGACCCTGTCCTTCCTTAGAAGTGTTTGCTTCTCATTATCTCCTCCCCCAATCTGCCCTCCCATCTATCATCTTTCTGCTCTCTTGTCCCCTTCCCTCCCTATATTCCTTGTGACATAATTTACCCCATTCTACCTCTCCCTTTCTCCTTCTCTCCATATAATCCTTTCTCACCCCTTAATTTTATTCTCCAGATATCACCCCTTCATCTTCAACTCATCCTGTGGCTGCTATCTCTCTCTCTGTCTCTCTCTCTCTGTCTCTCTCTCTCTCTCTCTCTCTCTCTCTCTCTCTCTCTCTCTCTCTCTCCATATAATTTTTTCCTCCAACAACCCTAATACTGACAAAAGACTCGTGAGTTACAAATATTATGTTTCCATGCAGAATTTAAACAGTTCAACCTTAA
The DNA here is from genome assembly GCF_003287225.1 of Phascolarctos cinereus. NCBI lineage: Eukaryota > Metazoa > Chordata > Mammalia > Diprotodontia > Phascolarctidae > Phascolarctos > Phascolarctos cinereus. Next base: position 75,910,744 of record NW_027556098.1, read on the forward strand.
TAAGTCTCTTGTGATGTCTCTTTCCTGTTTATCTCTTCATGTGTCACTTGAGCCTTGTATCTGAAAGTAAAATTTTCTATTCAGTTCTGGTCTTTTCAGCAAGAATGCTTGAAAATCCATTATTTCACTGAATATCCACTTTTCCCCTGAAGGATTATGCTCAATTTTTACAGGTTAGAGATTCTTGGTTGTAATCCTATTTCCTTTGCCCTCTGGAATATTATATATCCAGCCCTTCATTCTGTCAATGTAGAAGCTGCTAAACCTTGTGTTATCCTGATAGTGTGTCCACAATACTTGAGTTGTTTCTTTCTGGCTGCTTGCAATATTTTCTCCTTGACCTGGGAACTCTGGAACTTGGCTACAATATTCCTAGGGGTTTTCCTTTGGGGATCTCTCTCAAGATGTGATTGGTAGATTCCTTCCATTTCTATTTTGCCCTTTGGTTCTAAAATACCAGGGCAGTATTCATCCTCGATAATTTCTTGAAAGATGTTGTCTAGGCTCTATTTTTGATCATGGATTTCAGACAGTCCAATATTTTTTTTTTACATTTACATTCCTATTAAACATATTTTTACATTAGTGGTATTGTAAGTAAAAATTAAAACCAAAGGACGAACCATCAGAAAGAGAAAACAAAACTCAACAGAAAAGAAAAAAAAGTAGGAATTTGACTTCCATAGTTCTTTCTTTGGATGTGGATAGCATTTTCCGTTATGAGGCCTCTGGAGACATATTAGATCCTTGTATTGCTGGGAAGGGTTAAGTTTATCAATACCAGTCACCCTACAACATGGCTGTTATTGTGTACAATGTTCTCTTGGTTCTGCTCATTACACTCATCATCAGACCATAGAAGTCTTTTCAGGTTTTCCTGAAGTCAGCCTGTTCTTCATTTCTTATAGCACAATAGTATCCCGTTGCATTCACATACCACAACTTTTCAGCCATTCTCCAAATGATAGGCATCCTCTCCATTTCCAATTCTTTGCCATCACAAAAAAGAGATGCTATGTATATTTTTGTACATGTGGGTCCTTTTCCCGTTTTGATGATTTCTTTGGAATATAGCTCTAGAAGTGCTATTGCAGGATTAAAGGGTATGTACATTTTTATAGCCCTTTGGGCATAGTTCCAAATTGTTCTCCAAAATGGTCCACCAACAAAGCATTAGTTTTAATTTTCCCACATCTTCTCCAACATTTATTATTTTCCTGTTTTGTAATGTTGGCCAATCTGATGGATGTGACGTGGTACCTCAAAGTTGTTTTGATTTGCAGTTCTATAATCAATAATGATTTAGAGCACATTTTTCATAAGATTATTAATGGCTGTAATTTCTTCATCTGAGAACTGTCCTTTCATATCCTTTGACCATTATCAATTGGAGAATGGCTTATATTCTTATAAATTTGATGTAATTCTCTATACGTTTTAGAAATGAGTCCCTTATAAGAGAGACAGTCCAATAATTTTTAAATTCTTTCTCCTGCATCTATTTTCCAGGTCAGTTGTTTTTCCAATGAGATATTTCACATTGTTATCTATTTTTTCATTCATTTGGATGTGTTTTAAGGTGTCTTGATTTCTCATAAAGTCACTAGCTTCCATTTGCTCTATTGTAATATTTAAGGAAGTCTTTTCTTCAGTAACCTTTTGGACTTCCTTTTCCATTTGGCCAATTTCGCTTTTGAAGTTATTCTTCTCCTCATTGACTTTTTGGACCTCTTTTGCCATTTGGGTTAGGTTATTTTTTTAAGGTACTATTATATTTAGTGTCTTTTGGGTCTCTTTTAGCAAGGTGTTGACTTGTTTTTCATGATTTTCTTGCATCACTCAGTTTTTCCTCCACTTCTCTTACTTGCTTCTCAAAATCCTTTTTGAGCTCTTCCAAAGCCTGGAACCAATTCAGACTTTTCTTAGAGCCTTTGGATGTAGGAGCTTTGATTTTGTTGTCTTCTTCTGGTTGTATGTTTTCATCTTTTTCACCAAATTAAGATTCTATGGTCTGACTCTTTTTGCACCTTTGTTTCTTTATGATCCCACCCAATTACTTGACTTATAAACTCTTTGTTAAGGTAGGGATCTGTCCTAAGCTTCTGGGGTTGTGCCCAGCTGTTTTCAGAGATACTTTTAGGGACCAGTAAATTTTCAATTTTTCCAAGGTGCTATGATCAAGAGTGAGGTGTTTACTCCTTTCCTGCCCTGTGCTCTGGTCTATGATTGACTAAAAGTACTCTTTCTTGTCTTGGAACTGTGAGGAGGATTCTCTCTGTACAGCCACTACAAGCTCCACCATGCCAGCACTCCTCTTTGCCCCAGGATCACCACCCAGAACTGTGACCCAGATCCAAGCATGGGTAAATCAAGAGAGTCCTGCACCAGCAAAAAGATCTCTGCAATCCCCTCTTATCAGCCACAGGATTCCCCCTCAGTCTGTGGGCCATAAGTTCCAGAGGCAGCAGCTGCCCCAGGGCCACACTCAGGCCCAGGACTGGGACCTGTGCTTCTTTCTCACTGCAGGCATAGACTTTTCCTACTAACTTTCTAAGTTTACTTTGGCATTCATGGGTTGAGAAGTCTGGAAACTGCCACAGCTGCCTGTGATTCAGTCCTTTGAAGCCTGCTCCAGGTTCACTGAGGCATGTGCACCCATGCCAAACTGTCCTCTTCTCCCAGCTTGGCATGATATACCTTTCCCATTAACCACCCAGGTTGTCCTGGGCTGGAAATTTGTTTCACTCTGTCTTTCTGTGGGTTTTGCTGCTTTAGAAATTGTTTAGAGTCATTTTTTACTGGTATTTGGATGGGTTTGGGGGAGAGCTGAAGCAAGTCAATGCTTTCACTCTGCCATCTTGACTCTGCCCACAATGGAATATCATTGTGTTAAAAGAAATGATGACCAGGGAGATTTCAGAAAATTTTTGGGGAAAGACTTGTACGAATGGAAACAAAGTGAAATGATCACAACAAGGAAAATTTTATATACAACATTAGCAACACCGATGTTCAACTATAAATCACCCAGCTCTCCTCAGCAACACAATGATCCAAGACAAGTGCAAAGGATTCACAAAGAAAAATGCTATCCACCTCCAGAAAATTGGTGGACTTTGAATGCAGATTGAAGCACTTTTTTTCACTTATTTTATTCTTTCTTGTATTTTTTTAATTTGTTTTTCTTTCACAAGTGTGACTATCATGGAAATAGTTTTTTTTCCATGATAGCACCTGTATAAACTATATCAAACTTCCTACTATTTTCAGAAAAGGGGAAAGGAGGGAGGCAGAAAAATTTGAACTCAAAATCTGGTAAAAATTAATGTTAAAATTGTTATTGTTATGTAACTGTGGGGAAAAAGTAAAACATATAAATAAATGTTAGAGAGCAAAGGAATAAAGGAGCTTTCGTAAAAATGACGAGTAGTATCTGTCTAAAAGCATCAGCAAGCATTATCTGTGATGGGGATAAGCTAGAACCTTTCCCAATACGATCATAGGTGAAACAATATTGCCCTAGAAATGTTAGCTTTATCCATAGAAGATAAAAAAGAAATGGAAGGAATTAGAATAAGCAATGAAGAAACAAAATTATCACTCTTTGTAAATGGTATGATGGTATACTTAAAGAATCCTAAAGAATGAACTAAAAAGCTACTCAAAATAATTAATAACTTTAGAAAAGTTGTGGGATATGAAATTAATCCACAAAAATTATCACCAAAGATATAAAAACATAGACAGATAGACATTGATATAAGGTTGATGAAATGTGAAATGAACAGACATGTCTATGTCTATCTACCTATATCTCTAGATCTATATCTATTTATCATCCATCTATACCCAACAAAGCCCAGTAAGAAGAGACAGAAAGAGAAATTCCACTTAAAACAACTATAGACAATACAAAATATTTGGGAATCTCAATATCAAGACAATCATAGGAACCATATGAGCACAATTAGAATACACAAATAAAGTCAGATCTAAATAACTGGAAAAAAATATCAATTCTTCATGGGTAGGCAAAGCTAATATAGCAAAAAAGACAAATCAACCAAAATCAACTTGTTTTTTCATTTCCATACCCATCAAACAACTAAAAGTATTTTATAGGTCTAGAAAAATAATAATAAAATTCATCTGGAAAAACAAAAGGTCAAAAATATTAAAGGAATAAACAAAATAAGTAAATAAACTGGCCTAGATGTACCTGATTTAAAACTGTATTGTAAACATCAACTATCAAATCTATTTGGTACTGGCTAAGAAATAGAGTGTTGGATCAATGGAATAGGTTAGGTAAACAAGACACAGCAGTCTTGACTATTTTAATATACTGTTTGATAAGCCCAAAGACTCCAGGTTCTGGGATAACAACTCAGTATTTGGCAAAAACTCCTGGGAAAACTGAAAAATAATATGGCAGAAATCAGGCATAGGCCAGTGACTTAGATTGTATATCAAGATAAGGTCAAAATGGGTATATTTTTTAGATCTAAAGGCTAATACTTTTAAGTAAATTAGGAGAGCAAAGAATAGTTTACCTGTCATATCTGTGGAGAAGAGAAGAATTTATGACCAAACAAGATATAGAGAACATTATGAAATACAAAATAGATAATTTTGAACACATTAAATTAAAAAAAAAGATTTTGCACAAATAAAATCAGTATAACCAAGATTATAAGGAAAGCAGAAAGATGGGAAACAATTTTTCACAATCAGTGTTTCTGATAAAGGCCTCTTTTCTCAAATATTATAGAGAACTTAGTCAATTTCATAAGAATGCAATTCATTCCCCAAATGATAAATGGTCAAAAGATATGAACAGACAGCTTTTCAGAAAATAAATTAAAGTTATCCATAATTATGTTGATTAGAGAAATGCAAATTAAAATAACTCTGTTGTACAATCTCACTCCTATCAGAGTAACTAATATGACAGAAAAGGAAACTGATAAATGTTGGAGAAGATATGTGAAAATTTGGAAATTAATACATTGTTGTTGGTGTTGTGAACTGATCTCCCCATTCTGGAGAGCAATTTGGAACTATGCCCAAAAATGAAATCAAATTGTGCATACCCTTTGATCCAGCAATACCCCTACCAAGTCTGTATCCCAAAGAGATCATAAAAAAGGAAAAATACCCACATGTGCAAAAACCTTAATGCAGGCTCTTTTTCTGGTGGCGAAGAATTGGAAATTGAGAGGATGCCCATCAATTGTGGATTGGCTGAATAATTCGTGGTATAGAAATATAATGGAATACTATTGTCTTATAAGAAATGATGAGCAGGCAGATGTCAGAAAAAACCTGGAAAGACTTACATGAAGTGGTGCTAAGTGAAATGAGCAGAACTAGGAGAATGCTGCATACAATACCAGCAATATTGTGAGATGATCAACAATGATTAACTTAGCTCTTCTCATTAATACAATGGTCCAAGACAATTCCAAAAGACTCATGATGAAAAATGATTTCCACATCCAGAGAAAGAATTATGAAGTCTGAATGTTGATACAAGCATATTTTTTTCAGTTTTTTTTTTTTTTGTGGCTTTTCTTTGTTGTTCTGTTTCTTTCTCAACATGGTTAATGTGGAAATATGTTTAGATGATTGCTCACATGTAATTTATATCAGTTGGCTTGTCATGTTGGGGAAGGAAAGGGAAGGAAGGGAGGGAGAAAAAAATGAACTCAAAATCTTATAAAAATGAATGTTCAAAGCTATCTTTACATGTAATTGGCAAAAATACAAGGCTATTTACCAAAAAAAAAGATATTTAATGGCCCTCAAATGTCCTTTATTAACTCATTTTGAGCAACACATGTAGGAAGATATCTAGTTACCTTGTTTGAATCAACATATCTTTTCACGTGTAGAAATGTAAAGAAAATAAATTTCACAGATTTACTGGATGTTTTGCAATTTAGATGTTCAGTTTTCTCAAAATTATCTTTTTAAAAATTTCATGTTATCCATACTTTTAAGGATTTTATAAATATCGATTATTTTCATAAAAAGCAAGTTTCTTAAAGGCAAATAGTTTTTTTTTTCAAAATTATCTGTATCTATAGGCTGTATAGATCTGTATAGATCCTTGTTGAGTTAAACTGGAATTTCCTTTCTCAGTCTGCTACCACTTTCCTGAATCTCAGCACCATCATGTGTAACATTTCTAATTGTATTATTTCTCTTTCTATGGATTTTTATCAACTTTTTGACTCCTTATTCATAGTTTTATAAACTATGTTCCCTTTACCCATGTGAAAATACTTACAGGTGAAACTATATTTCATCCCCTAAATCTACCAAGGTACATTTTAAAAGAAGAAATACTCTTCTATAAACCTTTGTTGCTGGTCCTTCTAATTTCTCTTTCCTGCAGAGAACTATTTGTATATAACACCTTACTTTCATGATATTGTTGGTCTAATTTAAAAAAAAAAAATCATGCCTGCAGGATCAAATGCCAGATTCTCAAAATCTTGGCTCCCTTCAATATACTTTTAACACTCTCTCTCCCACTGTTACCCTAATGAAACACACTCTTTCTTACAATGAGGTCTAGAATGAATACTTGATTTAAAATTATAACATCTGGCCTTGAGTCTTGGTTCATTGATTTTCAACCTGTTTTGTCATCTTATGAAGTTCATAATTAGGCTTGTACTAACTACCTTATAGTACTGTTGTGAGGAAAGTTGTTTGGAACCAGAAAACAATGGAATATGTGACCACTATGCAAAACAGTATAGTATTAAGTATTTAACCAGATTAATTATTTAATCACCGAAGTGTTCATATACAGTCCTTTCTCTGTGTCTTTGCTCCTACTTTGATTCCCACATGGATGTTGAGTTATCCTCTGTTATACTTACCTCTTACCCTAAATTTCTGTTATGCAGCAGCTCCAATTTCATCTCCTTCATGAAGTCAGCCTGGAAAATCCCAAAATTGGTGCTGATTTTCCCCTTCTCTGAACACATAACACTTGTTTTATGTTCAAATTATTTTCCATTTTAACCCATCCTGCCTTCCAACATCTATGGTACTATAAACTTTTAAACTTTTATCCAGGCTTTATTTTTGTTATGTATACATATTCTGTCTCTGCATGTAGATTTTAAGCTTTATTGGATCACTGCTCAGAGATTTTGTATTATCTTTAAATTTGTATCAAACTATGAATATGTTGTTTGTTGTTCAATCATGTCTAATTCTTCATGAACCCATTTTGGGGATTCATGGCAGAGATAGTGTAGTAGCTTGCCATTTCCTTCTCCAACTCATTTTACAGATGAGGAAAAGAGACAAAGATGATTAAATGCCTTGCTCCGTGTCATACACTAAGAGTCTGAGGCCAAATTCAAATGCATGAAGATGTGTCTTCCTGATTCCAAGCCCAGTGCTCTATTCACTGCATTACCTCACTTCTATGTAAATAGCAGTCAGTAAGTAATATTTTTCATGATTTGATATGCTCAACATTTTTTTGTGTGTGTCTGAGACATTTAAATTCAAAATCATGTGCAAACTGTTACTGTTCTTATATTGTTTCACATATAAATACTTTATCCACCTCACGCAGTCCTGCAATCCTTGAAGGCAGGAGCAGCATCTCATACAAATGGGTCAATTGAACAAGAACTTATTTATTACTTGCTCTGTGAAAGACAGAATGTTAGCATAGGGAGACGAGAATCATAGGGAAATGATGCTACCTTAAAGATTATCTTGAAAACTAGGTAGACTTTTTACATCCTCCAAAGTGCCAAGGCCATAGTAGTTGCTCATAAATATGCATCTAGTTGAATAATTATATCCTTTATATTCTGAAAAAATGCACTAAAATATTGATATGGGGAAAGAAAAAAATCACTGAAAATTCCTACGAGAAAAACTAGCAGCCAAATTCTGGAAAAGTAATATAGTACCCTGAATAACATTTTTGAAAGCCTGACAAGTGTGAGAGATGTGTCAAATGCATAAAATACTAGGAATGTAGGACATAGAGATTTAATTTAAACACATAATGATTATGATGGTGAAATTATACGCATAACTTTTAAAAGGAATTTGTTTATAAATTAGTGGCAAAGCAAATATAGTTTCTATGGTTACCCCCCCCCCAAATTTCACAACCTAACATTGCTGTCGGTTTTTTGTTTTTTTGGTTTCACAAGAAGTTATGGGCATGATGAGACTTATTTTTAATGTTCTTTCCACTATAAAACCACTCCACCAAAAAATATTTCATTTGAAAAAGAAAAACCAGAAGGTGTGTTCAAAATCATTTCACATTTTTGTGCATCAGAATAAAGTCTTGTAAGGAAGTCATTTTGTTCACTGACTATGAAAACAAAACAGAACTTTTGTAGAAAGTACATTCACCAAGAATATACTTCAAGTGCATTTACATTTAAAGGAGGTTTTCCTTCTGACAGTATCTGCTTCTGCATTTGAGAGGGGAGATTTTTCCTATTGGAAGAAATAGTTTAGCAGGCAAGAATAAATTGCAAAGCTGTACTCAAATAGGTATCTTTCCAATGACAATAAAATCATATTGTTAGGGTTTTCAAATAACCAAGCTTCTGGGAAAACTTCATGGAGAAAGTAAAGTAAATGTATGAAGCTTAATATAATGGTATTTTAGATGAAATTGTTCAGCATAAAGTGTATCTTCAGCAAAAGGTTTAATGCATTAATATTTTTATTTAGTTTTCATTTTCTATATGTATATCTATCTTAGGCAGCTGTACCTTATCCACATTAGTCATTTTAATAACTGTTCTTAGAGCTATATTTTAAGAGGTTCTATTTTTCTGCTTACTTAAAATAGATGCAAAATCATATTGTAGTATGGATGCCTATGATTTAAAACACACACACAAACACACCACATACAGTGTTGCCCACAATAAAGACACATTCAAAAAAAAAGGTAAACGCTTTCATAAAAATATGTAATTATCTAAGATGCAATAGCTGTAACTGTTGAAATTTTCTTTATATCTGAGATCATGGACTTAGTTTTTGCTATCTACTATCATAATCATTACTGTCATCACCATCATCATCATTATAAATTTCATCTTTTTATTACTTTTTTTGATTGGGGCCTATGATTTTTTTGATATAAGGAACTGTAAGTAAGAAGACTCCCTGTACCAGTATAGATTGGCCATTGCTCTGGGATTCATAGTCAGAAATTTCTGGGATCAATAAGGTGACAGCATTTGAGAGAAATGAGTCAACTTTCTGTTTAAGAGTCACCTTCTCTTATCTTTGCTTAATTTACTCTTTTTATAGTGGTCCATATTCATGAGGTTTCCTCCTTTTTTTCTGTTAGAAAGTAATGTTAATATAAACTCTTTGATTCGTTTATAACAACTCAATGGGAATAAATCATTAGTAATTCCCAATGGGAGCTTCCTTCATACTCTCTCTTTAGCTTACCATAACTTCCCCCTCAAATTTTTTCATGGACAAATTAATTTCATAAAAACCAATAATGCAGAATTCTGGGAGCCAAGATAGCAGGGTAAGTAGTACATCACTGTAACACTCCCATGTTGACCTCTGAAAAACCAGAAAATAGTGATCCAGGAAAAATCCTGCAACAGCTGAGCTAGCAGAAAAACAGGATGAATCAGTCTTTCAGCTTGAGAAAACTTGGAAGGTTGGCAAGGAAGGTTCATTTTACTGATGTAAAAGGGGAACACTTTCCAGGAGAGGAAACTACAAAGCAAGCCAGCAGAAAGCCCCACCTCTGGCAACAATGAGGAGATCCTGAGCCCCAGTGTGGTGGAACAGGCAACTGCCAAAACCAGGACCCCCTCATGTGCCTTAGCATGGAACTGGCAAACTCCAGTTCAGAGGACTACCAGGTGCACTGGTGAAGCCCTGGATTAGCATGCATCGTTCAATGGCTGGAACTCCACATGCTTCAGCACAATGTAGGGCAGTCAGGCAGCCTCCTGTGGCCAGACCTTGACATAATTCAGTTTAGACCTGGGGAAATGCAGAATAACCTCACCTAGCCTCAGCATATAATAGACAACACCACTAGGATGCCACCTCAGAATCAGGTAAAATGCAAGACCCTTAAAGGCTCCAGCTGCCTGCACCTGAGGCTGCAGCACACAAAGCCAGTGACCAGGTCTCTAGCCCCCCATCACAGCAAGTTTGGGAAAATACCCCCTGTGCTCCAAGAGGAAGCTCAACTTTAATTTGCTATGCTGACGGGGAAGATCAAACACAATTTCAGGCAAGAACAACATTTTCAATATATCTACATCTGAAACCTCAAAAGGAAATTTGAGTCAGTCTCAAGCCTAAAAAGCCTTCTTGGAAGGCATCAAGAAGTACTTTAAAAGCCAAATTAAAAAGGCAGAAGAAAAATTGGGAAAACAAAGAGAGTCAATAGCTTGGAAAAGGAAGGACAAAAATTGGCTAAAGAAAACAATTCCTTAAAAAATGCAATTAGTCAAATAAAAAAAAGCCACTGAGGAAAACAATTCCTTAAGAATTAGAATTGGCCAAATGGGAAAGGAGGTACAAAAGGTAATTGAAGGAAATAATTCCTTAAAAATTAGTATTGGGCAAGTGGAAGCTAATGACTCTATGAGACATCATGAGTCAGTCAAACAAAATTAAAAGAATGAAAAAAATAGAAGAAAATATAAAATACCTTATGGGAAAAGCACTGACCTGGAAAATAGATCTAGGAGAGATAATTTAAGAAGTATTGGACTACCTGAAAGAAATAACCAAAAAAAAAAAAAGAGCCTGGACAGCAGCTTCAAGACATAGTCATTAGAAGAATCCACCAATCATCTCCTGAAAGAGATCCCCAAAATTAAAACTCCAAGGAATATTATAACCAAATTCCACAATTATCAGGTAAAGCACACAGAAAGGAACAATTTAAATATTGTGGAACACAGTGAGGATTATGCAAGTCTTAGCAGCTTCTACATTAAAGGATTTGAAGGCACGGAACAGGTATTCTAAAAGACAAAGAAACTTGTATCACAACCAAGAATCAACTACCCAGCAAAACTGGGGATAATCTTTTAGGGGAGGAGATGGGAATTCAATGAAATAGGGGACTTCCAAACTTTCCTGATTAAAAAAAAAACAGAACTGAAGAGAAAATTTGATTCTTACATAAAAGACTAAAGAGAAACATAAAAATGTGAATAGGACAGAAAAAAAGCATGTTATTAAATAAGATTAAACTGCTTACATCACTACACAGGAGAGTGAAACTTGTAACTCTTGAAAACTGTATCTTTCTTATGACATTTAGAAGGGGTATACATAGAAAGAGTATAGAAATAAGTTGACTTTGATGTAATGATAAAAAAAAAAATTAAGGGGTGAAAAAAAAGATTGCACTGGCAAAAAAAAAAAAGGGTAAAATAATCACATGAAGAGGCCTATTACAGAAAGAAGGAATATGGTAAAAAGACTCACATGTACAAAAATATTTATAGCAGCTCTTTTTGTGGTGGCAAAGAATTGGAAATTGAATGGATGCCCCTCAATTGGGAAATGGCTGAACAAGTTGTGGCATATGAATGTAATGGAATACTGTCGTGCAATCAGAAATGACAAGTAAGCAGAATTTAAAAAAAAACTTGGAAAGACTTACATGAACTGATGCAGAGTGAAATGAGCAGAACCAGGAGAACATTCTAAACAGTAACAACCATATCATAGGATGACTGGCTTTGATTGACTTGGCTTTTCACAGCAAGGCAAGAATCTAAGATAACTACAAAAGATCCATGATGGGAATTGCTATCCACAGCCAGAGGAAGAAATGTGAAGTCTGAATGGAGACAGAAGCATACTATTTCCTCTCCTTTTCCTTTGATGTTTTGTTTTATTGCTTCATTCTTGTGGTTCCTCCCATTAGACCTGATTATTCTTAACATCATGACTAATAGGAAAATATACTTAACATGAATGTATATGTACAGCCTATATCAGATTGTACAGAGTCTTGGGTGGGGGGAAGAAATGGGAGTGGGAGAAAATTTAAAACTCAAAATCTTACAGAAGTGGGAAAACTAAAAATGAATAAAACAAATAAAATAAAATTTAAAAAAAAATTAAAAAGTAGAAATAAAGAAATAAAGAAGGAACAGTGTGAGTATTGTTTGCACCTTAGTATCTTCATAGTTTCCTCAAATAGAAGACAACATACACTCTCCGTTGAGTATAGAAATCTTTCTTACCCTATATGAAGTAGGAGGGGAAAGGAAAAGGAAAACAGAATAGGGCAGATAGAAGTAAGGACAGTTTGAAGGAGATGGTGGTCAGAAGGGAAACACCGGTGAGGAGGGAAAGGGGGAAAGGAGAGAGAAAAAAACATAAACAGGGGGAAATAGGAAGGAGAGAAAAACACAGTTAGTAATCATAACCATAAAAGTTACTGGGATGAAGTCTCCCATAGAACAGAAGTAGATAGCAGAGTGGATTAAAAGTATAATCCTACAATATGTTGTTTAGAAGAAACACATTTGAAACAGAGAGATACACACAGAGGAAATGTAAAATGCTGGAGCAGAATATATTATGTTTCAGCTGAAGTAAGGGGGAAAAAAAAGGAGAGGGAGCAATCCCGATGTGAGACAAAGCAAAAACAGATAGATCTGATTAAAAAAGATAAAGAATGAAGCTGCCTCTTGCTAAAAGGTACCACAGACAATAAAGTAATATCAGTACTATACATATATGCACCAAGTAGTATAGCATCCAAATTCTTCGAGGAGAAGTTAAGTGATTTACAGGTAGAAAAAGTAAAATTATACCAGTGGAGGACCTCAACCTCTCCCTCTCAGAAGTAGATGAACCTAACCACAAAATAGACAAGAAAGAAGTAAAGGAGGTGAAGAGAATTTTAGAAAAGTTGGAAATGGTGGATCTCAGGAAAAAACTGAATGAGGAAAGAAAGGAATATACTTTTTTTTTTGTCAGTGGTACATGGCACCTAAACAAAAATTGACCATGTATGGAGGCATAAAAACCACACAATCCAATGCAGAAATTGAGAAACATTAAATGCATCATTTTCAGATTATAATGCAATAAAAATTACATGTATTAACGGCAATGGAAAGAAAGACTAAAAGTTAATTGGAAACTAAACAATCTAATCTTAAAAATGAATGGGTCAAACAAAAAATCATAAAAACAATCAATAACTGCATCCAAGAGAATGACAATAATAAGACAATATACCTAAACTTGTGGGATGCAGTCAAAGCAGTTCTTAGGGAAAATTTTATGTCTCTGAATGTTTACATAAATAAAATATATACAGAAAGAGATCAATGAATTGGGTATGTAACTAATAAAGCCAGAAAAAAGGACACATTAAAAATCTCTAAAGACCAAATTAGAAAATCAGAAAATCAATGGAGAGTTTAATAACATTAAAATTTAAAAAAATATTGAACTAATAAATAAAACTAAGAACTGGCTTTGTGGAAAAAATGAAGAAAATAGATGAACTTTTCATTAATTTGATTTAAAAAAAGAAAGAAGAAAGCCAAATTACCAGTATCAAAAATGAAGAGTGAATTCACCACCAATGAAGAGGAAATAAAAACAATAATTAGGAGTTATTTTTCCCAACTATGTGACTATAAATCTGACAATCGAAGTAAAAAGAATGAGCATTCACACACACAAAAAAATCAATATCCCAGATTAATAAAAGAGGAAATAAAATACTTTAATAATCCTATTTCAGAAAAAGAAATTGCACAAGCCATCAATGAATTCCCTAAAACAATATCTCCAGGGCTAGATAGATTCGTAAGTGTATTCCACCAAACATTTAAAGAACAATTAATTCAAATATTATGTAAACTATTTGGAAAAAAATAGGTGGAATATTACTAAACCCTTTTTAATTATACAAATATGGTGCTAATATGTAAATCAGTAAGAGTCAAAACAGAGAAAAAAACTATAGAACAATTTCCCTAATGAATATGGGTACAAAAATTTTATCAAAGACATTTCAGCTACTTATGAGAATAATACACTGTGACCAGGTAAGATTTATACCAAGAATTCAAGGCCAGTTCAATATTAAGAAAAGTATCAGCATAATTGAACACGTCAACCACAAAATTAACAGAAACTATACGATTATCTCAACAGATGCAGAAAAAACTTTTGACAAAATACAACACCCATTCTTATTAAAAATACTAGAGAGTATAGGAACAAATTAAGTCTTCCTTAAAATGATAAGTAGCAGCTATCAAAATCCATCGAGAAAGACTACATATAATGGGGATAAGCTAGAATCATTCCCAATAAGTTTGGGGGTAAAACAGGGACAAGCATTATCACTGCTGTTATTCAATATTGTACTAGTAAAGTTATCTTTAGCAATGAGGAAAATAAATGGAAGTAAATAGAATAGGCAAAGAAGAAACAAAGTATCACTCTTTGCAGATGATATGCTGGTATACTTAGAGAATCCTAGAGAATCAACAAAACAACTACTTGAAATAATTAATATTTTTAACAAAGTAGCAGGATACAAAATAAACTAAAAAAAATAATTGGCATTTCTACATATTACTAACAAACCCCAAAAGCAAGAGATAGATAAATTCCATTTAAAGTAATTCCAGTTCCAGATGGGTTTACAAGTAAATAATTTTTAACAAACATTTAAATAACAATTTCAATACTAAATAAGCTTTTCTGAAATATTGGTGAGGGAGTCCTACAAAATTATTTTTATGACAGAAATATGTTGCTAATATCTAAACCAGGAAGAGCAAAAACATATTGAGAAAACTTTAGACCAATTTCCCTAATGAATATTGCTGCAAAAATTTTAAATAAAATAATATCAAAGCAATTACAGCAATTTATCATGAAGATAATTCATTATGATAATTTATATTTATATAAATATAAATTGGAATTTATATTAGGAATGCAGAGCTGGTTAAATTTTAGGAAAACTATCTCCATACTTGGCCATATTAATAATACAACTAATAGAAATAATATGATTATCTCAATAGATGCTGAAAAAGCTTTTGATAAAATACAGCACTCATTCTTATTTAAAGCAAATGAACAACTAGATAAGTTTTCCTTAAAATGATAAGTAGTATCTACCTAAAACCATCAGTGTGTATCATATATAATGGGGATAAACTGCAAGCTTTCCCAGTAAGATCAGAGTGAAGGAAACAGAGTGGTGGATCAGTGTACTATATTAAGTACACAAGATACATTAGTCATTTCCCTTTTTCTGTCCTATTAGCCAATCTAATAGGTATGAAGTAGTACCTCAAATTGTTTTAAATTATATTTCTCTAATCAATAATGAGTTAGAACATTTTTTAATGTGGCTTTGGTTACTTCACCTGAAAGCTATTAAATTTTTTGATCATTTAACAATTGAGGAATGGCTCTTACTTTTATAAATTTGACTTGGTTCCCTATATATCTGAGAAATGATGTCTTTATCAGAGAAACTTGCTTCATTTTTTTCACTGTTACTATTGCTAACTGAATTTCCCTCTATCCTATTTCCCCTCTGTTTATTATATTCTCTCTCCCTTTTCACTTTATTCCTTTGCAAATAAGTTTTACTTCTGACTACCCCCTGACCCAATCTACCCTTTCTTCTATCACACTGCCTTATCTTTTCCCCTTCACCTCCTGCTTTCCTGTAGGTTGAGATAGATTTCTATGCTCAATTGACTACATATGCTATTCCCTCTTTAAGCCAATTCTGGTAAGAGTAAGGTTCACTCTCTCCCTATCACCTCTCTTCTCATCCTTTCTGCTCTAAAATCTTTTTTTTGATATTTTAATGTGAGATAATTTATCCCATTCTGCCTCTCCCTTTCTTTCTCCCAGTACATTCCTCTATCACCATTTAATTTTGCTTTTTTAAAAAGATATCATCCCTTCACAGTCAACTCAGCCTTTCTGTCTATATATATGCCTTCTAACTGCCCTAATAATGAAAAAGTTCTTATGTTACAAATATCATCTTTACATATAGGCATGTGAGCAGTTTAACCTTGTTAAATACCTTACGATTTCTCTTTCATGTTTTATATTCCCTTGCCTTTTTCATTCTTAAGAGTCAAATTTTCTATTTACCTCTGGTATTTTCATCAAGAATTCTTAAAAGTCCTCTATTTCATTGAATCCATTTTACCCCGAAGGATTAACTCTGTTTTGTTGGGTAGATGATTCTTAATTGTCATTGCAGCTCCTCCTTCGCCCTCTAGAATAGCATATTCCAAGACTCCTGGTCCTTTAATGTAGAAGCTGCTAAATCGTGTGTTATCCCGTGTCTCCACAATACTTCCATTGCTTCCTTTTGGCTGCTTGCAATATTTTCTCCTTGACCTGGGAGCTCTGGAATTTGGCTAGAATATTTCTGGGAGTTTTCATTTTGAGAGCTCTTTCAGGAACTAACCAGTAGATGATTTCCATTTCTATTTTACCGTCGGATTTTAGACATTTTCCTTGCTAATATCTTGAAAGATGACAGCTAGGCTCTTTTTTATCATTGCTTCCAGGTAGTCCAGTAATTTTCAAACTATTTCTTTTGGATGTATTTTGCTTTTTTTTTTTTAATTTTTAGTCAATTGGCATTAAGAGACTTGCTCAGGGTCACACAGCTAGTAAATGTCAAGTGCTTGGTCTGAGGCCAGATTTGAACTCAGGTCCTCCTGACTTCAGGGACAGTGCACTATCCACTGCACCACTTAGCTGCCTCTTGGATCTATTTTTCAGGTCAGTCATTTTTCCAATGAGGTATTTCACATTGTCTTCTATTTTTTATTTTTAGTTTTTTTTTAATTGTTTCTTGATTTCTCAAAAAGTCATTAGCTTCCACTTGTACAATTCTACTTCTTAAGTTTTTGTTTTCTTTAATTTTTTCTGCATCTTTTCCATTTCACCAATTTTGCTTTTAAGGTATTCTTCTCCTTATTGGCCTATTATTCCTCTTTTACCATTTGGCCTAGTCTGTTTTTAAATGGATTACTTTTCTTTGGTATATTTTTACATCTCCTTCAGCAAGCTGTTGACTGCTTTTTCATTATTTTCTTGCATCATTTTCATTTCTCTTCCCAATTTTTCTTCTATTTCTCTTACTTGATTTTCAAAATCCTTTTTGAGCTCTTTCATGGCCTGAGACCAATTCATATTTTTTTCATTGAGGCTTTGTATATAGGAGCTTTGACTTTGTTGTCTTTTTACGAGCATGTGTTTTGATCTTCCTTGTCACTATAATAACTTTCTATGTTAATATATTTTTTTCTGTTGCTTGCTCATATTCCCAGCCTATTACTTGACTTTCAATTCTTTGTTAAAGTAAGGCTCTGCTTCCAGGGAAGAAGGCACACTCTTCCAAGCTCGAGGGGATTTTCCATCTGTTTGCAGAGATACTTTGTGACCACAAGCACACTTTTCTGCCCTGTACTTGTGACAAGGGTCCCCACTCCAGTAGGGTCAGCAAGCTCTTTTGAGCTAGTGATCCTCATTCTAGGACTGTCACCGAGGACTGCAACCCTGGTCTGAATATGGGTAAAGAAACAGACTCCTGTCTCAGTGCTAGCAAATAGACCCCTGTAATCTCCTTCTTACCAGTTGTTAAATACCCTTACTGTCTGTGGGATGAGAGCTCCAAAAGCTGATTTTGCTGCTGATTCAGTGGCTCCTAAGGCCTGCTTGTGGTTTGTTGTGGCTGGGGCTGTGCTGCCATGACCAACGTACTCTCACCTAGGTGAGATAGACTTTCCCTATTGACCTTCTAGGCTGTCTTTGATGTTTGTGGTCTAAGAGGTCTGGAAACCACCATTGCTCCCTCTGAGTCATACAAATTGGTATGTCAGCCTAATTAGTCATGTTATTAATACCCAATTCAATATTTTTCTAAATTTCTTACAGATCTACCTAGCTAAGGTAATGGTTCAAGGGCAGAATTTCCTCACTTTTCCATTGTCTTCTACTCAAATCAAATGCAGTTCAGCTACTCATCATTTATTGACTGGACTAGTGCAATAGTACCCTAACTGATCTCATCTTTAAGAAGATTTTGCTCCATAAATGAAGAACACATGTTTATCATCCTTTTCTCATACATGAATCTGTCTTAACTACTTCAGCTTATAAGATGTCATCTCCATAGTATTATAGTCATGCGTTTCATGAGATTCTTCCTGAGCTTTCCAAAAGGAGAGAAAAAGAAATCATGGGTAAAAAATATTTATAGCATATATTTTTCTTTTAAAAAAGAACTGGAGATTAAAGGAGGAAATTATATGGAGAAATCAATTGGGAAATGGCTGAAAATTTTGTGATTATATGCACAAAATGGAGTATTATGCTGTGATAACAAGCAATATAATTTATTGTTTCAAAGAAATCTGGGATGAATTGTGTGAACTGATTCAGAGTCAAGTAAGTAAAATCTACAAGAAAATTTAAACAACAGCAACGTTAAAAAGAAATACAGTTTTGGAAGGCATGAATTACATACAACATAATAACAAACCATGATTGCAGAGGACCACTGAAGAGGGATTCTAATTATCTTTTGACAAGTAACAGATCTAACATACCAAATGAGTCATAGATTTTTGATCATGGTCAATATTGAAATTTCTTTTGATTGATGGCATGTTTATTGTTTCACACCTTCTTCCCATATTAAAAAAAAAATAAATGGGAGTGGATATAGGAAAGAAAAAAAGGAAAGCAGGAAGAAAAAAATAAATACAAGGAGGAAGGAAGGAAGGAAAGGAAAAAAGCAAGGGAGGAATGTCATTGAAGCATGTTTGTTAAATATTCAAAACAAAATAAAGGAAGGTCATTAAGAAATATACTACATAGCATTGAAAGTAACATTTAATTTATTTCATATTTAAAAGTAAAATGAAATTGTATATAATAAAAATCATAATTTCAATTACAGTTCCTTTCTTGTTCTACTCTGTATATGGAAGCATTTTATGTGGTATTTGTTACTTTCAGAGAAAAAAAAAGAAAAATGAGAAAAATACTTTGTTACCAACATCATGAAGGGCTTAAACTCCAAGGCTTTTCTATCTTTCATTGTCTCTTTTGAAAAGTTTAACATAAGCTTCAAAGAGGGCTCAACAAGTACTTTAGCTTTTCCTGCTTTCATTATGTGGGCTTGAAACTCACTAGTTGTCTTCAAGTCATCAGTGAGGTAGTTGATTGTAATTTACCCATCTTAGCAGTTATATGTTTATTTATCTGGGTATGTGGCACAGTTTCTGTCAACTCATGGAGTGAAGCCACTGCCTCAACTTCCATCACAGATGCTTTGCTTTTTTTTTTTAGTCCTTCTAAAGAACCACTGCATGACAAAATCCCCTCAAAACCTTTATCATTACATTCAGTGAGGCATTCCCATGACACTTTTTAAAAGTTGTTGTCTTAAGGAATATTTAGTCCCACCCTTGGATTCCATACCTGTGCAGCTATTATGGCTAAGTGATAAATTATGTACTACATTTGAATACAAATGCACTTCAATAGATTATGGTTTCATGTTCATAGAATCAACTTGGCTAGCTCACTAGTGACATCAGAATTGCAAATCAAATAGCTATTAAATCAAGACTTAGACAAAAATAAATAGACAAGTGAATAAATAAAATCATTAGAGTGGCTCGTTAGTATAGATGCACTAGTGTAAGCAATCTGGACAATCTAATTTAGTATCATAACATTACTGGTGTCAACAACTTACAACTTAAAATATCAATGTAATCTAAATTACTACTGCAAACCTTTAAAAGTAAGCAATTTATGTCTTCACTTTGAATACTTCTTGCTGATACCATCCCATTTGGTCAAAGTAGAAACCTGATTCCAGCGGGGTAAATAACTTGGTGTGAGCTTCTGCTGATGAATAACTACTTCTTGGGTTCAGGAACTATGGGGCAATTAAAAGTAACATATCCATTAAATGTGTTTATCATATTATATGGTAGATCATAATTATCTTCATTTGCATCACAGTATCCTCCCTCTAATCCCACTATAGTGTTAACTCCATGAAGACAGGTCTCTTTCTTGTCTAAATATCATATTTCTGGAAATACCTACACAAGGCTATGCATACAATGTCATGTAAAATCTGAGCATTTAAGGAAGGAATGATTTGAACACATCTATGTGGTGAACTCATGTGGTTGGCCCCATATATCAATAACTTTGGACTATTAGCTATATTTCTTTTAGACATAGAGTCAATTGTTTCACAGAGTAAATAATGGCCATATCTGTTTGCCTACATATTAGAATATAGTCATTTTAGCTCATAATAGCTCAAGAAGGCTGATTTTTAAAGTCAATGTGAGCCTTCTTTCTGTGATTGGCAACCAACATATGTGAGTTTAATTCATTGTTTTGTTGATTGACTAGACTTAAGAAAGTCATGTAGAAGAAGGTAATGATGCAAATTAAACTTCAAAATATGTCTGCTGTTTTTGAGAGTCAGCTGATAAAATTACCAGCATGTCATTGGCTATACATCTCACTTCCCACTTGAAATAGCAGAGGTAAAATTTAAGGCTGACTTGTTCTATGTTTCTGTTAATGTTTTAGAAAAATGTTACTTCAGGCTAAAGCAGTTACATTCCTACCAATAAAACTTTTTGCTAGTAACATAAAAACTAAATGGTAATTATTCAAAGTCATGAATTACCAAAATATTGATTGTTCTGAAAATGATATTGATTCTTTTCTTCTATTATTACTCCCAGAAGACAACCTTCTTCAGATGAATTAGAAAAATCCATATGGCTAGAAAAAAAATTAATGTTCACCAAGTAAATCAAAGTGATGAAAATTTAGGCAGCCACAGATTGATTGGTCTCATTTTATTTATTTAAACATGTTGCTAATATTACACAATTCTTTCAACAAATCCAGGTGAATTGAGAAAGGAAAAAGCACCATAGATTAGCTGTTATAATGACATTGAATGGAAAGATACTGGAGAGTTCAAGAGCCCCTATCCTTTTTTTTTCCTCCTTGTTATAACTGGTTTAATCCTGTGTCAATGGTTTGTACTACATAATTATTGACCACTCATTTATGCTGTGAAAAATATTAATGTTTCATTGAGGCTATTTTCTTTCTTCAGCTTTTTTTTGTATTCCAATGGCTACCCATTTACCCATGCCCCAAATAGACTCCTTTCCTTATAATAAATAACATAATAGCTAATGTACTTTGGTGATGTGAATTATTAAGAATATTCTAGAAAACAATTTGCATTCATGCAGAAAAAATTACTAAAGCATCCATACTCTTTCATCCAGAGATTTAACTATAAGGCATATGCTTCAAGGAAGTCATCAACCTAATGAGACTTTCATATACAACAAAATATTGATATTAGTACTTTTAATGTCAGGAAACACTGGATAAAAACTGGTGCCCCTCAACTGTGTACTGCTAGTACCATTGTTCTCCACAAGAGCAGGGACTATTTGTCTTTGTATTCATGGAGCATAGTACAGTTCTTGGCATGTAGTAGGCACTTACTAAATGCTTATTGATTGACCAACTGGAATATTGCTGTACTATAAGAAATGACTAGCATAATAAAAAGAAAGGAGAATGAAAAAATGTCTATGCCAGTTTAAAGTGAACTAAGAAAAGCCAAGGAAACAATACCCACTATCTCTGTAATTGGCTATTGTCCTTTCATTCTCGAAGAGGACCAAAATAACATCACTATGTTATAGTCAAGTTTCAGTGTGTCCAACTGTGGATAATTACACCAATATGAGCTCTGAATGTTCTATCACAGGTCTGATACAACTAGTTAATGTGAACTTTTGGGGTAGATTCTCCAAATCTGTGCATCTTATGTTTCTTTTGAGCTAATTCAATTCTTGTCTGGTTTGGGATCCCCATGTTGAGTGGTCCTATGTCAGTGTCTCCAATATCACACAATCAATTCTCAAGTTCTTAAGAGAGACCTTGAGAGTGTCCTTGTATTGCTTCTTCTGACCACCATGTGAATTCGTGTACCGTGTGAGTTCCCCATAAAATGGCCTTTTCTGCAAGCACATGTTTTGCAATCGATTAATGTAATCAGCCCATTAGAGTTGTCCTATCTGAAGCAGAGTTTAAATTCTTGGCAGTTTAGTTAGAGAAAGGACTTCAGTGTCTGGTATTTTATACTGCCAGGTGATCTTCAGAATCTTTGTAAGACAATTCAATGGAAGTGATTGAGTTTCCTGTCATGGTGCGGGTGTACTGTCCAGATTTCAAAGGCATACAACAATGAGGTCAGCACAACTACTCTGTGGACCTTCATTTTGGTAATCAATGTAATACCTATTCTCTCCCATACTTTCTTTGGAGCTGAATAGAAATGTTGACTTTCAAAAACAAGACTCAAGTGAAACATAAAGAGGTAAACAGGAAATAGAAATCATAACAGACTTTTTAAAAAAATTCTTATTTTTTAAATTTTTTTCCAGAATATTAGCTTTATTTTTTTAAATTAGTTTACTTATTTTTAGTTTTCAACACTTTCACAAGATTTTGAGTTCCAAATTTTCTCACCAGCTCATCCCTTCCCCCACCCCAAGATGGCATGCATTCTGAATATCCCTTCCCCTAGTCTGTCCTCTCTTCTATCTCTCCCCCCTTCTCTTATCCCTTCCCCTTCAATTTTCCTGTAGGGCAGGATAGGTTTCTATACCCCATTTCCTCTATATCTTATTTCCCAGTTACATGGGAAAACAATTTTTTAAACTTTTGTTTTTAAAATTTTGGGTTCCAAATTTTCTCCCTTCCTCCTTGCCTCGAGGCAAGCAACTCGATAAAGGTTATACATGTGTAGTCATGCAAAACACTTCCATAGTAGTCATTTTGTGAAAAATTAAGTGTATTTCCCTTCATCCTATCCTACCCCCACTTATTCTATTTTCTCTTTTGACCCTGCCCCTCCTTAGAAATGTTTGTTTCTGATTACCCCTTCCTCTAATCTGCCCTCCTCTCTATTATCCTCCTGCTCTTTTGTCCCCTTCCCCCCAGCCCTTTTCTGAAGGGTAAGATAGATTTCCATATCCAATTGAGTGTGTACGTTATTCTCTCCTTAAGCCAAATCTGATGAGAATAAGATTCTCTCATTCCCTCTCACCTTACCCCATATCTCCTCCAATGTAAAAGCCTTTTCTCGTCTGTTTTATGTGAGACAATTTACCCAATTCTCCCTCTCCCTTTCTCCTTTTGCCAGTATAAGCCTCTCTTACCTCTTAATTTTATTCTCCAGATATGACTCCTTCATCTTCAACTCACCTGTGCTATCTATCTATCTACACACATATAATTTTTTCCCCTTCAAATAATGTAACACTGACAAAGGACTCCTAAGTTACAAATAACATCTTTCCATCCAGAATGTAAGCAGGTCAACCTTAATAGGTCTCTTGTGATTTCTCTTTCCTGTTTACTTCTTCATGTTTCTTTTGAGTCTTATAACTGAAAGTCAAGTTTTCTATTCAGCTCTGGTCTTTTCATAAAGAATGCTTGAAAATCCCCTGTTTCACTGAATGACCATTTTTCCTCTGAAGGATTATGCTCTTTTTTGCTGGGTAGGTGATTCTTCACTGTAATCTTATCTCCTTTGACCTCTAGAATATCACATCCCAAGCCCTGCAGGCCCTTAATGTAGAAGCTGCTAAATCCTGTGTTATTCTGATCGTGTTTCCACAATACATGAATTGTTTCTTTCTGGCTGTTTGCAATATTTTCTCTTTGAGCTGGGAACTCTGGAATTTGGCTACAATATTCCCGGGAGTTTTCCTTTTGGGATCTCTTTCAGGAGGAGATCGGTGGATTTTTTTCCATTTCTATTTTGCCTTCTGGTTCTAAAATGTCAGGGAAGTTTTCCTTGATATTTCTTGAAATATGATGTCCAGACTCTTCTTCTTTTTATAATGGATTTCAGATTGTCCAATAATTTTTAAATTACCTCTCCTGGATCTATTTTCCATGTCAGTTGTTTTTCAAATGAGATATTTCATAGTGTTTTCTGTTTTTTCATTCTTTTGAATTTGTTTTACAGTGTCTTGATTTATCATAGAGTCACTAGCTTCCAATTGCTCCATTCTAATTTTTAAGGAAGTATTTTCTTCAGTGAGCTTTTGGACTTCTTTTTCCTTTGGCCGTTTTTGCTTTTGAAGGCATTGCTTTCCTCATTGGTTTTTTCAATCTCTTTTGCCATTCGAGTTAGGCTATTTTTAAGGTGTTATTTTCTTCAGTATTTTTTTGGGTCTTCTTTAGCAAGCTGTTGACTAGTTTTTCATGATTTTCTTGCATCACTCTCAGTTTTTCCTCTACTTCTCTTACTTGCTCCTCACAATCTTTTTGAGCTCTTCTGTGGCCTAGGGCCAATTTATATTTTTCTTGGAGGCTCTGAATGTAGGAGCTTTGACTGTGTTGTCTTCTTCTGATTGTATGTTTTGATCTTCTTTGTCACCAAAGAAATATTCTATGGTCTGACTCTTTTTGAGCCGCTTGCTCATGATCCAACCAATTACTTTAGTAATAAACTCTTTTTTAAAGTAGGAGTCTGCTTCCAGTGTGGAGAATGTACTTTTCCAATCTTCAGGGGTTTTGTGCAGCTGGTTTCAGAGCTACTTCTAGAGACCTGAAAATTTTCAGTTCTTCCAAGGTGCTATGATCAAGGGTGATGTATTTACTCCTTTCCTATACTGTGCTCTGGTCTATGAGTGACCAGCAGCACTCTTTTCTGTCTTGGAACTGTGAAGGATTCTCTCTTTACAGCCACTACAAGCTCAACCTTGCCAGAGCTTCTCCTCACCCCAGGACTGCCACCCAGGACTGTGACCCATATCCAAGCATGGGCAAAGCAAAATAATCCAGCATCAGCAAAGAGATCCTTGAAATCCCCCTCTGATCAGTCACTTGACTCCCCCTCAGTCTGAGGGCCAGAAGCTCTGGAGGCACCTGCCACCCTGGGGCCATGCTCTGGGACTGGGGCTGGGAGCCTACCATACTTCTCTCTCACTATAGACAGAGGCTTTTCCTACCGACCTTCTAAGTTGTCCTTGGCATTTGTGGGTTGAGAAGTCTGGAATCCACCACAGCTGCCTGTGATTCCATCCTCTGAGTCCTGCTCCAGGTTCGCTGATGCCTGTGTGCCCATGTTGAACTGCATTCCTCTCCCAGCCCAGATTGATATACCTTTCTGATCAACCATCCAAGTTGTCTTGGGCTGACAATTTGTTTCACTCTGTCTTTTTGTGGGTTCTGCTACTTTAGAATTTGTTTAGGGACATTTTTATTTTTTTTTATTTTTTAATTATTTTTATTATTATTTTATTATTATTTATTATAAGCAAGTCATAGTTCTTATTCCCTCATCTTGCTGAATCCATAAGAGTTATTGAAGATGAACTGTTTACATTTCTGCATGGAAAGATATTATTTGTAACTTATGAGACCTTAGTCAGAACTAGAGTAGTTGGAGGGAAAAATTGTATGTATATGGATAGATAGATAGATAGATAGATAGATAGATAGATAGATAGATAGGTAGGTAGGTAGGTAGATAGATGGCACAGGATGAGTTGAAGATGAAGGGGTGATATCTGGAGAATAAAACAAAGGGGTGAAAGAGGATTATACTGGCAGAAGGAGAAAGGGAAAGACAAAATGGGATAAATTATCTCACATAAATCAGACAAGAAAAAGCTTTTACATTGGAGGGGAAGTAGGGGAAGGTGAGAGAGATGAGGGAATCTTATTCTCACTGGATTTGGCTTAAGGAGGGAATACCATACACATTCAGTTGGGTGCGGAAAGCTATCTTACCCTACAGGAAAATAGGGGAGAAGGGGACAAGAAAGCAGGGGGATGATAGAGGGGAGGGCAGATTGGGGAGGGGGCAATCAGAAGCAAACTCTTCTGAATTAGGACAAGGTCAATAAAGATAATAGAATAAATGGGGGACAAGATAGGATGAAGGGAAATATGCTTAGTTTTTCACAACATGACTAACATGTGAGTGGTTTGCATGACTACACATGTATAATCTGTATCAAATTGCTTTCCTTTTCAATGAGGGTGGGTAGAGAGAGAGGAAGGGAGAAAACTTTGAACCCAAAGTTTTAAAAACACATGTTAAAAAAAATTGTTTTTACATGCAACTGAGAATTGGGAAATACAGGAAATGGGGAATAGAAATCTATTCTGCCCTATAGGAAAATAGGAGAGGATAAAAGAAGTTGAGGGATAGACAGAAAGGAGGGAAGATTAGAGGAAGGATTAATCAGAATGCATGCAATCTTGGAGTGGAGGAGGGGTGAGATGGAGTGAAAATTTAGAACTCCAAATCTTGTTGAAGTGAATGTTAAAAAGTAAAAATAATAATTTTGTTTTAAGCATGAGAGCAAGTATACAGCCTTATTTCACTTCCTTGGTGACCGGGAAAGCACAAGAGCATTGTTCATTATCTAGAACCCAGGCAAGCATGCCATCACTTAATTAACATGCAACACTGATGAACTTCTCTAATCAACCAAATTTTGAAATAATTTTTCTTAAGCCCTTACAAGTGACAGCATCAAAGACCTTGGTCAGATCTGTAAATGTTGTGTGTAGACCTCCGTTCTGTTCCTCACATTTCCACTAGAGTTGTGGGGCAATAAAAAACATAAATGAAAGAAAACTACCAAAAATAATTAAAAATGAATGTTGTAAAATTGTAAGAACAAGCTCCACCTCAGACATGAGAGGTACCTCCCCCACATTTTGTCCACAGAAATTGAGATCCACATATGTTAAAATGGTATGTAACATCAGACATTCTGATATGTTGATGTTTTGTCAATGATACACCTTTTTTTCTTTTTGATTTTCTTTTTAGAACAAAATCTTATAAGGAATGGCTTTCTGTGTGGGGATTAAAAGGGAGAGATTCAGAAAGGCAATCTGGATAGTGCAGAAAAAAGATCAAAATTAAAATATTTTACTTATTTTTTAACTTTTAAATATCATTTTATTTTTCCCAATTACATGTCAAGACAATTTTTAGCATTTATTTTTTACAAGATTTTGAATTCCAAATTTTCTCCTCTTCCTTCCCCTCCCCTCTTCCTAAAATGGTACATAATTTACTATAGGTTATAATGTACTATCCCACAGAACATATTTCCATATTAGTCACAGTTGCAAAGAAGAAACAGATCAAAAGGGAAAAAAAAAAACATGAAAAAGACTAAAGTGAAAAAAGTATGCTTCGACTTGCATTCAGAGTCCAACAGTTCTATAAAAGTCTATTTTTAAAAAATGTTGGCTTTGAAAAAACTCAACCCATGTTTGCACAGAGTGCTAGAGGTGAGATCTTTCCTCCATGGTGTTTGTCCAAATGGAACTAAGATAGGGTTAGAAGCAAGGCAGAGCAGATATCTGACTATATTTGACATATTAGAGGTAGTCTTGAGAATTTGTCTGAAAAAAAGCTCCAATTACACATGTGGGACATAAATAGCATGATACATTTTGAGAGTACATTTTTTCCCATATAAGTAATCAAGGTTCAACCAAAGTCCTACTTAATTCATAACCCAAATATTTTCTATTTTTGTACTGATCTTTATTAAATTAATATTTAAAAGTTTAAGATTTATTTAAATCAATTGGCATTGAAATCATCATAATCATCTACATATTAACAATTCAAGCTACTTTACTGCATTTTCTGCAAACCATTTAAATACTGAGGGTACACACAGACACACAGACACAGACACATATATGTAATTATATATAATATATATAGTGTGTGTGTATATATATATATATATATATATATATATATATATATATATATGTAAACTTCACTCATTCAATGACATTGGAAGTCCTCTAAATAGTCTCATCAAAGTTATCTTTGTGTGCTGAGAGGCTAAATACCTGTGAGCATCTTTACAGCCTAATGCACCAAGGGCAAATACACTCAAGCATTACTTCTTAATTGATTTAAGAAAGCTACACATGCTACTGTATATTTAGGCTAAATAGTTTGCTGATCAGAATATCTAGAATATATCATATGGATTGTAAAGTATTTTGAAAATATAAGTGTGAAATGCAAATACCAAGTAGTACTATTTGTCAGTCTTTGCAAAGAAATATTGAGAAAACATGCTTATTAACTTCTGGTAGTTCAAAATTCTGATGATATTGTTAGGAGAAATGCAAATCTGTTTAACAATTACTTTAATATGCTTGAGAAAGCACATTAAAAAAAAGCAACACAGAATGAAGAAAGCATAAGAGAATGGTCCAAAGAACTTGGCTGACATTAAGTTTTTAACAATTGTCAGCATCAATTTTGTTAAGTGGCTCCATTGAAGAAGCCTAGTGATGCACTTGTCATCTATTCAGTCACTTACAGCAGTAAGATTCATTTTAAGAGGAGTTTTTAAGGGTCATCAAAAATACATTTGTCAAAGTGCTTTAATGAGCTTCTTTAATGTTTTGTAAATAATAAATTTTGTTCACTCTGAGTCATTTAAAGTAACATCTGTGAACTAATACTAATTAAATCATTGCTGCAGCCTCTTTTAGGGTGTTTAAATTAAGAATTTAGTTAAAATATTATCTTTTGTATAAATGAGTGCAAAGAAGTATTGGGATCACAAAAATATCTTGTGTCAGACCTTTATTCAGTTATAGTAAAATATCATATGTGTAACATGGACAACTCACTTCAATTCTCAGTGTCTTAGGTAACAGTAAAAGTAATATTTAAGAATTCTTGATTTGCATCAGGCAAGAGATATTTCTTATTGAGAATTTGCCCTAATAATAAAATCATAGTTCTGATTAAAAACAAATAACTTCTCTTCTTGTATGAAGTGGAGAAGAGAATTTAGGTGACTGGGATAGAACTAATTCCCTCCCTGAATATGTATCTATGTCTGAAATACTATTCTAAAAAGTTTTATAGGTTTGTTTGATTTTTTGGGGGTGACTTCAATTCTTGTTTTTTTTTTAATTCAGTGTGGAATAATAACAGTTAATATATAGATAGCCAGCCAGACAGACAGATAGGTAGCACTTTCTAGTATCAAAAGTCTTCCTGAAGACAAACCTATGTTTCAAATATACGGGCAAAGAAACTGAGAATCAGAGATAAAATGCCTTTTCCCAAAGACAGAATCTAACCCTGCCAATGTTTTATCTATATTTCTTGTTCTCTGAAGCTTTGCCCACTAGCATTCTAATTTAATTATCTAAAATGAACACAATTTGTTAAAACATCCTATAAAACAAACACAGCCTCAAGTTCTGTGAGGTGAAAATATTGTGGGTCAAATTATTCCCTATATTTTAATTCTTTATAATTCATTAAATTAATGATCCTGTGTGTTTAAAAACAAGTTGTAGAAGTATAAAGTTTCTACTAATTACTACTTTTTTATTTTTGTGTGGAAATGCTCATTTCATGCCTATAATTTTATTTTAAATAGCATTTTATTTTCCCCAATTACATGTTAAGACAATTTTTATCATTCATTTTCCACAACAGTTTGAGTTCTAAATTTTTCTCCATCCATCCCTGCCCTCCCATCTTCCAAAATTGGAAAATGCATAAAGTAAGTGAAAAAAAGCTTTCATCTGCATTCAGAATCCATCAGATATTTATCAGGAGGGGACAACATTTTACTTTGTGAGTCAGTTGTACTTGTCCTGGATCATTGTGCTGCTGAGAAGAGCTGAGTCATTCATAGTTGATCATTTCACAATGTTGCTGAAAGTGTGTATAATATTTTCCTGGTTCTGCTCATTTCACTTTGCATCAGTTTTTACAAATCTTTCCAGCATTTTTTGAAATCTGCCACTCTGTTCTTTTTCATTGCATAATAGTATTCCATTACATTCGTATACCACAGATTTTTCAGCCATTCCTCAATGGATGGGCATCCCCTCAGTTTTGAATATTTTCCAACCATGAAAAGGACTGCTAAAATATTTTTGTACATGTAGGACTTTTCCCTTTTCGTATGATACTTTGGAACATGGACTTAGTAGCGTTATTGTTGGATCAAAGTGTATGCACAGTTTGCTTGTCCTTTGTGCATAGTTCCAAATTGCTCTCCAGAATGGTTGGATCAATTCACAATTCCACTAACAGTGTATATGTCCCAATTTTCCCACATCCTCTCCAACATTTATCTTTTTCTTTTTTTGTCATACTTGCAAATCTGAAAGGTGTGAAGTGGTGCCTCAGAGTTGTTTTAATTGGCATTTTTCTTATCAAAAGAGATTTAGAGCACTTTTTCATATGCTTATAGATAGCTTTGATTTCTTCATCTGAAAACTGTCTGTTTATATTGTTTGACCCTTTATCAATTGGGCAACGAATTGTATTCCTGTAAATTTGACTCAGTTCTCTATACAGTTAGGAAATGACGCTATTGTCAGAGACACTTGGTGTAAAGATTGTTATCCACCTTTCTTCTTTCCTTCTAATTTTGGTTGCTGTGTGTGTGTGTGTGTGTGTGTGTGTGTGTGTGTGTGTGCAAAGCCTTTTAATTTAATGTAATAAAAACTACGTATTTTAGATTTTTTAATCCTTCCTGTGTCTTGTGTGGCCGTGTTCCAGTAACTCAATTAACTTCTCCTTTAAGAATTTGGATGCTATACTACTTGGTGCATATATGTTTAGTATTGATATTACTTCATTGTTTTTGGTACCTTTAAGAAAGATGTAGTTTCTTTCCTTATCTCTTTCAGTTAGGTCTATTTTTTGTTTTTACTTTATGTGAAATCAGTATTGCTACTTCTGCTTTTTTTTTTACTTTAGCTGAAGCGTAGTAGATTCTGCTTTAGCCTTTTACCTTAACAGTCTCTGTGTCTCTCTGATTCCAGTATTTTTTTGTCAACATCATATTGTAGGATTCTAGTATTAGATCCACTCTGCTATCTGCTTCAGTTTTATGGGAGAGTTCATCCCATTTACATTCATAGTTATGGTTACTAACTCTATTTCCCTCCACCCCCTTTCTCCTCCTGTTTGTACTCTCTCTCCTTTCACCCTTTCCCTACTTGCCAGTGTTTTGCTTCTGTCTACTGCCTCCTCTGGTATGTCCTTTCTTCTGTCAGTCCCCCCACCTCAACTTTTACTTAATCTCCAGTTGGTTAAGATAGATTTCTATATGCAACTGACTGTGAATATTATTCCCTCTTTGAGCTAATACTGATGAGAGTAAGGTTCAAGTACTGACACTTACCCACCCACCCATTTTCCCCTCCACTGTAATAGGTCTTTCACTCTTCTTCGTGTGACAGAATTTACTTCATTCTACCTCACTTTTTTTTGTGCACCCAGTGTACTCCTCTTTCCCATCCTTTATTTTTTTGTCATTCCCTCAAATTCATCTTATACATGTACCCATATCTATCTATCTATCTATCTATCTATCTATCTATCTATCTATCTATCTATCTATCTATCTATCTGTCTGTCTGTCTGTCTGTCTGTCTGTCTGTCTGTCTATCTATTTATCTATCTATCTATCTATCTATCTATCTATCTATCTATCTATCTATCTATTCCTCCTGCCTGTGCTACTAGTGGTACAATTTTTAAGAATTACAAGCATCATCTTCAAATGTAGAGATGCAGACAGTTCAACTCCATTGAATCTCTTATGTTTTCTTTTCCTTTTTTATCTGTTTATGCTTCCCTTGACTTTTGATATTAGAGATCTTTCTTTGTTGTTGTTGTTGTTGAGTCCTGGTCTTCTTATGAAAACTTGAAATCCTTTTATTTCACTGAATTGCCATTTTTTCTCTTGAAGTATCATGCTCATTTTAACCAGGTAAGTGATTCTTCGTTTAAATCCTAGGTACTTTGCCTTCTGGAATTCCATGTTCTATAATCTCCAATCCTTTAATGTTGAAGCTGCTAAGTACTGTATGATATTGATTTTGGTTCCCAAATAGTTGAATTGTTTTTTGTTTGTTTGTTTGTTTGTTCTGGACACTTGTATTTTTTTCCTTGACCTGATAGTTCTGTAATTTCACATAATGTTCCTTGGAGTTTAAATTTTGAGATCTCTTTCCTGAGGTGATTGGGGAATTCTTTCAATGCCTATTTTCCTCTCCAATTCTAAGATCTCAGGGCAGTATTGTTTGATAATTTCTTGAAAGATTCTTTCCAAGTTTTCCTTTTAATTAGGCTTTCAGGTAGGCCAGTTATTCTGATGTTATCTCTCCTGAATTTATTTTCCAGGTCAGTTTTTTTTTTTTCTTAATGAGGTATTTTATTTTTTCCTCTATTTTTTTCATTCTTTTGAATTTATTTGATTGATTATTGGTATCTCATGGAGTCGTTAGCTTCCACTTGCCCAATTCTAACTTTTAAGGAGTTTTCCTCAGTTAGCTTTTGTACTTCCTTTTCCATTTGGGCATTCTGTGGTCTGACATTTTGTGCACTGTTTGCTCATAATGCCAATAAATTACTTGAGTTTTAAACTCTTTGTTAAAGTAGGGGTCTGCTTCCAGTGGGGAGAACGTACTGTCCAAAGCTTCAGGGGTTTTGTGCAGCTGTTTTCAGAGATATTCCAGGGATCTGTAAATTTTCCATTCTTCCAAGGTGATATGATTAAAGGTGAGGTATTTATGCCTTTCCTGGCCTGTGCTCTGGTCTATGAGTGACCACAAGCAGTCTTTTCTGCTTTAAAATTGTGAGGAGAATTCCTTCTCTACTGACATCACAAGCTGGACCTCACCAAAGCCCCTCCTTGTCCCAAGACTGCCACCCAGAACTGAGACTCAGATCCAAGCATGGGCAAGGCAAGAGAATCCTGTCTCAGAGCCAACAAAGATATCCCTGCAATCCTTCTATGATCTTCCATCTGTGGGACCATAGCCTGATAGAAGCTGCCACCCCAGGGATGTGCCAGGACTGGGGCTGGACCAAGCTCCTCTCTCACCATGGTCTGACAGATCTTTCCTACTAACCTTCTAAGTTGTCTTTGGCATTTGTGGGTTGAGAAGTGTGGAAACCACTATGACTGCCAATGATTCAGTCCCCTGAGCTTGCTGCAGGTTTACTGAGGCTTGGTCTTTGCCTGTGGGGCCCAGGCTGAACTACTACCACTCCTCTACAGTCTGGCACAACACACTTTTACTGCTGACTATACTGTTGTATAGGGTGGCAATTTGTTTCACTCTATTGTTTTGTTGTTTGTTGCCCTAGAATTTGTTTAGAGCCATTATTTTACAGGTATTTTGAGGGGTTTGGGGGACAGCTCAAGCAATTCACTGCTTTTACTCTGTCATCTTGGATCTACCTCCTCACAATTGTACTTTTTAAGGAGTTGTTTTCATCAATGTTTTTTTATATCTTCTTTTCCATCTGACAAATTCTACTTTTTAAGTAGTTGCTTACTTTTTCTAAGCTGTTGACTTTTTTTCCTCATAATTCTCTTGCATCATTCTCATTTATTTTTTGAATTTGTTTCTAACTCTCTTATATGATTTTTTTTTTTATTTTGCTAGGCAATGGGGTTAAGTGACTTGCCCAAGGTCACATTGCTAGTGTTATGTGTCTGAGGCAGGATTTGAACTCAGGTCCTCCTGACTCCAAAGCCGGGGCTCTAACCACCACGCCACCTAGCTGCCCCCTCTCTTATATGATTTTTAAGCTCTTTTTTGAACTCTTTCATGAATTCTTTCTGGGCTTCAGACCACTTCCTGTTTTTGTTTAGGGCTTTGAAAATTGGTGTTTTGACATTGTTGTCCTCTTCTGAGTTTGTTTCTTGATCTTACCTGTCACTATAATAACTTTCTATGGTCATATTCTTTTTTTGTTATTGTTGTTTATTGCTCATCTTTTCTGCCTTTTTCCCCTGTCTTTTAAATTTGAGTTCTGCTCCTAAGGTGGAAAAGGCACTGACTCAGACTTCTTGTGCTGGGTACTACAGGCCCTGACTATTTACTTGGTGCTAAACTGATGTTGCCCTGAGGCCCATGGCTGACCCTTCTGTCTGGTGCTAGGCTGAGGGGATGTGCAGGGTATGTCTGGTGCTATTTCAGACTGTAAAGGTCTTACTGCTTACCTGGTACTAAGCCAGAGTCCTAGTGCTGTCGCCTGGCATGTGCTGAGGCTGTTGGGGGGGGTTTCTGTGCTTACATGGCAATGGGGAAAGGGAAGGGCACACTGAAGGAACTGGTGCAAGGATGCCTGTTTTTCCAGAAAAAAGCTGAACACATGTCAGGGCCCAGAGGTGGTAGCTGCCTGTTTGCCTATGTACCTATAGGATTTCTGTCTACCTGTTTGCTCTGGGCTATGCTGAAAGACATGGAGGTCTGGTACTGGTGGCTCTCTGTTTCCCCAGGGTTGTCCTGGAACTGGAATCTATTCATGCTCCAGTTTTTGTTGAAGTGTATGGGAAGTACTGGTACTGGCCTGCTCCACTGCACTGGGGCTCAGGATCTACCACTTGTTTGCTGAAGTGTGGTTTGCTGCTGGCTTGCTGAGACACTTCCTGTCTTGCCCTGCATTTCCCTTTAATCTGAGTGAGACAGAATTTTCCTGCTAATCTTCCAAGTTTCTTGGACTAAGAGATTGTTCACCCTATCTTTTTTGCTGGTCTTGTTCCAGGATTTGTTTTGGGGTGCTATTTTATGGTTGTTTGGAGGTGAATATGGGAGAGTTACAATGATTTATTGCTTACTACACCATCTTGGCTTCCAGAAGTAAGCCTGTAATTTCATTTATATATATACACATATGTAGATTATATACATGTAGATTATATATGTAGATTTTATATATATATGTAGATATGTATATACACACATATGTATATATATACACACACACATATTTATATATATATGTATATATACACACACACACACACATATATATATATATATGTATATTACTCAAGTGAGTGGCCTTAAGAAAGAAATTTTGTGGTTGTTTATTTCACATATTTCAGGGTCAATTTTCTGAGAAATACTGTAGCTCATACTAGCCACACTATAAAAGTTTGTTGAATAGAATTGGAGTGCTGGAGTTGGTGGAAGGAAATGATGTGTTCTAAAAGTCCCATGGATTTTACTGTACAGAAGCCTACATGGTGGAGTAAAACAGCAGTAGCTCTCACCCTCCCCTATCAAACTCTGAAAACCCAGAAAATATCATCCCAGAAAAAAACTCTGGAACATCTGAACTGGAAGAAAGACAGGAAGCAACAGAGCAGTAGCCCACTCTCACTTTAGCACACCAGGAGGAGATTCCAGTGACTTGGCATTCTACAGCAAACATGTCTCCCAGAGCCTCAGCAAAAACAAGGGGAAAAGCACTACAAAGGGCCCCAGGTGGATAAACATCCTGCAGCATTCAGCTGAAAGGAACACAAGAAAGCAACCTACAGACCTACTAAAGTTGTAGCCTTGCTGATTCCAGCACAACACCAGGTAAGCTGTCAGAAGCCTACAGCCTCCAACTGCCAACCAAGCGGAGATCCTGAAGCCCAGGTGGTAGAGTTTGCAAACACCAACACCTGGACCTCTGAGTGCCTCAGTGAGGGTGGGGAAACTGGTGGAAATCAGTTCAGAAAACCACCAGGTGCCTCGGCATTCTATAGCAAAGGAGCCTCCCAGTGCCTCAAAGATCTAAGGGAGGCAGCACTGCAAGAGGCCCCAGAAGATAAACGCCCTGCAGCACACATCTAAAAGGAGCTGAAGAAAGTTAAAGGAAAGGAAAAGCAGCAACCTAGAATTGCCTGAAAGTTCCAGCCTTGCTGATTCCAGGCCAACACCAGGTAAGCTTCCAGAACCCTAGAGCCTCCAACTGCCAACATAAGAGGCCCCAGCACACAGAGCCAGTGACCAAGATCAAGGCTTCCAATACAAGAAACTTGAGTTAGTGCCATCTGCTCCCCAGGAGGAGAGCTCAAACACTTTAAAGGCCAAGAAATTTAAACACACACACAACACACACACTATGAGTAAAAAGAAATGCACCATAGATTCATATTATGAGAAGAATGAAATCAAGACAGAAATTCTGAAGAGGACAACATTGTAAACAAACCCACATCTGCAACATCAAAAGGGAATATGAACTGGTCTGAAGCTCAAAAAGCCTTCTTAGAAGATTTCAAGAAGTATGTCAAGAGTCAAATGAGACAGGGAGAAGAGTCCTTCATAAATACAATTGGCCAATTGGAAAAAAAAAGTACACTGAAGAAAACAAGTCCCTAAAAAACACAATTGGCCAACTAGAAAAAAAAGTACACCGAAGAAAAAAAATCCCTCAAAAATATAATTGGCTAATTGAAGAAGGAAGTAAAAAAAAACCTAACAGAAGAAAACAAGCTATTCAAAATTAGAATTGGATAGTGGAAACTAAAGACTCTATGAAAGAGCAGGATTCAGTCAAACAGAAATAAAAAAATGAAAAAAAAAATATGAAAAGGTAAAATACCTCCTTGTTAAAACAACTGACAGAAAATCAATCTAGGAGACACAACTTCAAAATTATTGGACTACTTGAAAATCATGAGAAAAAAAGAGCCTGGACAGTATCTTTCAGGAAATCATAAAGGAAAACTGCCCTGAAATCTTGAAATAAGAAGTCAAAATAACCATAGAAAGAATCCACCACTCACCACCAGAAAGAGATCCCAAAATGAAAATGTCAAGAAATATAATAGCTGAATTCCAAAATTACCAGATGAAAGAGAAAATGCAGCAAGCAGCCAGAAAAAAAGCAATGTAAATATCATGGAACCACAGTCAGGATTACACAGGACCTTGGAGCTCCTACATTAAAAGACCATAGGGCATAAAACATGATATTCTGTAAGGCAAAGGAGCTTGGAATGCAGCCAAGGATCAACTACTCACCAAAAATGAGCATGATATTTCAAGGTAGGAGATGGGTATTCAGTGAAATAGGGGACTTCCAAACCTTCCTGATAAAAAGACCAGAGTCAACAAAATATTAGATCTTTAAGTACAAGATTCAAGAGAGACAAAAAAAGGTAAATAGGACAGAAAGATACAATATGTTGTTAATAAGGGCAAACTGTCTACATCCCTAGAAGGGAATATGACCCTTGACACTCTTTAGAACTGTATTGTTATTACACCATGTTAAAGGAGTATAAATAAAGGGGATGGATATAAGTTGACTTTGATGTAATGATAAAATAAATCTAATCAAGTGGGTTAATTGGATCTAAGTAAGTGGCTTAGTCTGATTTAAGAAATATACTGAGAAAGGAGAAAGCAGACAAGGGCAAATTATATTACAATAAAAGACAGAAAATCCTATTACAACAAAGGAAATGAAGGGAGGGGGATGAGTATTGTTTGAAACTAAATCTCATCAGATTTGGCTCAAGAAGGGAATAACATAATCAGTTAGGTATAGAAACCTAACTTGCCCTATATGCAATAGGAGGGAAAAGGGGAAAGAAAAGAGAGGGGGGATAGAAGGGAGAAAAGAAGCAGTAAGGGTAAAGGAAATAAAAGGGAAAGGGGTAATAGGAGGGAGGAGGGACTGAAGAAGGTGGTGGTCAAAAGCAAAACACTAGTGGGGGGGGGAAGGAGAAAGAAAAGCATAAACAGGGGAAAAGAAGGATGCAGAAAAAGACAGAGATAGTAATCATAACTGTGAATGTGAGTGGGATGAACTCTCCGGAAAAAAAGAAGTAGCTAGCAGAATTGATTAAAAGCCATAATCCAAATACAAGTTCTTTACAGGAAACACATTTGAAAAAGAGTGACACATACAGGGTAAAGGTAAAAGGCTGGAGCAGAATATATTATGCTTCAGGTGAAGTAAAAAAATCAGGGGTCCCAATCCTGATCTCAGACAAAGCAAAAGCAAAAATAGACCTAATCAAAAGAGATAAGGAAGGAAACCACATCCTGCTAAAAGGCACCATAGACAATCAAGTAATATCATTACTAAAAACATATGCACCAAGTTGGATAATATCCAGATTCTTAGAGGAGAAGTTCAGGGAGTTACAGGAAGAAATAGACAGCAAAAGTATACTAGTAGGGAACCTGAACCTCGCCCTCTCTACACTAGATAAATGTAACCACAAAATAAAAAGAAACAAGTTAAGGAGGTGAATAGAACATTACAAAAGTTAGGTGTCATAGACCTCTGGAGAAAACTGAATGGGGATAGAAAGGAATATACGTTTTTCTCAGCAATACAAGGCACACACAAAAAAATTCACCATGCACTAGGACATAAAAACCTTACAATCCAATGCATAAAGGCAGAAATATTAAATGCATCCTTTTCAGATCATGATGCAATAAAAATTATATGTATAAAAGGCCATGGAAAGAGAGACTAAAAAATAATTGAAAAGTAAATAATCCAATCCCAAAAATGATTGGGTCAAACAACAAACCATAGAAACAATTAATAATTTCATTCAAGAGAATGACTATAATGAGACAACATACCAAAACCTATGGGATGCACCCAAAGTATTTCTTAGGGGAAGTTGCAAATCTCTAAATGCTTACGTAAATAAAACAGAAAAAGAGGAGATAAATGAGTTGGGCATGCAGCTAAAAAAAACTAGAAAAAGAACAAATTAAAAATCTTCAATTAAGCACCAAATTAGAAATATTGAAAACCAAAGGAAAAATTAATAAAATTGAACATAAGAAAACTATTGTACTAATAAATAAAAGTAAGAGCTGATTCTATAAAAAAACAATAAAATAGACAAACATTTGGTTAATTTAATTTTTAAAAAGAAAGAA
Organism: Phascolarctos cinereus; assembly: GCF_003287225.1. Classification (NCBI taxonomy): domain Eukaryota; kingdom Metazoa; phylum Chordata; class Mammalia; order Diprotodontia; family Phascolarctidae; genus Phascolarctos; species Phascolarctos cinereus. The sequence goes on from NW_027556098.1 coordinate 75,949,624, forward strand.
GAAAACCAAATTACTAGTATCAAGAATAAAAAGGGTGAAACTACCACCAAGGAAAAGGAAATTGAAACAATAATTAGTAATTATTTTGCCCAACTATATGCCAACAAATTTGACAGTCTTAGAGAAATGGATACATATTTACAAAAATATAAACTGCCCAGATTAACAGAAGAATTAAAATACTTAAATAACCCCATCTCAGAAAAAGAAATTGAACAAGCCATTGATGAGCTCCCATGGATTTACATGCAAATTCTATCATACAATTAAAGAACAACTAATTCCAATACTATATAGACTATTTTGGAAAATAAGTGAAGAAGGAGTCTTAGCACATTCTTTTTATGATACAAATATGGTGCTGATACCTAAACCAGGAAGAGTCAAAACAGAGAAAGAAAATTATAGACCAATTTTTCTAATGAATATGGATGCAAAATTTTAAACAAAATATTAGCAAATAGATTCCAGCAACTTACCACAAAAATAACACACCATGACCAGGTAGGATTTATACAAGGTATGCAGGGCTGGTTCAATATTAGGAAAACTATCAGCATAATTCAGCATATCGAAAGCAAAACAAACAGAAACCACATGATCATCTCAATAGATGAAGAAAAATTTTTGACAAATTACAACACCTATTCCTATTAAAAACAGAAGAAAGCAAAGGTATAAATGAAGTCTTCCTTAAAATAATAAATAACATCTATTTAAAACCTTCAGCAGGCATAATGTGTAATGGGGACAAAGTAGAAGCATTTCCAGCAAGATCAGGGGTGAAACAAGGATGTCCATTGTCACCACTGTTATTCAGTATTGTAATGGAAATGTTAGTTTTAGCAATAAGAGAAGAAAAAGAAATTGAAGGCGTTAGAATAGGCAAAGAAGAAACAAAGCTATCGCTCTTTGCAGATGACATGATGATATACTTAGAGAATCCTAGAGAATCAAGTAAAAAAACTTGAAATAATGAACAACTTTAGCACATAATCATCAGCATTTCTATATATTACCAACACAGCCCAGCAGCAAGAGATAGAAAGAGAAATCCCATTTAAACTTATTGTAGACATTAAAAATATTTAGGATTCTATCTCCTGAAACAAACCCAGGAACTCTATGAACACAATTACAAAACACTTTTCATACAAATAAATTCAGATCTAAATAATTGGAAAAACATCAGTTGCTCATGGGTAGGCTGAGCTAATATAATAAAAATGACAATCCTACCTAAGCTAATTTACTTATTCAGTGTCATACCAAGCAAACTACCAAAAATTAATTTATAGAATTAGAAAAAATAATAAGAAGATTCATTTGGAAAAAAAAAAGGTCCAGAATATCAAAGGAACTAATGAAAGGAAATGCAGGGGAATGTGGCCTAGCAATTCCAGATCTTAAATTGTATTATAAAGCAGCAATCATCAAAACTGCTTGGTACTGGCTAAGAAATAGGGAGGTGGATCAGTGGAATAGGTTAAATATGCCAGACACAGTAGTCAATGACTATAGTAAACTATTATTTGATAAACCCAAGACCCCAGCTTCTGGGATAAGAACCCACTCTTTGAAAAAAACTGCTGGGAAAACTGAAAAGAGTATGGCAGAAACTAGGCATAGACCCAAATCTCACACCATATACCAAAATAAAGTCAAAATGGGTTCAGGACTTAGATATAAAGGCTGATACCATAAGTAAACTGGGAGAACAAGGAATAGTTTACCTATCAGATCTATGGAGAACAGAAGAATTCATGACCAAACAGGAGATAAAGAAAATTATGAAATGCAAAATGAATCATTTTGATTACATTAAATTGAAAAGTTTTTGCACAAACAAAGACAATGCAACTAAGATTAGAAGGAAGGTAGAAAATTGGGAAAGAATTTTTCAACCAGTCTCTCTGACAAAAGCTTCATTTCTAAAATATATACAGAATTAAGACAAATTTATAAGAACACAAACCATTCCCCAATTGATAAATGGTCAAAGGATATGAACAGACAGTTCTCAGATGAAGAAATTAAAGCCATCTACAGTCATATGAAAAAATGCTCTAAATCATTATTGATTAGAGAAATGCAAATCAAAACAACTCTGAGGTACCACATCACACCTATCAGACAGGCCAACATGACAAAACAGGAAAATGATAAATGTCGGAGGATGTGGGAAAATTGGAAGACTAATACATTGTTGGTGGAGTTGTGATATGATCCAACCATTTTGGAGAACAATTTGGAACTATGCCCAAACGGCTACAAAAATGTGCATACCATTTGATGCAGCAATAGCACTTCTAGGTCTATATCCCAAAGAGATCAAACAAATGGGAAAAGGACCCACATGTACAAAAATGTTCACAGCAGCTCTTTTTGTGGTGGCAAAGAATTGGAAATTGAGAGGATGCCCATGAATTAGGGAATGCCTGAGCAAGTTGTGGTATATGAATGTAATTTAATACTATTGTGCTATAAGAAATGATGAACAGGCTGACTTCAGAAAAACCTGGAAAGACTTGTATGGTCTGATGCTGAGTGAAATGAACAGAACCAAGAGAATGTTGTACACAATAACAGCCATGTTGCGATGACTAATATTGGTAAACTTAACCCTTCTCAGCATTATGAGGATCTAAGAAATCTCCAGAGGCCTCAGGATGGAAAATGCTGTCCACATCCAAAGAAAGAACTATGGAAGTCAAATGCCTATCATTTATTTTTATCTTCTGTTGAGTTTTGTTTCATCTTTCTGATGGTTCCTCTTATTGGTTTTAATTTTTACTGATAACTTCACTAATGTGAAAATATGTTTAAGGGGTATGTAAATGTAAAGCCTATATGAAATTATGTGCTGTCTTGGGGAGGGTGGGGGGGGATGAAGGGGGAGAAAAATTTTCAACTCAAAAGAATATGGAAGTGATTGTTGATAAATCAAAATAAATTATAAAAAAAATATAATGTTTGTATTATTTAAAATTCATGCATTTGGATTAAGACATAACTATGGGTAGGGGTCCCTTTTTAAATGTAAATATCACTTAGGGTGATATTATTTAATCAGAGGTTAGTCAACTAATCACCTAGCAAGACCTTCAGGAATGAAACACAGTTTTCTTGAGAACATTTATAGATACAAAAAATCTGTAGACTGGTCTGGATGACATTTTTAGTAGGAAACTCTTGGCAGCAATGCACAAGAGCATGGCTTGTAGGAGAAGTATTGCTTTAAAAAAAATACAGGACAAGGCCACTTCAAATGAGAAGCCATTTGACTTTTGCCTACTTCACACTTTTTTTCCCCAAAGGCTAAACTTTGACACCAATGTAATCTGTTTATACTATATACAAAGACATATGTGTATATGTGCACCTATTTTCCAGTATTAGTTTTCAGCGACTATTAGTTTTTAAAATGAAAGATATCTCTATGGACTCATTTTTACATTTCTAAAATATAGTACTCTTCTAAAATGTTCCAATGCATGTTTATTGCCATTTCTAGCACTCTGTTTGTAACTAATTTTTTCACATTTGGATGACCAAAGTGTCCTGTTAATGGTGGCATTAATAGTATTTGCATAGTTATTCTTTTTTTTCTTTTTAGGCAATTGGGTGTAAGTGACTTACCCAGGGTCACACAGTTAGTAAGTGTCAAGTGTTTGCCCTGAGGCCAGATTTGAACTCAGGTGCTCCTGACATCCTGGCCATTGCTCTATCCACTGTGCCACCTAGCTGCCCCCATAGTTATTCTTAATAGCAATACTTTACAGGTTGGCCCAAGAAATTTGGTTCCTATTCAGAAAGTATTGACATCTAAGTTCCCCTTAAACACAGGGATGAACATTAAATCAAGACATCACAAGTTATGTTTACATGCCCAATGACTGACAAAGCAGATTATTCAAGTTTATCGCATGAAAATACTTTCAATTATTTCTATATGCTCCAATAATGACATCAAGCCTTTCTTGTTTTCTTATCTTCCTTCCTTTATTTCTTACCTCCTTCACTCACTTCCTTCTTACCATCAAATCAAAAGAATATGAGCTTACACTTTGATGTCAATTTGAAGATTATCTAATTAAAAAAAAAGATTATCTAATTCAACTTCTTTCTTACATAAGAGGAAACTGATATGTTTGGAAATGATTATTTGCATTAGACCACACAGGGAAGTGTCAGAATGGGATTCGATCCTAGGTACTCTGACTTCAATTTCAGTGTTATTTTCCACAATTTTTATTTTCCTCTTTCTCTTCTTCCTCTTCTTCTACCCTTCCCATCTTCCAAATTCCTAATTTGCTTACCCATACTGAAAATTGCCCAGATAATTATTGATTATCTTGTATGCTGTGTTGCAGGGATACAGTTTTGGGGAAAATTTTTATTGCACTAAGCCACATACAGTGGTTTGTTTATATTAGTCAATCATAGCTTTAGGTCATGGTAGCTTATGCACCTGATTTGAGTTATGCAGTAACCCAGAGCAGCTTTGTGCATGAATAGAACATTTGATGATAATAGTATCTCCATTACAAGAAGATTATAGTAGTTAGAAACAGAAATAGAGCAGGTGTTTCAAAAATTTACAAAGAGGAGGTATTTAATTTCAAATGTGTTAATGAAAATTGCCCTATTATATCCTACTCTGCGTTGTCCCACTGAAAATTGTGCCGTTAGAACCTGTTAGGCCCATTGAACACATCGCCTGTTTGTGTTCTTAGCTATTACAGTTCTTTGTGAATGGTTCTTTTCTTCTTCCTTTTCTTCTTTTTTTAAAGAAACTTTAACACAAAATTAACATTATTAACTTACTGTGTCTTCAAAAATGTTACTGTGAATTCAAACACACATTTCCTCAATTTAGAACAAAAATGAGAAATATACAAAACGATTGTATTTCATTATGTAAATTTATTTTCTTTTTCTTTTTTTTTTCCCTTTGGGAGATTTGCTTATTACATTTTCAGCAAAGAGGACATAAATGAGCCATGAAGTCCCCTGTAGCTTTTTCACAGTTGCAAATAGCATTGAGTATTAACATGGGCATTAATATTGCATACAAATTTTAATTCAGCTGTTTATTGACAGCTACTTTTTGTAGCATGTAGTAGGAAGGACCAAGGAGTGTGATAAAACTTTAAAAGAAAAGGCTGGGGGAGGTCAGCTTAAATTTGGTCTGACACATTGAGTTTCTATTCTTAACATGCTAACATACAAAATCATATGCATTAAGTCAAATGTGTTTCATTATCTGAATATTTTTCTGTGTCTCTTGATTTTTCACTTTGCATTATCATAAGATAATCAAGAGCTAGACGGTACTTGAGAAGCTATAATTTTACAGATTAGAAAACTGAGGCACAAGGAGGTCAAATAGCCTGTCCAGGTTACACAGGTAATAAGTTTCAGAGGCAGGATTTGAGACTAGAGATCTAATTATAGATATAAATAGAAATTTAAAATTTATAGTCTTCAAGAGTTTCACTGGGCTTTGAAAATGTAAGTTACTTACCCAAAGTCAGAAAATTTTAAAAGGATAAATATATGATTGAATGATTTTTAATGGAGAGTAAGAAAATTTTAATCAAATAAAACAATTATCAGACTTATATTAACAAAACAATTAAGTACATAGTTCTCAACTGTGTTTTGCCCATGGGTGACACAGGCAAAAGTAGCACTTTGTACTTGCACTTCATATTCAGTATTTTATTTTGTACCTCTCTAAAATGCCTCTTGAACAATATTGTACATTGCAGTTATTTTATGGGTATATCATTAATTGAATCAATCATAAGAGATTTAGTAAGTGGCTACAGAAAAGCAGTCTCTGTTCTCAAGGAGTTCATAGTATAATGGAGGAGATAATATGTAAACAACTATGTTTTAAAAAGTTATATACAGGATAAACAGGAAATCAACAGAGGGAAGGCAATTATATGAAGAAAGATAGTAAAAGCTTTCTTTGTAAAATGTGGGATTTTAGCTGGGACATGGAAGGGTGTCAGGAAAGCCAGGATGTGGCCATGAGTAGGGAGGGAATTCCAAGAACTGAGGAGAGCCAGGGAAAATACTCAGGAGATCAGTAACTTATTGTAAGAATACATGGAGAACATTGTTATCATATCATAAACTGTGTGGGAGTAGGGAGGTTTTAAAGAGACTGGGAAGGTAGGAAAAGGACCCATTTTTAACAGCTTTGAATGTCATGGAAAATTTAATATTTTATTCTAGAGGCGATAAGAACTTTTTGAGTTGATTGAATGGCAGGAGAATGGTGGTGTTTGTGTGATACAGTCAGATGTTGCTTTAGGAAGATCAATTTGACAGCTGAGTGGAGGATGTCCTGGAGTAGTAAGAGACTTGAGGATCATCCCACTACTAGAGTTTAAGTTCCACGTAAATAATAACTGCATCTTCCTTAAAGTTTGCCTCTTCCCCATTGCCTAAACCAGCACTCTGCTGACTCACTTAATTTGGGAGCTGGAAGGGGTTCTCAGTGGCCATCATTTCTTCCTCCCTCCATATACTTAATAGCATTTCCCCCCCAACTACATGTAAAGATAGTTGTCAGTATTCACTTTTACAAGATTTTGGGTTCCAAATTTTTTTTCAATCAACAATGCATTAATATTCCAATTATACCACATCTTCTCAAACATTTATCATTTTCTTTTTCTATCGTATTAGCCAAAATGAAAGGTGTGAGGTGGTGCCTCAGAGTTGTTTGAATTTGCATTTCTCTAATCAAAAGTGATTTAGAGCATTTTTTTCATTTGACTATAGATAGCTTTAATTTCTTCATCTGAAAACTGCCTGTTCATGTCTTTTGGCCAGAGGCCATCATTTCGAATAAATGAACACAAAAGTTATTTTTAAAATGTACTAAACAATTATAACATAATTGTATATTATACTATAACATATAATAAAATATGCACTTATATAGTATAATATACATTATAATATGACAACTATAATAGAAATGATTAATCAGCTGTTGCTCAGAGACCTCCGATGAAGGAGAATCTACCACTTCTTCCAAAACACTCTCAGTGATATTCAACTCTGCATATAGTGAAACAGAGATTTGACACACATAAATAGTGTGTGTGGGGGAGATGAAGCTTCTCTCTTTCTCTCTCTCTCTCTCTCAGCATTTTCATTTAGTTTTTATTTCTCTGTGACATATTTTTTAATTGTGTATATCACTGTTGAAGTATATCACTATCATAGGATCATAGATTTCAACTTGATAAATATTTTAGAGGTAATCTATACAATCTTTCGAATTTACAGGTGAAAAAATAGAGGAGCTGAGAGGTTAAGTGACTAGCCTAGAGTCAAGTATGTAATAAGCACATGAGGCAGAATTTGAAATCAGGGCTCCTTCACTCTAAGGCCAGCACACAATCCTCTACAGCATGTTCCTTCTTAACCAAATTGTTCTTGAAACCTTTGATGTATAACTTGGTGGAAAGAATTGTTGCTGTCCCTGACAGTTTCCCAGATTTTTTATGAAGAAGTGCTATATTACTTTTCAGTTTCTGGAAGACTTGAGACCTCCAGAGACTGTCAGATTAAAAGGACAAATAAGTAGATTGGAGAGACAGACAGACAGACAGACAGAAGGAGAGACTGCCACAACCAATTGATTTAATTGATGCTGGTGTATAGGGAAGATCATAAATGGCAGCACCTAACTGGAGATCTGTCAGTCAACTGAGTGTTTCTTATTTAAAAGCTGATGAACTATAACCTACTAAAAAGATGATCTGACACAGATCCCATTAAAAAGGGATATTCTAATTCTACCATTCTTGAATGTATGATTAATACTGTAAGTGGAAGAGTTTGGAAATGGATTTTGCTGCCAGTTATACAGATATAGATCTTGAGACTATATGTCAATACTTCACAGGTGTAAATTTTATCCTCTGACTGTAGTTTTAAATTGTAACTAATATTAATGGTATTATGCTATCCTGTTATCTTGATTTCATTCAATGTCATTTTTTTATGTATTATTTTCTAAAATTTTTGTTTCATAGAACTTCCACCTTAGAACATGGAGTTCTTGGAGAACTTAATATTGCCTAGTCCATTTTTTCCTCATTTTTCTTTTGTTTGGAAAACAAAGACCTAGGGAAGTAAAGTGACTTGCCCATTGTGAGACAAGTAAGTATCAATTTTTTGACTAGAACCCAGGTGTCTCAATTCCAATTTGCTGTGATTTTCATTACATCACCATGCTTATTTCACATTCAGTGTTGAGCCAGTTATCCTATATGCATTTGCATTACTTTCATCTATAGTCTTCATTTCTCACATTTGGTATTTTAAGCTTGCTTCCAGATTTAAAAATCAGAATTTTCTATTCAAGGACATGAGATCACCTTGAATTCCATTATAGTTCTTTTCCATATATCTAACTTTGCTGCTCTTTATGTAATTCTGATTTAAAACTCATAGAACCACAATTACATAAATTTTACAGAAAAATCATGATTTAGTTCCCTATAAATTCTGACCTTATTAAATTGACAAAAAAGACTTGATTGGGATTCAGGTGGCTCAAAAGTTACTGATGATCTTTTAATTAACACTTAGAATGACCATTTCTTGACTTTTATCCTTTTCAACTACTCTGAAACATTTAATAATATTAATAATTTTCTTCTCCAACATATTCTTTTCTGTCTGGATTTTCATGACACTGCTCTCTTTTGTTTCTCCTCTTACCTGCCTGACCAGTCCTCAGTGTCCTTTCCTGATTTGACATCAATATCATACCCTAGCTTTGAGTGTTCCCCAAGGCAAAGTACTAATCTAAAAAAAAATTCTCTCTTTTTAATTTCACTTAGAGAGAACTATTCCCATATCTATATATTTGATTTAATTTTTCATGATCTACGTTTGAGATATTTTTGAATTGGATATACTTTAGGCATATCAAGATCAGCTTGTCCAAAATCAATCTCATTATCTTTCCTAAAAATACACTCAACTTCCTTACCTTCCATTACTTTTGGAGGTACCACCAACTTTCTTGTTTTCCAGGTTTAGCATCTTGACATTTATTTCCAATTCTTCTCTCTCTTCATTGCACAAATGCTAAAAGTTGTCCAATCTTCAACATTGCCACCTCCATGATTTTTCTTGCATCTATTCCCTTCTGTTCTGTCACATGGCCATACAAAGTAGTTCAAAGTATATGATCCAAACTATTACAATAAACTTCTTATAGGCCTCCCCTTTTCAAGTCTCCCCATACTCCAAAATATTCTCTACACAATTGTCAGAATAATTTTCCTAAAATAAAATCTGGATAAAATCACTCCTCTATTCAATAAGCTTCACCTTTTCCCTACAATATTTTTGGATAGAATACAAGCATCTCTTCCTTTCTTTTAAAATTTCTTCACAACCTAGCTCTGTGCTACCTTTCCAACCTTACTATAGTCCTTTTTCTTATTCTATGATCATATTGTTCCTCAGACCATACCTTATCAGCCACCTCTGCACATTTTTACTCTCTATAACCTATATTATAGATATAGATTATATTTGCTCCTTCCTCACATCTGTCCTTTATAATCTCTTATTTCTTTTAAAAATTGCTCAGTTGTCACCTGCATGAATTTTCTCCTGCCCCTTCCCTATCCACAGTGTCTTGTTTTCCAAACAAACTAGTGCTTACTTTCTACATATTTTGTATCAAGCTATATCTGCACATATCTCTCATTAGAATCCAGGTTCCTTGAAGTCAAAAACTCATTATTTGTCAAATACTGCTCTAGCACATAATCTGACACAGAGGATTGGGCAGCAGAGTCAAGATGGCAGAGTAAAAGTAGTGACTTGCTTGAGCTCTCCCCCAAATCCCTCCAAATCCTGTAAAAAGTAGCTCTAACAAATTCTGGAGCAGCAGAACCCACAAAAAGACAGAGTGAAACAAATTTCCAGCCCAAGAAAACCTGGAAGATTGATTAGAAAGGTCCATCATGCAGGCTGTGAGACAAACACAGTTCAGTGTGGGCACACAAAAATGAAATAAAGAAACCAGGACTCAGTGAACCTGGAGCAGGCTTCAGAGGATTGAATCAGGGGCAGCAGTGGTGGTTTCCAGACTTCTGAATCCACAAATGTCAAAGACAGGGTCAGTAGAAGGTCAGTAGAAATGCCTGTGAATTGGTGAGAGAGAAACTTGTTCCTAGTCCCAGTCCTGGAGCAACCCCTAGTTGGAGGCTTCTTCTGGAGCTTCCAGCCTACAGACTGAGGGGGAATTGAGTGGCTGATCACATGGGGACTACAGGGATCTCTTTGCTAATGCTGAGGCAGAATTCTCTTACTTTGTCTACACTTGGATCTGAGTCACAGTTCTGGGTGGTGATCCTGGGGCAAGGAAGAGTGCTGGCATGTGGAGCTTGCAGTTGCAGTGAAAAGAGAATCCTTCTCACAGTTTCAAGACAGCAAAGAGTACTTGTGGCCACTCATAGAACAGAGAACAGGCCAAAAAAGGTGTAAACACCTTGCCCGTGATAATGCCACCTTGAAAGAACTGAAAACTTACATGTCACTAGAAGAATCTCTGAAAACAGCTGGACAAAACCCTTGAAGCTTGGGATAGTACATTCTCCACACTGGAAGCAGACCCCTACCTTAACAAAGAGTTTAAAACTCAAGTAACTGGCTGGGATCATGAACAAACTGTACAAAAAACATCTTTGGTGACAAAGAAGATCAAAATATACAATCAGAAGAAGGCAACAAAGTCTAAGCTTCTACATTCAAAGCCTCCAAGGAAAATACGAATCAGTTCCAGGCCTAAGACTGGAAGAGCTCAAAATGTATTTTGAGAAGTTAGAGAAGCAGAGGAAAAACTGGGAAGAGAAATGAGAGTGATTCAAGAAAATCATGAAAAACTAGTCAACAGCTTGCTAAAGCAGACTCAAAAAATACTGAAGAAAATAACACCTTAAAAAATAGCCTAACCCAAATGGCAAAAGAGATCCAAAAAGCCAATAAGGAGAAAAATGCCCTAAAAAGAAAAATTGGCCAAATGGAAAAGGAAGTCCAAAAGATTATTGAAGAAAATACTTCCTTAAAAATTAGAATACAGCAATTGGAAGCTAGTGACTTTACGAAAAATCAAGACACTATAAAACAAATTCAAAAGAGTGAAAAAATAGAAAACAATGTGAAACATCTCATTAGAAAAACAACTGACCTGGAAAATAGATCTAGGAGAGATAACTTAAAAATTATTGGACTATCTGAAAACCATGGACAAAAAAAGAGCCTAGACATCATCTTTCAAGAAATTATCAAGGAAAACTGCCCTGATATTTTAAAACCAGAGACAAAACAGAAATTGAAAGAATCTATCAATCACATCCTGAAAGAGATCCCCAAAGGAAAACTCCTAGGAATATTGTAGACAAATTCCAGAGTTCCCAGGTCAAGGAAAAAATATTGCAAACAGCCAGAAAGAAACAATTCAAGTACTGTGGAAATACAATCAGAACAACCCAGAATTTAGTGCTTCTGCATTAAGGGACTGTAGGGCTTGGAATATAATATTTCAGAGGGCAAAGGAGATGGGATTACAGCCAGGAACCACCTACCCAGAAAAATTCAGTATAATCCTTTAGGAAAGAAAATGGACATTCAGTGAAATAGGAGACTCTCAAGCATTCTTGATGAAATGACCAGAGCTGCATAGAAAATTTGACTTTCAAATACAAGACTGAAGAGAAGCATGAAGAGGTAAACAGGAAAGAGAAATCATAAAGGAACTTATTAAGTTTGAACTGTTTACATTCTTACACGGAAAGATGATATTTGTAATTCATGAGAAGATGAATGGGTGATATCTGGAGAATAAAATTAAGGGGTAAGAGAGGATTATACTGCGAGGAGGAGAAAGGGAGAGGTAGAGTGGTGTAAATTATCTCATAAAACAGATGAGAAAAGGTTTTTAAAGTGGAGGAGAAGTGGGGGAAGGTGAGAGGGAATGAGTGAATCCTATTCTTATTGAATTTGGCTTAAGGAAGAAGTAACATACACACTCAATTGCATATGGAAAGCTATCTTATCCTATGGGAAAATAGTTGGTAAGGGGATAAGATAGTGTGGGGATGATAGAGGGAAGGACAGATTGGGGCAGGCAGTAATCAGAAGCTGACACTTCTGAGGAGGGACAGGGTCAAAAGAGAGAATAGAATAAATGGGGGCTGGGATAGGATGAAGGGAAATATAGTTAGTTTTCCACAGCATGATTACTATGGAAGGGTTTTGCATGACTACATGTATTGATGTATTGAATTCCTTGCCTTGTCAAAGAGGATGGGTGGGCAGAGGGGAAGGGGAAAAAAATTGGAACCCAAAGTTTTAAAAAGAAATATTAAAAAAGTGTTTTCACATACAACTGAGAAATAAGATATACAGGCAATGGGATGTAGAAATCTATCCTGCCCTATAGAAAAATAGAAAAGAAAGTTGATAAGAGAAGGGGGGGGGAGAGATAGAAGGGAGGGAAGATTAGTGGAAAGGGTATTCAGAACGTATGCTGTCTTGGGGTTGAGGGAGGGATGAAATGAGGAGAAAATTTGGAACTCAAATTCTTGTGGAAGTGAATGTTGAAAACTAAAAACAAATAAATTAATGAATCTTTAGAAAAGGCAACAACAACAAAAAATTATTAATTGGATAACTAATTAAATAATTGACTTTGGGTTCAAATCTTGGCTTTAGTACTGGGTTTGAATCTCATATAAACATGTTGGCTTAAATGTTCTAAGGCTCGAAAATCAACTTTTGTTTTTCTCATCCTCAGTATCTGAACCTCAGATCTCTCCTTTCTTTTCTAGATCTGAGATCTTGTGGTTTTATGACTCGAAGTGTTCTCTGATAAGCAAACGAATTTTACTAGAAAGACTCAAGCTTTTTTTTTGTATTATTATTAATGCTACATCTAAACTTTTTTTTTTCAAAAGTATGCACTGGGATTCATAGAATGAAAGAGTGATGACTACAAGATCCTGTAGAGGTCAAGTATCTTGTTGAAACTCTTTTCAAATTCGGGGATCTTCAGACTCAGAATTTGCATTATTAAATGGTAACAGTCAAATGTCAATTTCAATTTTTTTTATGAGATTAACATTCAGGTGTTACTCTATTTTCCAGTCCTCTGCTTCTACTTGTTCTTACACAATGTATGTACTTTAAGACTGGTACCCAGTTTGCCCATCAATAGTTCACTTAGGTTCTATTTGCATGTTTGGCTTGATCCTATTTGAATCACACTGAGGAGTAAAACAAATTCATTACTCATGTAACTTAGAATGGATCATAGTTCTAAGTACTGGAAAGAAGTATAGAGGTCATCTAATTCAACCACTTCAATTTACATGGAAACAGCCCTGAGAGATTAAGTGATTTACTTCGACCTTACTCAGTCCCTGAATCTTTGGACTATGCCAACCCCTGCCTAGCCAACTTTTCAGATACATTTTGTGAATTATCTTCTAATTTTAATATAAGGTCCCTGAGGGCAGAGACTATCTTTCTTTTTGCTTGTAGTTCTTTTCTCAGTGCTTGGATAATGCCTAGAATATGCTAAACATTTAAAATATAGTTTATATTATATATCTTACACGAGGTTAAATAAATAGTGATTGATACAAAATTGAAATCTCAGTCTTATTACTCAAAGTCAAGTTCTGGAGCTTACTAAATCATATGGCATGTGTGATTTACTTATCACACAGGAAATGATCTTTTATTTTGATTAGAGTTGTGTAGTCCTGGTAGACTATGTGAGGAGACCCATGGTTACTCTGTATCAAAATAAAAATAACTGTACTTTTGTGATTAAACTATCTACTAGAACATAATGATACATGTGGATCATCTCAAATACAAACAAAATAAGCATGATTATGCAGTTGATAAATTCATTATAATTTCTTAAGCACTTGAAATGTACCAAAAGCTAGGCTAGTGACTGGGTATACAACAATAAAAAATGAAATCATTTCTATTTTAGTGGAGCTTACAATCTTTTGGTGGACACTACTAGAGAATATTAAGTGCATACTACATTAACAATTACAGAATACATATAAATGAACTCAAAAATGTTAATTCCCAGATAGTTTAGAAAAGAAAGCATCAATAGTTGAGGAGATTAGGAACAATTTATAGGATGGGTCTGACCTGTTATCTTGAAGGGAAAAGAAAAAAGTAAACTATGAAGAACTGAGGAGGGAGTAAATTTCAGGTATGGAATTATATATTCATCTTTATGAAGGTGAGTGATGATTTACTGTGGTAAGGAAAAGAGAGAAGTCCTGATGATTTTTAAATCTTCGGAAATAGATTGTAGAAGTAATTGACAATTGAGTAAACTGAGGTACATAGGACTGAAGTTATTTGCTTTAGGTCACATAGTAGGCAGAAGAATCCAGAATGTGAATCAAGGTCTTGTAACTCCAAATCCAGTGTCCATTCCTATACACCAAGATGAATTACATTGGATGGCTTATTCATTTCCAGTCCATCAATAATATTCCACTTAGGCTTAGAGTTTCTGACTTTCAACAAGTGAGGATGTAAAAATGCCCATTTCCTTCATATAATATTTTTAGTATCTCTATTATGAGTCCCTGGGTACCTTTTCAGGACTCTGTTCCAAAGGAAAAAATTTCCCACATCAATTGCATTTGTACAATTTCTTTCTCTTATGAAAGAATTGATGTTTGATGGAGAAGGAGCTGCAACTAAAAGTTTTCACATAATCTTTGCATCTATTGGGTTTAATGTAGAAATGACCTCATGTTGGAAAAAGCAAGGGGTCTTACTAAAGCCTTTCCCAAATTCATTAAATTTATGGGATTTTCCTATTGCTTTGATATTTTGATGAAAAATCAATGTAGACTTAAGTAAATGTTTTCCTATTTACATTACCCTTATAAGATTTTTGTTTCTGCACTGAATCCTTTGATAATCATTTAGATTTGCTATCTTACTGAGAACACTCTACTTTCCTAACATTCAGTCATTATTGAAATTAAGATAAACTGAGGCACACAGTTCCAAACATGATCAATTTATTGGAAAGACTAGCAATTACCAATAAAATGGTTCTTTCTGCTCCTCAGTAGGCCAAAAGACCTGAGGTAGGTCTTACTAGCCTTTACCTACTTTTTGAGAAGGACAAGAAAACAAAGAATGTAAAGACTCACAGATGGAAAAAAAAAATGATGTAATTGGTTACAAAGTCTGAAGTATCATTGATGATGGAAAACAATATCATTGGATGGAAATCAGGAATTCAAGGCTACCAAAAAAAGAAAAACCTTCTTCTATCTTGTTTCTATGGAAAGCTCATTGGTGATGTCCACCTGAATGGCTCCTGTCACAGTGCTACTGGATCAGACCTTTTTGAAAGACAGCCAGCATTACAGAGATGACAAAGATTCCCTGTCATTCAACTGCAACTCTCAAGGATAACAGATTTCTTTCAGTTATTCAAGGGTAGGTAATGATGTGGAGAAAACAGTTTTCTTTCAATTAAAGTGATTTATAAGGAAATAACTTTCATAATTCATTATGAGAAGAAAGCTGAACATCTGGACTCCTGAAATTCTGAACTTATCTCAGTGATAAAGAAACATGGCTTAGGTAGTCATGGAATAAACTGAATTATAGAATGGAATCAGATATAAAATATAAAATCACTATTTGATTTTCTCCCAATTCATAAGCCTTTTTAACAGTATGAGGTCCTGATTCATGAAAATGACTAAGATATATTCATTTCTTGAAGGTCTTTGCTTATACCAAATATTTATAGCAGTGTAAATGTCTCTTCTATTTGAATCTCCTGTTGTTTAAAATGGAATAAGCAGTGGTGAGGGTTTTCAAAGATTTATCACATTCATAAAAAAAAATGTCTGTGTATTAAGATTTGCATAAATACTAATGGCTTACCCATTTGTATTATAGTGATCAGATTAACTCTTGTGTGATTTAATTAAGGTTTAAGACATGAGATGTGTCTGAAGAATTTCCTGCATTCAGAAATGAATATGATATGAAAAAAGCAATAAAAATAATTTTTTTTCTTTTGAAAATAAAATTTAGGACCAGACACATATTTTCCACCTATGTACTAGACAGACAGTGTGGTACAGTAGAAAGCATACTGAGCTTGAAGTCATAAGATCTGAATTCAAATCGTATTTCTGCTATTTATGACCTATATTTGCCATTTCATTCTCTATTGTGTCCACATTTTACAGATGAGGAACTGAGGCAAACAAAGATTAAATACTTACCCAGAGTCACACTGCTAGGCTGAGGCTGATTGAGGATGAATTAAAACTCAGATTTTCCAGACTCCAGGTCTGGTGCTCTATTAACTGCACAACCTAGATGGTTATACAGGGTGAACAAGAAAAAGAACAACAACAACAGCAGCAGCAGCAGTGGTAGCAGTAGCAACAACAATAGCACCAATAAAAGCAAAATATTTTGGAAAAAACACTCTGAATTTATGGTTCTTTTTCGATTCTATATTAGCATATGAACAAAATATTTTCTTTAATATTTTAAACAAAATCAGATACTTCAAATGCCTTTATCTTGATTGCGATGACTGAAAGGAAAAGTAAATGCTTACAGGCCATGCTTGACAATATGAGGGTGACAAACTATAGTCCTTGTAGAAAGAATCCACCATCAAATCTCAGAACCACAGAAATTCCTGAAGAATTTCTTCTTGAAATTCTGGGGAGCAAAATTAAAGAACCAGAAAACAAGAAGAATGCTAGTATTGGGCAAGTAGAAGTACATGTGGAGACAGCATATGGTTAGAGGGTGCTACACAGTGTTAGGATAATTGTCATCTATGGTATCCTTTGGTAACACTAGGCTTCTCTAAGAGTATTGAATTAGTTTTACAAAGGATCATAAGAGAATGTGAAGCTTGGTGGTGGAAGCAATTACAAGATAATTGGCATGATTTATCCTCTCATCTTACACTGTCATGAATGTTTATATGGGTAAAAAGAGCCAGGTGGTTCTGAATGTTTGTTTCACCCTAGATGTTTGGCTCAATTCTTCTAATAAAGGTAATTAAAGATGGATAAGTTTGAGAGGCGGGGTAGTAACAATTGTTGCTGTTTTTCATTCATTTTCAAAGAAAAACAATGACATCATAGGGGTGATGTCTTGACTCATGAGTGATTTGAATTTAAATTAGGCAGAGTTACATAAAGTCCTCACCGTCACACTCTTTTCCAGAGTTACCAAAGTCCAGGGGCAAGACAAAAGTGAAGATGACTGGCAATGGCCCAGAATGCAGTCAATGACCTTGGTGTCTGTTGTCTGACCAAGCTCTAACTTCTCCACAACACTTGCTTCAGCTGCCTTCATGTTGAAATAAATTTCTTTCATCTGCCCATTTTGCCAGGGGAAGTGTTCACATGCTTGGGGTAGGCACCCTCCCCAAATCTCGGAAAAGTTTGAGACCTCTCAGTTATCCTCAACCTGCTTTAGGCTGTCAGCTGAGAAAATTACTAGAGCAATCATGAAAAAGCTCGTGTAGAAGGTGGTGCTATTGCATTACATAGTGTACATAATTTTGGAATAAGTGATAGTGCTAAAATCATAATTCATGTAATATGGCTTAACTGAACTCTGCCACTGCAAAACTTACCTCCATTTCTAAATCCTAAAACATCATGTTGGTGCATGCAGAAAGCAATAAAGCCCAGAAAGCTTTGGCATAAGTCAAGTGACCCATGAGACAATCTAATGTTTTTTTTTTTTTTTTGTCAACACATTTGGTAGCTATTGTTAATTTCATTATCAGGATTATCATCATTAACATCATCATCTTTTAATAATCTAATAAATATTGATATAAAATGGACAACTCCTTCACAGAAATAGATCACAATTAATTTAGGCCTAATTCTTTAAATCTTTTGTTATTGTTCTCCTATAAAGACTTGATATGCCAGAGATCTTTTATATTTCTTTCTTTCTTTTACACTTTTGGGATGAGACAGTCCTCAAGCTCTCCATTTTTTATTCCTCTTTCTTTTCACATGACTAGTCTATCTCCTTTTCTGATCAAATATTTCTTAGATGATATACATAGTCATATTAGTTCTGTCATACAAGTAATCATTTGTAAGATGCTGTAGCCTATGTATTCTCACCATGAATCACTCTCCTCTTTGGACTTCATATGCTTTTGATTCTTTGAAATTATAGTGTTCCATGATTCTCTACTATAAGGAACCGCTGGGGAAATATTTTTTTTTCAAGAGATGGAATTTTGTATCTTGTGATACATGAAAGTACCAAAGAATTTTCCAAATGCAATCCCAAACTTTTTTTTTGCTCTTGTTCATTCATAAATTAAGTTTACTGTTCATTTGCAGCATATCTACTGAAAATAATGTTTATTAGTGGTTAACTCATTGGGCTATCCAGCCAATTGTGTGTCAAAAACTGATCATTTACCATTCTATCTGGCACTTAAATTGCACTGTTATAATTGAAAAGTATATTTGCATATATTTAAACTCTTTGATTCTCATATTCCCTTGAAGAAATTGATAATAAGAGTATTACTAGCTGTAATTTATAGCTGAGGAATTTAAATGTTGAAACCTAAAAATAAATAAATAAATATTTTTTAGAAAAGAAAACTGAACTTTCAAAAATGAGGAATTTAGAGAAAAGGGAGACCTGAATCTCCCCAAGATAGTGATCATTTCTCTCACTACATTTATATTTAAGGAAAAAAAAACATTGAAAGTAATTCACTTCTCTAAACGTCTTTCAGAGGTTTAACAACACATTTTTTCTGAGATACAGTCTATCAAAGATTTCTTTCATTTGACCCTACATTATTCTTCCATATCTGCCATCTTCATTTTTGCGATTCTTTTCTGCCCTTGGTTCCAAAGCTCTCTAGAAAGTGACATAAATATTGACTTGAAAGAACAACTTTAACAATAAAACTAACCATATATATGGCAGAAGAGTGTTACTGAATGTCTTCAAGCCTAATAGATATTTTAATTAAATGAACCCAGGAAAATAGATGTCTCCAAATTGTAGCAAATCCATTATTTTCAATGAACACATTAATACAGTTTCCCACAGTGATTCTTAATTATTCTTTTAAAGCACATGCTGAATTTACCAGCCTTATTATTGAGCAGCAGATTACTATATTTAAATTATTTTCACCACATCCCAATTTTTTCTTTTCATTTCTTCCTTGGTTTTGACAATCTGTTGCTCATTTCTTTTTCTAAATTCTAAAGCAAGTGTAAGATAAACATATTCTTGAGCAAGATAGACAGATAACTTTAATTTCCTCCTCTGAAAACTCCCTGTTCATATCCTTTGACCATTTATCAATTGGGGAATGATATATATTCTTACAAATTTGACTCAGTTCTTTATATATTTTAGAAATGAGGCCTTTATCAGAGACACTGATTGTACAAATTCTTTCCCAGTTTTCTGCTTCCCTCCTAACCTTGGTTACATTGACATTGTGTGTATAGAAACTTTTCAATTTAATGTAATCAAAATTATCCATTTTGCCCTTCATAATGTTCTTTATTTCTTGTTTGGCCTTTTAAAAAAGTTCAGTTTTCTTGAAGGACATTACTGAGAACTAGATTGCATTGACTCTCTTCAGTCTTGGTCAAACTGCACCCAATCTCCAAAGGAATTTAACCTAGGATGGGAAAGCCCATTGTGTTCTACTCAGACTTGGGTGGAGATAGATCCTTTTTGTCTGGAAGGTCCAAGTCCACAGGTGGTCTAATAGAGGTAATTTCTATTCTACTGTTCAACTGTGACATGCTGTCACCAGAAGCCCCTCATTGCTTCCAACCATATATATATATATGTATATATATATATACACACATATATATATAAAATGTATATAATGTATATATGTGTACGTATGTATACATACATACATGTATATATGCATATACATACATGTATATATACCTATATATGTATATATGTGTGTATACATACGTGTGTGTATATACATATGTATGTATGTGTGTGTATATATATCTATATATATCTATACAGTATCTATATATATATCTCTATCTATCTATCTATATCTATTTATCTATCTATATCTATATCTATATCTATATCTATATCTATATCTATATCTATATCTATATCTATATCTATATCTATATCTATATCTATATCTATATCTATATCTATATCTATATCTTATATCTATATCTATATCTATTATGCTATATCTATGTATGTCTATGTATCTTATATCTATATCTATATCGTATATCTATATCTATATCTATATCTATATCTATATCTATATCTATATCTATATCTATATCTATATCTATATCTATATCTATATCTATCTATATATATATATATACATGAAATGTGAGCCTCACTGCCATAATTGTCTTTGGTGTAAGAGAGATGGCCAAATGGCCATCCTTTTATTAATAATCTGCTGGTCTTATTACTAAAATGATTAAATTACCCAGAACCCATATCTCTTGAACCTTTTTAAATGTTACAGTATGTTAGATGGGTCAAAAAGTAGTTGTGAAATTGGACAAATTTCAAGAACTTATATAAGGATATATAGTCATTTCTGGTCACAGAGGAGCAAAAATATTTGGATGCTAAGAGCTGTAGCCTATATGAGGAAGTAGAAATGGCACTTCAGAAAATAAATTCAAAATGCAGCTGGACCAGAAAAAGAAAACACTTAAAGAACAAATTCGTGCTGTGGTGAAACCATTGAAAGTCAGATGGGATTTAATTTCAAGATATCTCAAAGGAGGAAAAATCTCAACGAATAGAAAAGATCACAGGCATTATTTCTCAAAAAATAAAAAATGAATGAGAATACATTGGCAATAACTCACTCAGATATACACTTTGTTTTCTCTGTAAACTCTTTTCCAAAATTAAACATACCTGTATTGAGTCTATCTTGGCTGAATATGTGAAAAAAAGTGAAAAAAGCCATCTTTAACATTTAATATTAATAACGTAAATACAATTGATTCAAGGCATCACAATTTGGGAACAGCAATTATAAGCTGAATTATATATAAGAGAGTAACCAAAATGGTAAAATTTCTTGAGTTCATGTTACCTGAGAATTATTTGAAGGAGTTGGTAATGTTTAATCTGGAGAAGAGAAGACTGGTGAGTGTGTGTTGATTCCTGTTTACAAGTATTTGAGGGGTTCTCATGTGAGGAAAGATTTGAGTTGCTCTGTTTTACCTGAGAAGAGCAAACTTTGAGCAATGAACAGAAGATGCAGAAGGAAATTTATTCTTGATGTTAAGGAAGGGAGACACAGAAGAAGATTGGACTTCCAAACAATTAAAGATTTATAGAACTGGAATGAGCTACCTGAGGAGATCATAGGCTCTACCTTTAAGAGTATAGACTCTACCTCACTCTACATTTAAGATCATTAAACAAAACTGAGGATAAATGGCTGGGTATATTGTAGAGGGAATTCTATAACCCACATAATAAATACATAAATAATCTATGTCTACTTTTTGAGGAAAAAATTAATACAATTAAACTAATCAGTCACACTCCTCCTCCTCCTCCTATTACTACTCCTGCTGCTGCTACAAAATATTACTAGAAAAGACAAAGAAGATGGAGTTGTATTACATCTCACCACCATTCCAAAACTCAGGTGTAGGAGACCATAGCCTAGAATTCTTAAAACTATGAATTGAGTGAGATTGGACTCTATCATGATTTTATTCTTTCTGTACACATCCAAATCACATTTAATGTACTTCCAGAAGCACTCCATTTTTTCTGTTAGCTTTTTCCCTAGAACATTCCTAAAGGGTTAACATTCTGTGTTGCTCTGTAGCTCCTCCTTGAGGATGGGCTTGATTTTGTACTTTGTAGGTATTTTCTTCTTAATCTGACAAACATAGTTCTTAGAATCCCAATACCATAATTAGTGGAGAAGAGCAGCTGCCTGCCTTGTTTGTCATAAAAATCCAACTTTCACACATGCAGCCTGAAATTTGACCCCTTCTTCTATAAAGTTAATTCAGTTGGAGACATACTCAACAGCATCCTTCCAGATCGCTGGGGAATATTAATAGGTATTATTTGTATGAATGTATGAATGTTAGCTATGGGAAATAGCAGAATCTGGAATCAAGAAAGATCTGAGTTCAAATCCTACCTCTTCCACTTACCAGACAGGTAAACATTAATCAAGCCACTCAAATTCTAGTCCAACCTTACTGAGTTCTTCAACTGTAAAATGCAGATAACAGTAGTGCTTAACCTCAATAGAGTTGTGGGGACTGAATGAGACAATGTTTTAATAGTGTTTTTAAACCCTAAACCACTACATTGATGTCAGTTTTCAAAATACTCACCAGAGTATTATTTGTATTATTTGTCATAATATGGAGCTAAACTGAACAATTTCCAACAAATTAGCTTATGTCCAGAATGTATTATTAAAGTAATAATATTATTATAATATGTAACTGATTTTGATGAATGTTTACTAAAATACATATCTCATTTTGTGGCAAATATTTTCAGGAAGGCATACACCTTAAGACTTTTCAGAAACTGTAACTATATACACACACACATACACACACACACACACACACACACACACACACACACACACATATATATGTATATCTGCATATATACATATTTATATATCAATATTGTCAAAATAAAACAATTTTGGAGAATATGATAAAATTGTCATTTTTAGTACTATATGCATTTTTATCTTAGAGATTAATTGATTCTCAGGCATTTAAAAAAAACATTTGATACATTATTCATTTTTTAAAGTGAAACCAGCCAGATTTTTCCCCAAAAAGTAGTTGACACACTTATATTTATTCTATGTGACATGTACTCTTCATGTCACTTCTCTCATTTTAATGAGTCGATAATGTCATCAATTTTTTTTCTACATATGAATAGGAACATGTAAGAAAGAATCATTATTCCTTAAGGATGTCCATAATTTCCAAATCAATTCCATTTGTAGACATTGAGGAAGGAAAAGGAAAACACTCATGAAGGTTGGGAAGAACCCATTGGTTAAGTGGAAGTTTGGCATGGCATCATACAGACTGACAAATAGGAAAACAGAGAGGGAGAGAGAGACGGAGACAGATAGGTACATAGATAGATAGATAGATAGATAGATAGATAGATAGATAGAGAGATAGATAGATAGATAGACAGATAGATAGAACATTTATTAAGCACTTGGTAAGTGACAGGAAATGTGCTAAGTACTGGTATATAGAAAAACAAATAATATAGTACCTAATCTCCCAGCTTGCTTACTAGTTCAAGAGGAGAAAACAAAGATAAAATACTGAAAATTAGGAGAGAATGAGGAAATTCAGGGCAAGATAAGGTGAAATTTCATTTTTCACATCCAGCAACCCTGGGATGAAGTAAAACTAAAAAAAAATTCTGGGAGGGGAGATGGAAATGATGGGCAATGTGGAAGCATCTTGGTGAAGAAACAAAGAGCAAGGTAGAATGCTGGACCTACTGTCAGTATTACCCATATTTTTATTCCATAAAGTAAACACTTCATTACTGTGTGACCCCCAGTGAAGTAACCATGAGTTTTAGTTTTCTCAGTTGTAAAATAAAGACAATAATAACACAGACTTTTGAGAAAATCAAATGATATAATACATGTAAAACATTTTGTAAACTCTAAAGAACTGCAAAAAAATATGAACTGTCATTATTTAACTAGGTCTCTAATTTCAGTTGGAACTGCCCATGAGAAGTTTTTCCCCATCTGTTTCTAGGGCAAAAGATTTCCTAATTGAGTAGTGAATCTATCTGGTGATGTTTCATGTTGGAAGGGACCTCAGAAAGCCTGATGGGAACAAGAACACCTTTAAACATTTATAAAACATTTTTATATAATCCTGCCAGTGATGGCAAATCTACTATGTCCTCAGGCACCCCCACATCTTTCTGGGCAGCTCTAATTTTTATATCATTTTTCTTTTTGTTACCTCTTCCTTAACTATGCAGTCTTGGAATGATCTAAAAATAGTTATGTTTCTCATGTTTATAGAGAAGAAATGTGGCATATGGTATATGCCTTGAAGTCAGGAAGACCTGGCTTAATGTCTCATGTCTGATACATTCTTCCTGCAATAACATTGGCAAGTTACTTAATTCCTCAATGCCTTAAGGAACTTGGAGTTTAAGTTATAGATAATTTGCTTATATACATCAATGAGAAAATTTCTGTAATAAGCATTCTTAAAAACAAGGAAATCACTGTTCCAGGTCTTAATATAATCCATATTTTTTTTAAAAAAGGTATAAATTAAATCAAACAATCCCACATTAATCCCTATGCTCTTTAGTATATCAATGAATTTCTGAGTTCATTGATGAGTACTACTTGCAGTGGTGTACATGCTATGTTCACCCCTTCTCAGCTGCCCACGTTATCCCAAATACCTATATAAAATATCTACTCAAGATTTTTGAGGATTTCCACTAGATATTTAATAGTACAATGGTACACGAGACATATTATTTACCCAACTTTTCAGACCATATATTATTTTCTTGAAATCTATTACTTCTTCTGAACAAGTAATTGTTGGAATATACTATAGCCTATTTGTAGTTCACCTTATGTCTCACCCTTTCCACTAGGTCACCCACAATTCTGATATCAGAGATTACACTTTTTCCAGTTTCTTAGTCATAAAACATCCCAGAAGATTACTGGTATTAAAAGTGGGATGTTTTTTTTTTGAGAGAGAAATTTAGATGAGATCCATGAAATTGTTACAGTTTCCTATCTTCAAAATGGTCTGAGGACATGAACAGGTGGTTCTCAGATGAAGAAATTAAAGCCCTCTATAGTCATATGAAAAAATATTTTAAATCACTATTGATTAGAGAAATGTAAATCAAAACAACTCTGAGGTACCGCATCACATCTGTCAGATTGACCAACATGACAAAACAGAAAAATGATAAATGTTGGAGAAGATGTGGGAAAATTGGAACACTAATGCATTGTTGATGGAGTTGTGAAATGATCCAACCATTTTGGAGAGAAATTTGGAATGATGCCCAAAGGCTATACAAATGTGCATACCATTTGACCCAGCAGTAGCATACAAATGGGAAAAGGACTCACATGTACAAAAATATTCATAGCAGCTCTTTTTGTGGTGGCAAAGAATTGGAAATTGAGAGGATGCCCATCAGTTGGTTAATGGCTGAGCATGCTGTGGTATATTAATTGGGGAATGGCTGAAAAAGTTGTGGTATATGAATGTAATGTAATACTATTGTGCTATAAGAAATGATGAACAGGCTGACTTTAGAAAAACCTGGAAAGACTTGTATGGTCTGATGCTGAGTGAAGTGAGCAGAACCAAGAGAACATTATACACAATAAGAGCCACGTTGTGTGATGACTAATATTGATAGACTTAACTCTTCCCAGCAATACAAGGATCTAAGACATCTCCAAAGGCCTCATGATGGAAAAAGTTATCTACATCCACAGAAAGACCTATGGAATTTGAATTGCTATTTTTTTCTCTTCTGTTGAGTTTTGTTTCCTCTGTTTGATGGTTTCTCCTATTGGTTAATTTTTACTTACAACATCACTAATGTGAAAATATGTTTTATAGGATGTATATGTATAGCCCATATCAGATTGTGTGCCATCTTGGGGAAGGTGGTAGGGAGGAAGGGGGAGAAAAATTTTAAACTCAAAAGCATATGGAAGTGATTGTTGATAAATAAAAATAAATTAATAAAAAATTTAAAAAAAACCTGTTTGCTGTTTTCCTCTTATTCAATTATGGTTTTAATACATTGTCTACCTGTAATGTCTTTCCAATATATTTAATTTGTATCACTAAATAAATCCACTGAGTTGTCTTTCTTCCAGTACACATCATTGCCTGGCCAATAGTCATTCTTCCATCTTTTATTCCTCCTATTGTTTGACCAAGCTCTTGAATACTTGATCTAGTCCAGAAGTCTCTATAGTGTTCTAAGGTTTAATGTGATTACAAAAAAAGTCACTAAACAGGAATATTTAAAGAATCTCATTATATTTGTATTTCAAGTGAGTTATAGTACAAGAAATGGTCTAGGTTGTTCTAGAGTGGAAATGGTGCTTTGTGGAGGCTATGTAGATGTTTCATGTTTCTTTCCACATCCATGTCATATAACATGTTCCTGTCTTTTTAAGAATCAAACCAAAGAAGTGAAAATACAATCATTCCTGGTGTCAGTTCAGAGGTCCTTAACAGGTCTATAAATCTGAAGCTTTAAACTTCAATCAGGACAAAAACAACATACTAATGGGCAACGTTCTGAGGATATAGTACTAATTGGATTCACCACTTTCTATGTGACAGTAGAGAAAAGAGTTGCTTACAAAAATTACCTTGGCTGATATCTAGACATGCTTACTATGGGAAGGTAAGTTCATAGTCTCATAGTTTCATATAAAAAAAAAACCTTTTTGTTCTTTATATATGGAAAGTATATGTTTGTGCATGGCTGTCAAGTTCCTCATTTTTTTTCTTACAGTTAAACAGTTTATCATCTCTCAGCACATATAAACAAATGCGATTCCAGTCCCCAACTCTTTTTAGGCTATGCTTTTCTCATGTGGACCTAGCTCACTCAACTCATTTGATATTAGATTGATTTAATTTTCTATTTTCTTCTTTTTATCACATTATGTAAGAGTTTATCAATTTAAAAAAAACCCTAGCTTTTAGTTTTGTCATTTCAATGAGATTTATTTTGTTTCCAATTTATATTTTCCCACTCTAATTATTAGTATCTCCTGTTTTGTGCTTATTTCAGGTGTATTTATTTGTTGACTTTCTATTTTTTCCCAATGCATATTAAGCTCATTTATCCTTTCTCATTTTGCTGTTGTTATTATTTAGTCTTTTAGTCATGTCTGACATTTTTGTGATCCTATATAGGTTGCTTTTGGTTTTATTTTGTTTTGTTTGGCAAAGATATTTTCTCTGGAAAATTAGACAGAGATTAAGTGACTTACCCAGGATCACACAACTAGTGAATGTCTGAGGCAGGATTTGAATTCAGGTCTTCCTGACTCAAGGCCCAGTATTCTATCCACTAAGCCACCTACCTGCCTCCAGTTTATTTTGCTTATATATAAGTCTAATTTTTCCCAACTAGTATTTTAACTGCATCCTAGAACTTTTGTTATGTTGTTAATCACTCTCTTTTTTATTTTACTGAATTATTGTTTTTATAATTTGTTCTTTGATCCACTTATCATTTAGGATCATTGTGTGTCTCCACTTGGGTATGTATCTTTTTTTTTTTTTGGTGGTGGTCCTGAACCAACTTCTATTTTTATTCCATTATGTTCTACAAAGGATGTATTCACCATTTCTGTATTTTTACTTTAATTTGTAATATCTCTTTTCCTTAGTGTATGTCATTTTTCTTTTGGTATAAGTTCCATGTTACTAAGAAATATGTATATCCTTTTGCTGGTAAAGGAAAAAATATGTCTTTTGGTCTTTCACCCTGATAAAAGTGGCAAAACTCAGGATGAGAAAATTAAAAGGAGTATATTTGAAAACATCAAGCCATTGATGGATTAGCCATGAGGACTAGCCTACAAGATTTGAATCTGACTGCTTTTAAAGATAATCCTAATAAGAAAGACAATTCTGATGGACACACCTAATTAAATGGAGATAGGCTTTTGTGTATCAACTCCTCCCTAAGTATTGTGATTGGCCCACTTTATAAATGAAGAGATGTGTTAGTGAACATGGTTGGTAGCTAGTGTAACCTACTCCATGTATTCATTATGTTTTTGTTGCTGTTCAGTCATTTTAGTCCTGTGCTCCTCTTGCTGAGCTCATTTGGGTTTTTCTTGGCAAAGATAATGGAGCACTTTGCTATTTTCTTCTTTAGTTCTTTTTATAGATGAGGAGAATGAGGCAAAGAGGGTTAAATGACTTGCCCAGGGTCACAAAGCTCCCAAGTTTCTGAGGCCAGATTGTAACTCAGGCAGAAGAATCTCCTTGACTCCAGGCCTGGCACTCCATCTACTGCCACACCTAGCTTCTGTTAACCCCAAAGGAGAGTTTGTTCTAAGAAAGACCAATAATTTAGGTTGTGTGGCCATGTTTTAATTTCTCTCACAAGTTGGAGACGTGCATTGTATAGGAGTTACAGTCCAGAGGTGAGGCCCCTTAAGGGGGCCAGTCTAGAAGTGGCTCCATTTGGAATTTGCCAGTACAGGGTTACATTACCTTTGAAGAGTAGGTGTTCCTAAGGGAAGCCAATCCACTCTGATAGGTCAACACATTGGGAGGTGGGCTATCTTAAAATGAGGGCCTTGGGGTACAAGACTTAGGTGACTTAATCTTGTTCAAAAAGATATCAATTTTCATATCACCTGTCTTGACAATAGGGAGGAATTAACATTTTCCCAGACCTTTCCAGGCAACACAATGAGCAGGAATTCACCTATTTAGATTAGATCTTAAATTTCTTCTTAAGAAGAAACTGAACTTTAGAACAGAGGAGGATAGGAGAAGATCTGAGTCTCCAAGACAATGATTACTAAGAAAAAAAAATTCATTGTGATGAGACGGGATTCAAAGCTCACATGACTATGAACTACTAAATACTGTATAATAGGTAGGAGGGAGGATCAAAAATCATGCAGAATATTGACTGATGCCCCTCCCAACAGACTGATTAACATTACCAGGAAAATGAGGGGGACTTGAAACAATAGAGGTTGCTACAGAAATTTCAATATTGTCCATTTAGAAGATGCCATAAGTCTTTTACTACTTTCTCCAGAAATTTGTTCAGTTCCATATTTTTCCTTTGATTTATCTTTCTGTTATTCAGTCATGTTGATGGGGTGTGGGCCCAAGTCAAGGTCTTCACCCCTTGACCCAAAGGGAATCTGGGAATTTGTCTACAGGCCCCAACTCCTTATTTCCCTTTGAAAGCCCTAGCCCTAACTTTTCATCTTATCCAGATGAGCCTTTGGCCCCTCACCCCAAAAAGAATCTGGCTGTTTCCTCAATTACTCCCCTTATCTACTCCCCTTATCTCCCTTTGAAAGCCCTAGCCCTACCTTTTTGCTCTCATTCAGATCCTTTCAGTTCTCTTCATTATCTATTCCCACTGTCTATTCAATCTCTTAGACATTCCTATCAGAATTCTCACCCAGACCCTTTTCCCAGACACTTTTCTTAGACTCTTCCCTGGTCACCCAAAGTTAGTGTATATAAGATCCACCCTGGCCCCCATTCAAATGCTAAGAATCTTACGTTCCCAAAAGGCTGAGATTTGCTCATGCCTGCTTGTCCTTAGGGGTGTCACATAGCCTGTATTGTTTGTCTCTAATAAACTTTTCCTTTGGCTTGAAGAAGATTTGAGTTGGATTCATTCAGCAGGGCCTGTGTCATGATCTTGGGGTTCCAGCACCCAAAACCTCTAGATCTCTTCAATGTCTGACTCTTCATGACCATAGCACACCAATGCTATGTATGGCATTTTCTTGGCAAAAACAGTGGAGAGGTTTGCCATTTCCTTCTCCAGTGAATTAGGGCCAATAGAGGTTAAGTGACTTGACCAAGATCACACAACTTGTAAGTGTCTGATGCCCCTTTGAACTGAAGTCTTCATGACACCAGGCCCAAAGCTACATCCACTGAACCATTTAGCTGACTCATCATTTTCTTTCTATTAGGCCGATACAAAACTGAGGGAGACAGTCTCCACAATGCACTACTTCCACAGTAGAGGAAGCTAGACCATTTTCTTTTTTGTACTGTGAGTCATGTGAAATGTAAATATAGTGATGTCTTTCAAATATTCCTGTTTGATGTTGGAATTGTAGTAATTACACCAAACCTCAGAACGCTATAGAGATTTCTTGATATGATCAATAATTTTCCTTTTTTACAATAGTGTTTTTTTATCTTCTTGTAGTTAAAAGAATATTTCCTTTATGAATTTGGATGTTAAAACAATTGGGATATTTAAGTATATTACCAATATTGGTTTGTTGTTTGTGGTTTCTTTCAGCATAATATAGTTTCCCAGCTATCCCTTCGTAATTTTTAATTTTTTTTTTTGCTTTGTCAGATAGAATGATTGCAAATTGTGCCTTTTTGGATTTACTTGATGCATAATAATCTCACTTTTTTTTTTACCATCACTTCAGTTTTATTTTGTGTATGTCTTCATTTTCTAAATGTGTTTCTTGTGAGTGGTAGGTTGTAAAATTGTGTTTTCTTATCCAATCTGTCACTATTTCATTTTATGGTATTGTATAACCATACACACTTAAAGTTATAGGAGTTAGATTTATATTTTCCTCTATCTATCTCTAATATATTTTAAAGTTATTATTTTTCCCTCTTCTACTGTTAACACAATATTATGTTTATTCATGGACTTTACTATATCTTAAGGTGTCCCTGTTACCATTAGCTCTCTTCCTCTCACCCCTGATCCCTTCCTCTCATTTTTTACTCCTTTCCCTTTGGGGTTTACTTCTTTTGATTTCTCCCAGAGTTCTCTGGCTATTTATTTCTTCCTCCCCTTTCCTCCTTTCAGTTAATCAAGTAGATTCCTCTTTCTCCTCCCAGTCAATTAGTCTTGTTCAT